>NC_083095.1:5350336-5650336 GCF_949774975.1 Lagenorhynchus albirostris
TGCCTCATCTGGGAGGGCTTGGTGAGCCCCCTACAGCCCCCTCACATCTACTGGTACCCGATTGCATCCCTTACATCAATCAGCCTTGTCTCGTAGGAACGTGTGTGTGTGTGTGTGTGTGTGACCTGAGTGGCAGTTCCCTTAAATAACTTGGAGATTATGATTCTATTGATACAACAGAACTCTGTATTGATTTTTTTTTTTTTTTTTGAGCAGCCAGGCTATATGTTGTTGGTTCATATTGAACTTCTGGTCAATTATAAACCTATCAGTCTTTTTCAAATGCATTACTGTTGGGTCGTCTCCAACCTGTACTGAGCTAATTGATTTTTTAAAAAATTTTTAATCTAAAGATAAGATTTATCTTTACCCCTGTAAAACGTCATTTGATTTGTTTCAATCCATCCTTTTAACGAACCAAAATCTTTTAAACTCTTGAATCTGGTATATAACACATCAGCATTGTGACAGCAGCGAATGTGCTGTAATAAACCCACTAATGTCTTATTCACCCTTGTAGTTGGTAAACACATTAGAAGCACAGGGTGGGGCTGGCGGAGGCGTGGAGCTCTCACATCGGCCACACCTCACCAGCTGCATCTCCACTGATCTTTTTATAAGTACTCTGGATGTGTCTGTCCAACTAAATATCAAGTCACCCAATTGTCTGTTAGCCCAGACTATTTTTCTCTGTACTTTCCACAGGGTTTTGGGAAGGCTCTTTACCAACGCTTTGTACATCCAGCCTGGTAACCCCGTGAAAAGAGGGAATAAGTTTGGTTTGCCTCTTCGTAACAACATTTCCTTCCAAGTGAGTTTACACCAGCTCTTCAAAAATCTGTTAAAATTTTTGCTCAGAACCAATATTAATATCAAATTTATTATCTGTATTTTCCAGAACCCAACTTATTCTGCTTTTTGGAAAATTATGACATTTTTCCCTTCCCAGTTTTCTGTGACTCCCATCTGGCCAAATCCGAGAAAGTTTGTGGAGGCCTAGAGACTGGATTCCCAGTCACTAAGCACCACCCGCCTGCCCCCATCTCTCACCTATCTTGGGCTCTTGACAATTTCTCCTAAGGGACATTTCTTCAACTCTTCCCAGTTTAAAGATTATTCTCCTTATTGGAGGAAAAGAAACCCGCAAAGTCCGAGATAACGCAGACTGGCTTTCAGAGTCCTTCGAGGCCCCCATTCTCTGCCTCAGTCAATCCATTCTGCTTTTTTCTTTTCTTTTTTTTTTTTTTTTTTTTTGGCTGTACCGCATGGCTTGTGGGATCATAATTCCCTGACCAGGGATGGAACCTGGGCCGTCTGCAGTGAAAGCGCAGAGTCCTAACCACTAGGCTGTCAGGGAAGTCCCTCATTCTGCTTTTCATTCCCGAAACACCCTGCAGTTATCTGCCCCTGGGGCTTCACTTACATGATTTCCCGGAAATATCCTTCCGCTCCTCTGTGGGCTCAGCTCTTAAGCTACGCCCGCTCTGTCCAGCCAGAGTCCCTGCCCCCTCCACCGCGGATGGCTGTCGGTACCGTTCCTCTGTGCTAAACCAACCTGCTTTTTGAAGCTCTGTAGAAGCTGGGGGCTCCGTGGGGGCAGGGCTGCGGCTCTTCGCTCTGTATTCATTCCCCCTCCCGCAGCAGCCAACACGTGTCCTCCTAGCGCTCTCCCGGGCCTCGCACCAGGCTGGGAGCCTCATCCCCGCGTATGGAGGCAGATCTTGCAACTCGTCTCACAAAGGTGAACCCAGCTCTCTGACTACCTGTGCAGTGCTGGTCCCGGATGGGCTGGGGTGGGCAAGAGGCACCGGACCAGAAGCAGCGCTCTGTGTAATAAACACAGCCGTATCAACTTCATTATCCTATCACAAAAATGTCGACACTGCAGAACCATGAACTTCTGAGCCTCCCACAGATAATCTGCTAATAGTCCAAATGGATATGAAAACTCCTTGTTATCTAAGAAACCCATGGGGTTTTTTCCCTCAGTAAGTTAGCCAATCAAAAGCATTCTTGGGCTTCCCTGGTGGCGCAGTGGTTGAGAGTCCACCTGCCGATGCAGGGGATGCGGGTTCGTGCCCCAGTCTGGGAAGATCCCACATGCCGCAGAGCGGCTGGGCCCGTGAGCCATGGCCGCTGAGCCTGCACGTCTGGAGCCTGTGCTCCGCAACGGAAAAGCATTCTTAATGATTTGCGTTGATCAAAAAAATTTACATATTTTGCAGTGTCTGAAGTGAAGTGGAAAATTAAAAGCAATATTGGTTGGTTTTTTCTCTCTTTTTAATCCTTTTATTTGTTTATTATTTTTTTGACCGTGCCGCACAGCTTGCGGGATCTTAGTTCCCCGACCAGGGACTGAACCCAGGCTGCAGGTAGTGAGAGCTCAGAATCCTAACCACTGGACCACCAGGGAATTCCTGGTTTTCTCTTTTCAGAATGGCATTCCATTTAGGAAACTCAGTGTTAAAAGCGTCCCTTATCCGTACAGTAATGCCAGTACTGCAGTGGATGGCAAACGAAATTTCCGTTGTGGTGTCTCCACCGAAAAATGTCATTTTCAGGAATTTTTGTTCATTTGCTCCATTGTGTCACCTGTGAGGTTTTATGGCAGTTCTCGGCATACCACTCACTGATTACAGAGTAAATATTCTAATATTAGGTCAACTACTCATCCCAGTGTGCTGGGGCAGCCGTGTTTATGCTTGTGTACTGGCATAATAATCCCCCTTTGACCCTGAAGTATTCTAGTTTGGATGACAGATTATATAGTCATCCTAGCTAATATGGAAAGATGTGGACTATACCCATATAATGCATTGAAAAAAATTATTGAGGTTCATACAGTTATATTTACAATGCCACCCTCAGCTTCCTCACAGCAGCAAAACTGCAAGAAATAAAAACAAGTTGCCGGAAATCTGAATTACCTATCAGGAAAGTCAAGTAAAAAGCCCGCTTCTGAGGTTTGCCTGGTCCCTTCCTACCACCCCCATCAGAGCCCTTTTCACCCCAGTGGCTGAGATACATAATGCTTACTTGTAATTAACAAAACATCCTGGAACCCTTGCTAATATATTTGCCTATGGTCTGCAGACTCTAGTTATCGCATTGATTAAGGCAAAGGTTTAAAGGGTCTTCTGAGCAGGGATCACTGGTAAGATGCTTTTCCATCTCCCCCCGTCATGGGCTTGTTCACTGTATTTTTTTTTTAATTGAAGTATAGTTGATTTACAGTGTTGTGTTAGTTTCTGGTGTACAGCAAAGTGATTCTGTTTCATATATATATATATATATATATTCTTTTTCAGATTCTTTTCCATTATAGTTTATTACAAGATATGGAATATAGCTCCCTGTGTGTTCTTCATCACAGATGGTTGCTGGGTGCTGACTATTGACTCACTTGTTTGCACACACTCAGTGCCCACTCTGTGCTGGGAGCAAGGGACACAAACGGGACTAGAGCAACACCTGTCCCCTGAGGGTCTCATCGTCCAGGAGGGGAGTAAACACCATAGGAACACACAGGAGGGGACCAAGGCACCCAGGAGCTCACTGGGGGAGAATGCCAGTGCTGTCCATGCATCAGTCACCTTCCGTGCCATAGGCCTGTGGGGAAGGTAGTACTGCCTCGATTTTATGTGTAGGGAAACTCCCTTGTGTGCAGAGGGGCAGGTGCCTGGCCTAAGGTCACCTTGCTGGTGAGAGGTAGAGCAGGATTTAAATCTGATCCTGTCAGGTCCCAAACCTTGCTTTTCTGCCCTGAACTACCACCTCAGCAGCTGAGGATGGGATAAGAGAGCCTGGGGGAAGGACGGAAGATTTACCCAAGAATAAAAACTGACAGCCTGGTTGGGGACAAGAAAGAGGAACACCCCAAGATAGGGTACGGCCATGGACCTCATTCTGTGGGGTGCAGACCCCAGGTCCAACTTACCAACAGTACGTGTGAAGAAAGTATTTGCTCCTTGGGCTTGAGATAAATGAAGGCATGAGGATTACCGAACCCTCAGGGGCTAGGGCAGACAGGGAAGGAATCCAGGTTGGGGGTGTTGGATGGGACCAGAGTTCTGGCTTTGATGGATCTGAGAGATGAAGTAAGTGGAGAGGAGGAGCTAAAGTCATCCAAGTAAGAGGCTAGAAATGCACACCCAATGTGTCTGGGAAATGAGGAGCCATCCAGCTCTGTTCAAGTCAAGGATGGGACAAGGAGGTCAGACAGGAGGTATCAGGCTGCACTGCAGAGGGCCTAGGACCCCTCACTAAGGGGTTGGACTTGATCCATGGGCAATGAGGAGCCCCTTGGAAGCCTCACTATTAAGCTGTGCTTCAGGAAATTTGATGGGGAACTGCAGGTAAACGGGACCAGGAATCACAGGACAAACTAGTGGGCCACAGGCCTAGTTCCAGGTAAGGCAGTGAGAGCCTGGGTGTGGCCAGCAGCCATCCTCCCAGGTGGGTGGGGAATTGGCCAGTCGGACCAGGTTATTGATACAGAAGACGCCAGAGGAGTGTCTCACTCTGAGAGGGACGGAGTGGGATGTCAGGAAGAGAGGTGAGTGCAGGGAGAAGGCCGAGGCCTTGGCAATGAGGATGCATTTGGGGACACAGAGGCCGGACAGATGAGCTGTAGCAAGGCCTGAGGGCCAGTGGTGGCCAGGAAAGAGGCAGTCAGGCTGGGAAAGGAGAAAAGAACTGGAAAACCCACCTTGTGGGGCAGCATGGCCAGAAGGGGCTTTGTCAGGAGGAAAGGGTCAGAGGAAGGAGAACTGGTTACAATTCAAGGAGAAGGGAGGTGGTGGCTGGAACAGACTTCCAGAGAACACTGTGTGTGTGTGTGGCGGGGGGGTCACTTGGGAAAGAAGGAGGAATGGCATGTCTTCCGGGAGGAGGGTCAGAAGGATGAGATGGGTGAGATGCTGCAGAAAATGTGAGGTTTCATTCATTTGTTCAACAAATCTTTGTTGGCAACATGATCATCCTTGTAAGGAAGTTCTAACAGTGACTTTCTAGGGAAAGACAGCACACGGATCGTGCGTATTTGTCTCCACATCTGGGGACACTCATCATACCCATGGGACAAAGAGGATGGAAGAGGGGACAACCTCAGTACAGCTTCACAGTGGTAAACAGGTAAAGGAGAGGTGTGGTCTCATCTGCCCCAAACAAGCTGAAACTGAAGCCAGCAAGCTGGGGACAACCAAGGAGCACCCCACTTCCCACCAGAGAACCAGCAAAGATTCAGGAACTGACAGCACGACTATGGAAGTGGGAACACAGGAGAGGCTGAAAACAGGAGGATTGGACTTCCCTGGTGGTACAGTGGTTAAGAATCCGCCTGCCAATGCAGGGGACACAGGTTTGATCCCTGGTCTGGGAAGATCCCACATGCTGCGGAGCAACTAAGCCCGCATGCCACAACTACTCAGCCCGCATGCCACAACTACTGAAGCCTGTACACCTAGAGCCCATGCTCCGCAACAAGAGAAACCACTGCAATGAGAAGCTCATGCACCACCACGAAGAGTAGCCCCAGCTCGCCACAACTAGAGAAAGCCCTTGTGCAGCAGTAAAGACCCAATGCAGCCAACAACAACAACAACAAAAAAAAAAACAAAAAAAAAAAAAACAGGAAGATTGGCCAACAGTCTGCTTAAGAAGCTGCTATGACTGAATTGTGTACTCCCAAAATTCCTATGTTAAAGCTCAAACCTGCAAGACAACTGTATTTGGAGTTAGGGCTTTTAGTAGTTAATTAAGATTAAATGAAGTCATAAGGGTGGGGCCCTAATCTGATAGGATTGGTGACTTTATAAGAAGAGGAAGAGATCTCTCTCTCTCACCCTGAGAGGACAACTGCCTCCAGAACTTCAAGAAATAAATGTCTGATGTTTAAGACCCCCAGTTAGTGATATTTTGTTATGGCAACCCAAGGTGACTAATACAAAAGCAGTTAAACCCCTTCCCAATCTCCTTCCTCTCCCTGCAGAAGATTGGAGGTTTAATCTCTGAAACAGGTGTACTAAGGTGTTCTCAGCACAAATGGATGCCAGGGGGGAAGACTCTGAAATGAGAAAGAAGTGATAGCCTAATGCTGAATGGTGAAACCTGGCCCCAGCCCCTTCCCATCCTCAGTTCCTGCATCCTGGCAGCCCAGTGTCTGCCGTCCAGGGCAGAGTGTGGAAGACCCTTCTTTAGGGACCATGACAAACTCTTGGGAAAAGACCTGGAGGTCAGGAAGGTCAGGAATCACAGTTGTTGACAAGTCCTCCTGTGGACAAATCTCATCTGTGGACTCAGAGCCTCATGCAGCTTTTGAATGCTCGTCTCTAAAATTTGAATGGAGAGCCAAGGATCTCTAAACAGTTGAAAAAATATAAAAGGAAAAAAGGGCAGGGAAATATGAGGAAACAGACAACACAGAGAACAGAAGGATACAAAAAGATAACATCCTCAGAGGCTGATGTTATTGTAGCCACAAAACAAGGGCAAGATACTGAAGTTAGATGATAAAAATGAGTATTTGACAAATGTAGAAAACAAACTTATGGTTACCAAGGGGGAAAAAGTTGGGGGGGATAAATTGGGAGATTGGGATTGACATATACACCCTAAAGCAGATAAAACAGATAACTAATAAGAACCGACTGTATAGCACAGGGAACTCTACTCAGTACTCTGTACTGTACATGTAACCTATATGGGAATAGAAGCTAAAAAAGAGTGGATATATGCATATGTATAACTGAGTCACTTTGCTGTACAGCAGAAACTAACACAACATTGTAAATCAACTCTACTCCCGTAAAAATTAATTAAATAAAAAAATGAGTATTTGGAAATTAAAAATATGATGGTAGAAATAAAATCTCCACTGAAGAGTATAAAATAGAGTTAAGATAGACACACTACTGTATATAAAGTAGATAACCAATAAGGACCTACTGTATAGCAAAAGGAACTATACTCAATATTTTGTAATAACCTATAAGGGAAAAGAATCTGAAAAAGAATATATATATATACACACACACACATATATATATATATATATAACTTAATCACTGAGCTGTACACCTGAAACTAACATGACATTGTAAATCACCTATACGTCAATCTAAAAAATTGAAAAATAAAATAAAATAAAGTTAAGGAAATCTCCCTGAAAAATAGAATAAAAAGACAAAGCAATATAGAATATAGGAGAAAAAATTCAATAATCATATTGGGAAGTTCAATGTCTGAATAAAAGGAGTTTCAGAAAGAGAAAGTGAAGAAAATGGAGGGAAATCAGCAAATAAATAATTCAAGAAAAACTTCCAGGACAAAGGGACATGAATTCCTGCATTGAAAGAGCCTGCTAAGTGCTCAGTACAATGGAGAGACAACCAAACATGAAAATTTATATCCCTGTGACATATTACCACACTGGAGATAAGGGAAATGTTTAAAAAGCTTGCAGAGAGAAAACAACAGGTCTCAGACAGAAGATTAAGAATTACAATGAAACTGGATTTCTCAACAGTGATGAAAGGAGCTAGAAAACAGTAAGGAAATGCAAAAATGTAAATTTTGGCGTGGAACTTAATTTCAACCTATAATTACAGACAAACCATCCAATCAAGTGTGTGAGTAGAATAAAGATATTTTCAGTCACACAAGTTCTCAAAAACTTAGCTCCCATGGGCTCCGTTTCTCAAGAAGCTACTGCAGGTTGTGCTCTACCAAAATTAGGGGGTCACCAAGGAAGAAGACGTGAGATCCAAGAAACAAGGAACCCAGGACAGAGGAGAAAGGAATCCCCATGAAAATGTGTTGAGAGCTCCCAAGACATCAGTTGTGCAATGGACAGTAATAACTGTGTTAGTGGGCAGCCAGTCAGGTTGCAGCCAGAGGACAGTCTCTGGAGAAAGACTGCCAAGAAGATGGAATGAGAAACTATTGCAAGATTTACACACAAGCCAGAGTATTTGGGGATGACTTAGTAATAGGTACAAAGAAAACAGAAGACAGTTACCCACTCCAGGAAAACAAAAAAAATTGTACAAGAAAGGAAACACAATCAAATACTATATGGCTTAACCATGAATAGCATTCCATAGTCCTAATAATACAAGCATATAACGATCAAATTAAAAAATTATGACATAACTATATTGGAAAGACAGGGAGAAGTGTGCGTGCATGTGTGGGTGTATAGTGAGTGATGGGAAAGAGAACTAGGTCTTCGTCTTCCATGGTGGGAATTTAACAGATAACAAGTTCCTGAACCTGGAAAAATCAGAAAGCATCACTATACCCCTGTTATTTCAAGAAAGATAAATGCATTCAAAAAGGAATAGATAAAATATTTGGAAGGAAGTTGCTTCTGGGAAGTGGAAATGTGGGGATGGCATAGGGAATGAGGGAAGGTAACTGCTCTGTCTCTCTTTCTCTTATTTTTTTGTATTAAGCCTTGTAGAACTGCTTGATTTTTAAAAATATGTGCCATCTGACTTTAATAAATGCAAGTTAAGTTTAAAATCATATGCATGTGTTAATCTAACTTCTTGAACTTCAATTTGTTTATTTGCTCTTTTTTCACGCAAAATCGTCTTTTTATTTTAATTTATTTTTTATCAAGGCCTTCATTTATTCATTCAATCAAACAAATGTGTTTTGGGATTTTGTTTTTTTGCTATTCAAATACACAATTCATTCCTGGGCTTTGGAACATTTTGGCATTAACCCAATAGGGTAAAAGTGTCTTATGTTTATTTGCTCTTTAGTTCATTTGTTTGTTGGTTCATTCATTCTGCAGACATTTGCTGTGAGCCTTCTTTTTCTTTTTGGTTTTTTTAATGTGAGGCTTCTTCTGAAGGTCAGGTGCCATGCCAGATAAAGACTCAATTCTTGCTGCTAAAGGACCTTCCCTTTTTATAAGAAAAACTTAAAGGAGGTTAAAGATTTATGTGCCTTTTCACTTTGTTTTGCATATGAGGTGGGTTTCTGAGGAACTCTAAATTCTACGTTTGTAAATCCGTTGAAGTCTTGGGAAGATGTATGGCTGCAGCGTGCTATTCAAATCTTTTGGGACAAAAAAAAAACCCTGCATAATATATGTGTAAACTCATATTTTCATATATTGGCCACTCTGGTGAGAAATAGATGTGGCAACAGGAAAGGTAATTTGAGAACAAATTTATGGGTGACATCATTGCCATTTGGCAAGAGGGGAATTCATTTATGACCAATATTACTAATGACAACAAATGAGAATTCATCTATATTCCATTCACTGAGCTGTGGTCCTTAATTGCATTATTATGAGCATTCTTAATGACGTCATTTAGTGATTAAAAACAAACCATATCCAATAAATGGGATGGTAATGTGTTCAGCTGTACGTCACTGAGATTCTGCATGAATTAAATTCACAGGTGCTTAATTCCCGCCTTTATAACAGATATACTTGCTTCCTTTCAGCTTCATTGATAAGGGTACAGAGGAGAGCCTCTTCTGTATATTTAATATACGAACCGATATGTTACCTGCTAAGATTTCATTTTTGCCTGTAGGACATTTTATTGCACCAAATTAGAGAAGCAAGAAAATAGTCTTAAAAGATAGCCATCATTTGGAAAAACCATCTGTTTTAGTTGGAAGAGTATACACATGAACTGTATCATGAAAATTTGCTGTGAAAGTGCTCTTTCTTCCAAATGTTACTTTCGTGCTATGACTATTTATAACGCCCTGGATGAGTCTACAGAATGTTTTATTCAAAGTCCTTGCTGCTCTCCCAAGACTGCCATTACGAGGAAACAGTAGAGGGTAATAAGTTACACTCGTGTATTAGGCATGCCTTTCCAGTTGGTACAAAAATCGTATCAGTCAAAATACATCCCGGAGTAGCGAAAACATCTTTTCCACCTGGTGGCCAGATGGGTCTGCTAAAGTGCAGCTCTAATCCTATCACTGCTCAGCTCAAAGGTCCCCCGTGGCTCCCCACTGCCTGCTAAATGAAGAGCCAGGGGCCAGGCCGTCCTTCCCAGTGTGGGATGTATCACACATGTTCAGGCCTTGGCTTACTAGCCTGTGAAATGGACCGTTTGCTGTTCTCTGGATACACCCCTACTCTGTCCCATCTCAGACTCTGTGCTGTCCCTTCCCGTTGCTCTGTGTTATAGACTGAACTGTGTCCCCCTGACATTTCTGTGTTGCAGCCCTAACCCCCAATGTGACTGTATTTGGAGACAGAGCCTATGAAGAGGTAACGAAGGTTAAAGGAGGTCATGAGGCCCTACTCTGATAGGATTGGTGTCCTCCTAGGAAGAGGAGCCTCAAGGCTTTCCCTACCCTCCGCGTGAGGACACATCCTCGAGCCAGGAGAGAGTCCTCCCCAGAAACCTAACTTGCTGGCACCTTGATCTTGGACTTCCAGCCTCCAGAACTGTGAGAAGAGAAATGTCTGACGTTTAAGCCACCCAGTCTGCAGTATGTTGTTATGGCAGCCCGAGCTGATTAACATCCTCCCTATTCTCCAAGTCATCATCTCTCAAGGTTCATCAAATGCCATCTACTCACATGGCACCTGCTTTGGGGACCCCTCCTCCCTCCTCTGAACCTGGTACTGTCCAGGGAGAGCCTGGCCCCTCGAGACCTTGCCCGGTCCACCCCGTGGGCTCTGCACGCCCCGAGAACAGATTCCCTCCCTCCCGAGGCTCTGCATGTAGAAAATAGATTTGACGTGGAAACATGGGTTCCTGTAACTTTTCAAGAAGGCTGTGGCGCCCTGCCTCTGTGTCTCGGGCAGTGTGCCAGGAAGCTGCATTCCTAATTAACAGTATTAAATGTAAAGTGTGTGTCAGTACGAAGAGAGGAACAACCTTTTTTATTTTTTGGTATTTTGCAACCAGCAAAGCTCTTTATGATCATTGGACTAGTTTCCATTTTAAGCTAATTAGTAAATTGCATTTTTGGCTTCTTTAACTGGCTAGGTTAAATTTAGCTCATCTTTTCCCTTCAAGTCAAGCTGTCAGTGGGATCTGCAATTAAAATTTTCACTCTCAACTTTCTTTCCCATTCAGGGGAGAGGTTGGCAATGTACCCCTTCTTCCCAGCCTTCCTCCCTTCAGCTTTCTCCCCAGCCCAGGGCTTCTCATGGCTGCAACCGGACAGCTCCCTACCCCTCTGCTTGCTGGCCAGCTGTGAGTAAGCCTGACATCCCTGCGTCACACCCACAAGCAGGCAAGGCATGTGCCCATGGCTGCAAATCCGCCTCGGGCGTGCAGCTGAACACCTATCATGTCTCAGACCCCAAAGGAGTTATTTAAAATATGCAACAAACTATATGACCAGGAACAGGAGCCTGGAGGTGCCCCGACGTGCAAGGCAGGAGCCCTTCCACTGCTGGACACAGGAGGTCTGAGGGGGTCCCAGAAGAGGAGGCTGGGTGGCAGGAGGAAAGGGCGCATTCGGCGGCGGAGGAGGGGTGGGAAAACACTGCAGAAATACTGAGCTCTACAGAAATATTTGAATCTTCCAACAGCTGCCACGGCCAGGCCCAGGAGTGCCTGCAGACGCTGCGCCCTGCCTGGCCCCAAAGATGCCTGAGAAGGTCACGGCGAGGAGCGTGGCTGAGTTCATGCAGATGTCGCAAGGCCACCCCTGCACGGCTATCTCGGAGAGCCAGGAAAAGCCCCCCACCCCTAGAATCCCACCCTCTCACCTCCAAGCCCTCTGCTCTTTGCCTGGAACTCTGCTTCCCTCCCCGCCCCTATCTCCCCTTGAACCCTGCAGAGGACTCTTCCACGGCCCACCCCCAAGTGCAGTTCAGAGGCCCAGTTCCCCAGCCCCTCAGTAGGACAGCCCGAGAGTGGGAGTGGGGGAGATGCTCACGCAGCCTCCGTCGTCGTGTGGAAGAGACACCAGGCCAGTTCCCCCTGTGTGAGCAGCCTGCTGCCCCTCCTCCAAGGGAGACGGGGAGTCACAGACCAGCCTTATGAGCAGAGGCTCGCAGCCGACTTCTCTCGTGGTTGTTAAGCAAGATGGGCTGGTGATTTCCAAGAAGACAGGAGGAGGCCTCCATTATGTGGGCACCAATGCGTCTCCGGGTCTCTGTGCTGCTCCGGGAAGAAGGGCGGAGTGTGTGACAGGGAGCAGTGCCCACCTCGGTCCGGCTGGTTCCTCTTCCCATCCACCTCTGTTTTCTGCATATCTGGGTGATGGCAAGTAGGGCGGAGGAGGCCACCCCAGGGAACCAGCTGCGGTTAATGAAATGAGCTCTGTGGCCTGGGGAGTGTATGGAGCAGAGAGGGAATCTGGGAACAAGTGCCTGCGTCTTCGCAGTCAGAGTGACTTGGAATTTCAGTGGAGAATGACCTGTGCAAAAACTGGAGAACATTTGTTCTCTCCCAGGTGTGGGACCCTGGGCGAATGCCCACCCCTCTCTGGCCGACACAGGAAGGAGGTGGGTTCCAAGACCTTCTGGTGTCCTCCCAGCATGGTCCCGGCTATATCGAAGACTCCCAAACACCTACCCATGGAATGGTGACAAAGGTAGGGAGTGAGGTTTCCATGGCAGGAAGTGAACTTGGCCTTATTCTGCGATTGTCCATCTGGCATTTTTGTAACCTTTGGTTTATGAAATGATGGCCGGAATAGATGGTCTTTATTTATTTTGGTCATGCCATGCGGCTTGCTGGATCTCAGTTCCCCAACCAGGGATTGAACCCAGGCCACGGCAGTGAAAGCCCAGAATCCTAACCACCAGCCCACCAGGGAACCCCCAGATGGTCATAATTTTTAAATATCCTTATTTAACAAAATAAAAAGTTGGCAGCCTTATGTTTCTGTCCTGGATGGCCAGAGATGTATGAAGTCTGTGAATCCCATCTAGCAGGGAGTCCTGGGTCCTGAAGGGCTCTTACTGCGGGCTTTGGTCACGGTAGCCCCAGTGGGGTGGGAGGGGGAGGGGACACAGATGGGCACCCCATCTGTGGGGACAACATCATGACCACCACGCTCATAGAATGTTCAGGATGCAAAGCTTCTAAACCTTGTGCAGGGGATTGAGATGCTCTTGTGTTTTATTCATCCGATGAGCCTGTGCGGTAGGAGCACCTGCTCCTTGTCTGGTGGACGTTACAGCGCAGTGGGTCAAAGCAATTTAGCAGAGGACTGAGACCAGCCTTTTTTTTTTTTTTTTAGCGTTTTTTAAAATCTTTATTTATTTATTAACATCTTTAAGTATAATTGCTTTACAATGGTGTGTGAGTTTCTGCTTTATAACAAAGTGAATCAGCTATACATATACATATAGCCCCATATCTCCTCCCTCTTGCGTCTCCCTCCCACCCTCCCTATGCCACCCCTCTAGGTGGTCACAAAGCACCGAGTTGATCTCCCTGTGCTATGCGGCTGCTTCCCACTAGCTATCCAGTTTACATTTAGACCAGCCTTTTTTAACCGAAAGATTGTGGAATAGAACAGAGATGATCGGAGTATAGCATATGCAGACGTGTAGTAGGTAAGTATTGATTCACGAACCTTTTGTTTCAAGTATATATAAATTCAAATATTCAAATATTTAAAAATATGTATATATTCTGCTTCTGTATGGAGGAGTAAATTGCCCACAAACCAACCTTCCTGCAGACAACATATACACATCTACAAACTATGGACAATATAACCAAAAACAACAGGGCCCTAGAGGGTAAACATAAGTAGACGTGTTTTGGAGCAGCATCAAAGCCTAGAAGGCTCAACCCACAAGGGGCAAGTTTCCTATTTTTGTGGGTTTGCCCTGAGGGCAGCCACATTTGTGATGGGGGCATGAGGTAGCTAAATTCTAGTAGGAGGCCTGTTGTCCCTGTGGACACAGGGACCAAGAGAAGAAGACTTAGACAACCAGGGTCACTGGAGAGTGGGAAGGAACCCCACGACGCAGAGAGCTGGAGAAGAAAAATCCAGATTTTGTGTGTAAACCCAGCCCAAGTCTCTGGCTGAGCCCCAAACATGTGCCTGACAGATCAAAGCAGTCTGAGCTCCCACTTACCACAAGCGTCATAGAGTGTAAAGTTCAAGTCTAGCCAAGTTAATTGCCTAATGAAACAAAAACGTCAACGTTCTACAAAACAATATCACTGAATCAGTTTCCACAGCACAACATTCACAATGTCCAGGATACAATCCAAAATTACTCTACACACGAAGAGCCATTTTCAAGAATAAAGTCAATCAATAGATACCAATTCTAAGGCAACCCAGATATTGGAATTATTAGGCAAGAAATTTAAGCAGCTATTATAATACTCAGTGAGGTAAAGAAAAATACGTCCTAATAAAAATATACGACATCTCAGTCAAGAGGTATAATACATAAAAATGAACCACTTGGCAGCATTATTCATAACAGCCAAAAAGTGGAAAATATCCAAATGTCTATCAACTAATGAATGAGTAAACAAACTGTGGTTCAACCACACAATGGACTATTTTTCAGCCATAAAAAGGAATGAGTTACTCATACCTGCTGCAACATGGATGAACCTTGAAAACAATAAGTGAAAGAAGTCAGTCATATAGACCACATATTGTGTGATTCCATTAACAGAAAACTTCCCGAAGAGGAAAATCTATAAAGACAGAAATTAGATTAGATATTGCCAGCAGCTGAGAAGAAGGGAATGTGGGGATTGATTGCTAATGGGTACTAGATTTCTTTTGGGTGTAATGCAGTGTTTTGGAATATATAGTTGTGATGATTGCACAACTTTGTGAATGTACAAAAAAAAACCCCACTGAATTATATACTTAAAAATGAATCAAATGAAAATTTCAGAACTGAGAACTACAGAATTTAAAATGAAAAAACGTCATGGGATGGACTCAGAATGAGAATGGAATGACAGACTGAAAAAATCAGTAAACTTGAAGGGAGATGAATAAAAAATTTCCAATCTGAAAAAGAGAGAGAGAAAAAACATAATAGAATAAAATTAACAGAGCCTCAAGGACATGTAAAACAATATCAAAGTCTAAAAGTCCCAGAGGACAGGAAAGAGAGAATGGGGCAGGAAAAGTATTTGAAGAAATAATAACCAAAAACTTCCCACCATTGGACAAAAACATACATAATAGTTTTAAGAAGTTCAGCAAAATCTGAACAGAGTAAATGAAGAAAACTATGCCTTAGGCACATCGTAATCAAGCTGCTGAAAACCAAACATAAAGTCAAAACTTTGAAATCAGAGAGAGAAAAACCATGCATTTCATACAGGGGATCAATGGTTTGAATGGCTGCAGACATCTCATCGGAAACCACGGAGTCAGAGTATAGTGGAATAACATCTTTAAAGTGCTGAAAGAAAAAAATACCATCAACCCAGAATTCTATATTCAGCAAAAATATCTTTCAAGAATGGATGAAATAGAGATATTTTAAAATAAAGGAAACTTTGGTAATTCATCATCACCAGACCTGCATTATAAAAAATGCTAAGGGAAGTTCTTCAGTTGAAGAGAAATGATGCAGGTGGGAAATTCAGATATTCATGAATGAATAAATAGTAAATAGAAATAGTAAATATTTGGGTAAATATAAAAAACGATTTTTCTTCTTAATTAAAAAAATTACATGTAACTTTCTGAAGCAAAAATTATAACACTGTCTTGTGGGATTTATAATAGATATAGATATAATACATTTTGCAACTGTAGTGTAAAGCAGGAGTCCCGCACCCCTGGGCCGTGGACCGGTATCAGTCTGCAGCCTTTTAGGAACTGGGCCGCACAGCAGGAGGTGAGCGGCAGACGAGCGAGCGAAGCTTCATCTGCCGCTCCCCATCGCTCTCATTACCTCTGAACTATCGCCCCCCAGTCTGTGGAAAAATATCCGACTAAGCCAATAATTACATTAAATCTTATTGGGCTAAACATTCTAGTTAGAAGGCAGAGATTACCAGAATGGAAAAACGAGTAAGACACAACTATATGCTGTCTACAAGAGACTCACTTTAAATATAAAGACATGTGTAGACTGAAAGTAAATGGATAGAAAAAGATGTAACATGTAAACAGTCAGTAGGAAAAGGTTGGAGTGGTTCTATTAATAGCATGGGAAACAGACTTCAGGACAAAGAATATTACTAAAGCTAAAGAGAAACACTTCATAATGATTTAAAGTTCAGCATGTCTTCATCAGGAAGACATAACAATAATAAATGTTTATGTGCCAAACGGTAGAGCCTCAAAAAATACATGAAGCAAAAACTGACAGCTTTAAAGGGGGGAGAAATAGACAATCCCACAATCACACTAAGAGATTGTATCACCCTCCTCTCAGGAACTGATAGAACAGTTGGAACAACAACAACAACAAAATCAGTAATGACAAAGAGGATTCCAACACACCCTGACCTGATATTTGTATGTACAGGTTACGCTGTAAAATGTATTACTTACTATGAATCATTTCTTTAAAAAACAGTTTGAAAATCACTCTGCCAAGGCAAACACAGAGGACTGAACCATAGACCCTTAAAATTCAATATCTAGTGGGGAGGCAGGCACAGATCATGATAATATAATTGGAAATTGCTATAAGGAAGGCTAGGAAAGGGAAGGCATTAATGTTTACTGAGTATCCACTATGAGCCAGGCCCTGTGCTCAACATATTACATAGTTATATAATTCTTGTTACTTGTCCAGGTGTATTATCATCCCCATTTTACAGATGGGGAAACTGAGGTCCAGGGAGGTAAAATTACTGGGTTCGTGTCAGAACTGGGATTTGAATCAGCTCTGACTCTTACAAAATGACCATAGGAGGACAGAGAAGGTAGTTCCTTTACTTTTGAGGAAAGTGGAGAATAATGGTACAGCGAAGTTTAGGTGCCATCAGAACAGGATGGACAAGAGAGAAATGGAAGAGGATGAGCAAAGGTGAGGAGGGGGGAAAGTTTGTGTGTGGTGTTTATGGATGTCAGGTGGCTGGAACTTGGAGGGAATAGGAGGGGCTGGTGGCAAATGTGGCTGGAGGGGTCTACAGGCACTAGATCAAGCTGAGCCCCATTTCCACTCCCAGGCAAAGGGAGAAAGAGACGCAGCAACAAAATAAAGTGCACATCTCCCCCTCCTTGGCTGGCTGCATGTGGGAGATGCAGCCTGGGAGGAATTTTCCCTACACTTACATTGAGGGTCCCCAGTGTAATGTCCTGAGAAAACCTGAGCATCAACGGCAGGGACGTCTAGAGGGCATCGTGACACTTGTCCAAGTGCTGACACACATATTCCCTGTCCCCAGTCCAGAGTGATGGCTTAAAGGATGGGGACGGGTCATGTGGAGACATGTAAACGATTAGCATCCCCTTCACTGTCCGGGAGGCCCCAAAAGGAGTGAAATAAGATGGACCACATAAGCTAAGGAACCTCGGACTGTCTGCATCAGATGCATGTCTAGGGGAAGAAAGGGATGCCCACAAATGAGAAGACACTTGTTTCCCTCCTTCTGAGAAGTCCACCTAACACGTGCCATCGTAATGACCCTATTTTCTCGACTCTAAGACCAACCTTTTTGCTTTTGAAGCTTTCCGAAATAAGGCTGGCTCTCTCTTAATGTTCAGTGCATACCTTTTGTGTAGGAGGGCTTCTCCCCTGTTCCCCACCCCGGGGAGAAGCTGCTGTGAAATCACAGGCGGGTCTTAGAATCAGGGGGACTCAGCCCCCTCCCTCGAATTATCTCTATGCCCCACAGCCTGGTGCAGATGGAACTTGGCAAGCATTTGCTGGATGCAAAGCGGAATTCAGTTCAAGCGTTTCTTGAGGCCCGCACTAAGTCAAATCACCTGCTCTGCAAAGTGGAGTGTTCTGGGTAAGGCAAAGCAAAGTTCCTGCCTCTAGGGGGTCCCAGATTGTGTGTGTGTGTGTGTGTGTGTGTGTGTGTGTGTGTGTGTGTGTGTGTGTGTGTGAATGGGGGGCTGGAGACACCATAAGGAATGCCCGTCGACTGTAACGCAAGATAAAACCACCTGCAACAGCACCTTGGCCTGCACTAAGTAGAGGTTTTGTATTTGTATTTTTTTTTTTGTATTTGTATTTTGTTCGTGAATTTTTTTTTGAATAAGTTTTTACAATTTGTCAGTGTCTTGAATTTTTTCAATCAATCCTATAGAGAATCCTAGATTCCCATTTGCCATTTTCATTCTGCAGAGAGAGGAACCAAGTAAAGAGCATTGACCAAGGTCAACAGCTAGAAAGTACCAGAACCAGGGCCAGCAGCCCAGCTGGTCTCATCCCCTGACCCCCGTGCTCTCTTGGCTAGAGTAAACTCTGCTTCGTGGGACCTAACTCTCCTCTCGAAAATATAAAACACGCAGCCCACTCTTCAGCAGAAGTCTAATCTCAGTTCTGTGAAATAAGAAGTAAATCCTGAAGTTTCTCCCTGTGCCTTGTTCTCACACAGTCACCATGGTGATGGGGAAATATTATGGGAATATGAATCAGCAGAACCAGCGAAGGGACCTTTGGAAAACCATGACTCCCAGTGGACATGCCATATTTTCAAAGCAAACACTCCAGAATGATGGATTGCACTTCGCTTCCTACAGAAACCTGAAGGCCAGCCTCTCTCCATTAGCGACAGAAAGCCTTCTCCGGGTGAACGCTGGCCTTCTCTCCTTTTTGTAAGAAGAGCACTGGCCGTTTATTAGCGTGACTGCAGCTCGGCACCATGGGACTGTGATCGTGTGCTGGCTTCATGAAATGTTAAACATCTTTCCTTGCCAAGTGGAACAAATTATTGATGTTGATTTGGGTGAATATTTAACATTGTCCAATAGAATTTCAATGGTGAAGAGGCCAAGCCTGGCTTTTAAGTCTAGAATGATGACCCAACGTTAAATATTGTCTGAACGTCATGACTGGCTCATCCTGTTCTTGGTAAGCCTCCCTAAAATTCATAGTAAATCTATGTGTGATAAAAAATACCAACTGAGTTCCTCAAAAAAGTCAAAATAGGGGCTTCCCTGGTGGCACAGTGGGTGGGAATCTGCCTGCCAATGCAGGGGACACGGGTTTGATCCCTGGCCCGGGAAGATTCCCACATGCCTTGGAGCAACTAAGCCCATGTGCCATGACTACTGAGCCTGTGCTCTAGAGCCCGTGCTCTGCAACAAGAGAAGCCACGACAACGAGAAGCCCGCGCGCCACTGGCTGCAACTAGAGCAAGCCCGCATACAGAACAAAGACCCAACATAGGCAAAAATAAAAAACAAATAAATAAGTAAATTTATTTAAAAAAAAAAGTCAAAATAGAATTGCCATACGATCCAGCAATTCCACTTCTGTCTATACGTTCAAAACAATTGAAAGCAAGGGCTTGAACAGGTATTTGTACACCCATGTTTATAGCAGCATTATTCATGATAGCCAAAGGATGGAAACAACCCAAGTGTCCATTGACAGATGAATGGATAAAAAAATATATATGGTACACCATGAAATGGAATATTATTCAGCCTTAAAAAGGAAGGAAATTCTGACATGTTCTACACCATGGATGAATCTTGAGGACATTATGCTAAGTGACAGTCACAAAAAGACAAACACTATATAGATTCCACCTATATGAGGTTCCTAGAGGAATCAAATTCATAGAGACAAAAAGTAGAATGGTGGTTGCCAGGGGCTGCCGAGGGGTGTGGAATTCAGAGTTAATGTTTCAAGGGTATAGAGTTGGTGTTTTGCACAATGGAGGGTTCTGGGGATGGATGGTGGTGGTGGTTGTACAACAATGTGAATGTGCTTAATACCACTGAAACGCACACTTAAAAATGGTTAAGGTGGTAAATTTTCTGTTACATGTGTTTTATCACAACTTAAAAAAAAACCAATCGAGGAATGGGCAAGGCAGTGGTTGGTGTCCCTGAACTCTGGCTTGGATCTATACTGCTAGCACTTTAGTCCATGTTTCACCAAGCATGGAGGGTGCTGCGGGCATGTGCGGTCCACCCTGCTTCCTCTGTTCTATTCCTGAACTGAGGGGCAGGTGGCTGCCTCTCTCACTCCTGACTTGGTCGGCCACCTCCTTCTTTCCTTCCCACTGCGCCTCAGGTGTCTCTTGCAGAAAGCCTGCTGTGCCCTGCCCTTCCAGGCCCCTCATTATCCCCCATCTGTGTACAGGCCCCTGTGCCCCCCTAGTCTGCAGCCCTTGAAAGCAGAATGCAATGCCTTGGGACTCAAGGCATGAACTTCAGACCAGTGGCATCAACAGCACCTGGGAGCTGGCTAGAAATGCAAACTAGCCACCCCGCAAATCAGAATCTTGGGGGATGGGCTCAGGAATCTGGAATTTACCAAGTCCTCCAGGTGAAGAGGGGTTTGTCACCCATCTTCCACCCTGCCCCCCACCATGGCTCTTAGCCAACAACTGCCCGGTGAGCCAGTGGGATAGGCCAGCCCCTGACCTCAGGTAGGGGCAGACTCTGAGGGGCCATGCAGCCTGCAGAGCCCCGCAGGATGCAGTCCCACCTAGTGTGGCCGTTTCCCCTTCCCTGCCCTGCTTCTCCCTCTCCTATACCGGTTTCTCCTGGGAGCACGGCTCTGGGGAACCCACCTTACATCCACAGCAATGGCTCATTGATTTTCGTACTGTGCGGCTGGACGTGCAGTAGGTGTCAGTCATTGTTTGTGTTAAACTCTATCGTCTAACATCTGTCACTGAATCTTTTAATAAGTGTTTTTTAATTTTCGCCAAAGATGTCATTTCTTTCAACCAAGGGAGTGACACACTAAGGGGACCATTTACAGTGTGACTCTTTAGCCTCATTCCTCCACACCTTAGTGAGTGTGATGGTTCAATTTCTGTGTCAGCTTCACTGGGATAAGGGTGCCCAGATCGCTGGTGAAACGTTATCTCTGAGTGTATCTGTGAGGGTGTTTCTGGAGGAGCATTTGAGTAAAGAAGTTGGACTTGGGACTTCCCTGGTGGCGCAGTGGTTAAGAATCCGCCTGCCAATGCAGGGGACACGGATTCGAGCCCTGGTCCAGGATGATCCCACATGCTGCGGAGCGACTAAGCCCTCGTGCCACAACTACTGAAGCCACCGCAATGAGAAGCCCGTGCCCCGCAATGAAGAGTAGCCCCGGCTCACCACCACTAGAGAAAGCCCGCATGCAGCAACGAAGACACAACGCAGCCAGAAATAAATAAAAAAGATGTTGGCCTTGGGAGGAATAAGTTAGGAGTTCAGGATTTACATATACACACTACTATATATAAAACAGATAAACAACAAGGACCTACTGTATAGCACAGGGAACTAAATTCAATATCTTTTAATAGCCTGTAATAGAAAAGAATCTGAAAAAGAATATATATGTATAACTGAATCACTTTGCTGTACACCCGAAACTAACCCAACATTGTAAATCAACTATACTTGAATAAAAAAAAAAAGAAGTTGGCCTTCCCCAGTGCAGGTGGATACCACCCAATCCACGGAGGGCCTGAACAGAACAAAAAGTGGAGGAAGGGCCTGCTCATTCTCTCCTCTTGAGCTGGGACAGCCATCTTCTCTGCCGGTGGACCTCGGAGTTCCTGATTCAGCCTGGGACTGACACCTAATGGGGCTTCTTGGCCACCCTTTCTCAGGCCTCTGGGCTGGGACTGAATGACACCCCCAGCTCTCCTGGTTCTGAAGCTTGCAGGGGGCAGACCACGAGACTTCTCGGCCTCCCGTGATCTGCCGTCTGCAAGATTTATGATAGGAATCGGCTCAGCCAATCACCTCTTACTTCTCTCTCTCTCTGTCCTATTGGTTCTGTTTCTCCAGAGAACCCTGACTAATGCCCTGGGCTCTCCTCGCCCTGCCGTAGACCGTCCCCACCTGGAGGAGGCACCTGAGGCCTTCAGCTGACCTGTGATGTTAGCACTGTGTGAAGTGCAGCCCCAGCACCCAAACACTGCCTTCCAGGAGGGTCTCCACGGTTAGCGACCTCCTGGAGCCAAAGCCTCCTTCGGCCCGGCCCCTCCCACCCGGCAGATTTGTGTGAAGGGCAGGCAGTGACGTCTCGGGCCCTCTGGTGTCCCCCACTGCCCTGAGAGGCCCCCCCATGTCACTATCCACGCTCGTGTGTGCTGTGCAGCTGTGCTGAGACTCCGAGAGGCTAAGGAATGTGAATGGTAAATGCTAACATCAATGGAGACATCTGTACAGCTTAGTGGAGGAGCCAGAGAGAAACCCCAGCACGAGAGTCATGAGCAGGACACCAGCTCGGTGCCCCAGGCACGTGGGGCCTGCCAGGCGCTGCTCTAATCACTTCCCGGGGGTGGCCTTGGGGCTCCCTCAGAATGACCCAGGGAACCTCGCTGTGGGTGCGCCTGGGGGTCTGCCTCTGCGATCCTTCCTGTTGTCCATCCTTCTTTCCTTCTTATTGCTGAATAGCAGTGTGGTGCGTGAATGTACTGAGGGTTGATCGATTTTATTGTGGACGAACATCTGGGCAGTTGAAGCTGTCATAAAAGTGCTGCTGTGAACATTCTTGTCTTGTGTGAATACATGTATTCATGTCTGTCTTTACACACACACACACACACACACTTATATACATGTACGTACATCGTGCATACATACCTAGGAATGTCATTCAGCTTTGGCAGATAATCTCAGTCCTCCAAATGCTTCTTACAAGTTACACTCTACCAGCACCAGGCGTGAGTTCTAGTGGCTCCAAATCTTCACCAGCATTTGTATTTCCATTTGCATGATGTCTAAAACAAGCAAAGCTAATCTAGAGTGAGAAGTCCGGTAGTGTTCACCTTGGAAGGGGTGCAAGGGGTATTCAGGTGCTGTAATGCTCTGTCTCTTGATCAGGGTGCTAGTGACATGTGTGTGTGTTCAATTTGTGAAAACTCAAGCTGTGTTCTCACAATCTGTGCACTTTTCTGTATGCAATGGTCAACTTCAATTAAAAAGTTTATGAAAAAAAGTAAACTTAGAAACAATCCAGGGGCACGGGGCCATTATAGTCCTTCTGGTTCATGTGAAGATGCTGAAGGTCAAGGTCACGGCCTGGTGCTGGGTTCACCGTCAGAGTCAATTGACGTGAAGTCCCTTTCCTGACCCATCCCCACATCTGTTCGGTCACTGAGTCATTTCTACCTCCACGGTGTTTCTCTAACTGGTCACCCATTTCCGTTCGTGGTACTCCTCAGGCTGGATTTTGTCACCCTCAACTTTCATGTTGACGTTGCCCTCAATTCTAGCCCAGGTGCGATCATTTGAATACTCATTCTGTGATCTCCCAGGCCACCTCTCGGCCCCAGGCTCAGTATGATCCACGAATCTGATAAGCGTACCTTCCATGTGTCCATCCAGACGCCAGTACAAACGCTGAGCAACTTTCCTCTACCTGGGAAGGGGCAGCCAGTTCTCACGACACCCAACGAGAGCCTGGCTAGATTGCCGTGGGCTCAGTGATCCATTCTGGTCTGTGTTTGACATCCCCACCCCCCCCGCCATGGCTCTGCCAGCCTGCCTCCTCCCAACTTATCCACAAGCGTGCTATCTGGCAAACAGTCCTCCACTGGACAAACACTGATTCAGCACCTCCTTTGGGAAGGCCCTGTGCAGGCGATGGTACGGGTACAGAGCTGGATTGAACTTGGCTCCTACAGAGCTGAGAGGAGAAAGGTGACTCTGGAGCCAGACAGCCACAGCTCAAATCCTGACTCTGTCACTTGAAAGCTGTGTGACTCTGCCCAAGTTACTCAGCCTCTCTGAGTCTCAGTTTCCTCATCTGTTAATACTAGTGCCCCTAGGGGTGTGGTGAGGATTAAGTGAGTTACCAATTATAAAGCTCTTCCAAAAGAGAAAGCACTTTACAGCTTTGGATGGCATGACTTGTGGATCCATCTGTGATTCCTCCGTTTCTCTTTTTCTCCGCTTGCCTGGGGTTCCCCCAGGGTCAAACCTCGGTCGTCTCTGTGGCCCTCGGACAGCAGAGAGCGAAACATGCATCAGAGGCACTTGGGTGAGATGCACCCGTGTTTGAAACCCAACTCTATACTTACTGGCTGAGCAAGACACTGTTTGCACAGCCTAAGATGAAAGCAGGGCTGCCGCACGCGGGGACCGTCGGCCCAGGGTAGGTGCTTGCTTGCTGAGGCCAAGATTAATACCAGCGGCTGGGGAGAGAAACGTGTTTCAGGCTGCAGGAGACTAGAGGCGTGAAGGAGGGACGGTCGCTAGATGGTCCTTCTTTAGCAACGCGACACAGGGATTAAATCAACAAAAGGCTGAAAGTCATTTCCCGTGACCAGTGACTTTTAAAATCCTGCACAGTAACGCCCAACATCAAGGACTGATTCCATGCAAAGTGCTCTGCCATCGTTAAAAGCGGTAACTGTGGACATGATGCACCGATGTGGGAAACTTACCACAGTGCCGAGCGGAAGGAACAGGAGATACCATTTGATGGGTGGCTTGATTGGCAACCCTGCTCAGAACAGGTGGGGAGAGAAAGGAGGCCCACATGGCTGGCAATGCTGGGTTTCCAAATGAAGACACTACAGTGGATTTTGTTTTCTTTCTCTCTGTTTAATGCAGAGGTTTTGTTTCTTATACACATTTGGAGTTGACTTTTTTTTTAAATACATTTATTTCTGTATTTATTTTATATTTGGCTGCGTTGGGTCTTCGTTGCCGCATGCGGGCTTCTCTAGTTGCGCTGAGCGGGGGCTACTCTTCGTTGCAGCATGCGACCTTCTCATTGCGGTGGCTTCTCTTGTTGCGGAGCATGGGCTCCAGGTGCGCGGGCTTCGGTAGTTGTGGCTCGTGGGCTCTAGAGAGCAGGCTTAGTAGTTGTGGCACACGGGCCTATTGCTCCGCACCATGTGGGATCTTCCTGGACCAGGGCTCAAACCCGTGTCCCCTGCATTGGCAGGTGGATTCTTAACCACTGTGTCACCAGGGAAATCCTGGAAGTTGACTTTTTAAAAAAATGGAATGGTTTAAGCCTAGCCCTTTAGCTCGTGATCCGTGAACAATCATGGTGTTTTTGAGGGCATAGCCCTGGCCCTGTTGCCCGTGAAGACGGTTGAGGCTGGGCTGGGCTGGAAGCAGTGCCTGAGTGTAGACGGGCGTCCTCCAGACCCGCAGTGCCACATCCCAGCTGCTGACCAGGACAAGCCCTTCCCTCTCTGGCCGAGGCCTGGACCATACGATATGCACCGGATTCCTGCCCAGGCTGCTGGGAGGCTGAAATGAAAGGAAGGGTGAAGTGGCCACACGTGGTGGCCGTGGATGCAGGGAAGGTGCTGGCAGTCACAGGACATTCGCTAAGGAGAGAAACCTCCCTGCCCAGGAATGCACACGAGGCCGGCAGAGGCGTAGCTGGCAAGGAACAGCCGAACTGTCGGAAAGCTGTGAGGTCAGTGAGATCAGGAAGTGGGCACCAATGGCAGCAGCTGGGGAGGAGGAGGGAGGGCCCCCCAGGGAGGAGCAGCCTTCAGCCAAGGAGACTGTGCAGAGCTCACCTCGAACCCCAACCCTGACTGCCCGTGTGCCCACCGCGTGCACGCCATCACCAGCGGGAGGCCAAGGCTGGCTCCTGCGAGGCAGGGGGCCCTGCGCTGGGGGAAGCAGAGCTGCTCCCTCCCCTCCCTGCTAGAACCTGGGCCCTGCCCTGACTCCTGGCCCAGCGCTTGTTACGTGATGCTGGGGCCGCCTGCGCCTGAGTGCGCTCTGACCCAGAGGCGCATAAGCTCTTTAAACGACCGGTAAATTACACATCTGGGCGTCAGCTTCTCAGCTGTGGGGGGCCTCGGTAAAGTCAAACTTCTTTCAAGATGTGCGGGCCTGAAGCAAGTCTCCCAGACGAGCGCAGGCCTGCTCTGACCCCGACGGCCCCTCCAGACCCGCCAGCATTGTCATCGGAGAAGCAACAGCCAAGTAAACTCCAGATTCCGTGAAAACCAAGGTGCCGTGTTTTAATAGAGCTAGAGAGGCGTCCTGCAAGTTCACCGCGATGGGGAGGGAGGGAGGCAGGCAGGAATACGTGCTTTATAAGAAGCCCTTGGGAGCAAGACTTCCGACACAGGACTGAACCATTCCCAGCCCTCCTCGGCCTCCCCAGGAAGCCCCGGTAAAAATAATGCATAATTTATGAGGAAGAGCCTATGCATATTCAAGAGCTTGCTGCCTTCCAAGGCCAGTCGCTGTCTGTGAAAAATCCTCCCGCAATGAATTATTGCGTGAAGGAGCTATGGGGGCCGAGGGCAGGCCTCCAGTCCTCAAAATGTCTATAATCTCTAAAGCTTGCTTTGAAGAAAATGCTCCCAATATGCCTGCCTTTGGTCAAATGAGGGGGGTTGCAGAGAATGAAGTCTCCACCGTGGGGAACCCCTGAGCCCCCAGGCTGCATAGATCAGGGTAGACCAGCAGCGTTTCAGGGAACCTGAGGCAGGTCTCCATCCCCAGAGCAACCCTGCATACCCAGCAGGTGTGACTCAAGACTGAGCCCTCCTCAGCCTCTGATCACAGACCAGCAAGAGGCTAAAAGGCCCTCTGGCCAGTTACCCTCCTTTCTGGGCCTCAGTCTTTCCATCTGTTGACTGGGGAGGCTAATCCCTCCTTCCATCGACTCTGAAACATGCTTTTCACATTGAAGCACCTTCAAGACAGAAGTGTACCCTGCCATCAATGCCTTGACTGGGTCAGGGTTTGAAGGGCAGTGTTTCCTCTTTCTAAGCAGTCCAGAAGACAAAGTGTGTGTTACAATCAGTGCATCCTAGGCTCTGATGAAATACAGCAGTAAGCTACCGTTTACTGTATGCCAGGCACGACGCACACCACTAAGCACAGGGGCTGGCGCATAGTAGGTGCTCAATAAAGGTGAGTTTCCTCCCCTTCTCAACCCTAGGAAGAAAGGGCAGTCCTGCTCATGGCAATTTGCCTGGGAGAGAAGTCTGTTCACGCAACTCCTTATGTCCGCATTTTATTCGGGGAGCTTCATGGTGTTTGAAGCGTTAATTAAGTGGTGCAGGTTTAATGTGGATTTGCGTTGAGGTGGGAGGACTGAAAAGTTTTCCCAAACTAGTCACAACCCCATTAGAATGTTACTCATGAACCCCAGGACGGTGATTCATTGCATATCGCAGCTGGCGTTTCTTGCTGACGAGCAGCTCACATGTGACTCACTTTGATTTTGCTTGTTAAGCGTTAACCAGCACACTCGCTCATCCCCAAAAAAAGTCATTTTGGAAGCCTTGCTGCACCTGAGCTCGTGCGCCCACGAGTGTATATGTGTGTGTGTGTGCGTGCACCTGCACCCTGGGGTGAGTTCATCCAGGAGCGTCCCGGGGTGTACGATGTGAGGGTCCGCAGTGCTGGCTTTGTTGACACGTGACCTGTGCCGTCACAATAGGGCCCTGCGCTCAGCTTAACGTCCTGCTTGAAATTCTTTGCATTGTGTAGCCAGCCTGGGTGTACTTGTGCAGGTCTGCACGTCTGTGTGGGCATGAGTCCATACGGATGGGGTGCAGGAGTGTGTGAGGACATGTGTGGGTGGGGACTGAGAAAGTGGACGTGAGGGGACATTGAGTGCCAGAGGGTGGCTGAGAGAGGGAGCCACAGCCCACAAGGGGAGCCCCCAGATGCACATTCCACGGGCCTGGGTGCAGCTCAGGAATGCAGGATTTTCGCGAGCCCCTCCCTCAAAGTGACTACAGTTTGAGAACCACGGGCCATAGGTCTTAGGTACTGAAAATCAAGGCCATGACACAGCGGCATTCTTTACGGGTGCGTCAGAAACTCATGCCGCTCAAAACCATTTCCCTGCCCACGCTATTATCCGAGTTCAGGTTCTCGGAGGACCAGCAGCCCACCAGGAACGCGAAGGAACCGGTGAACCCTGAGGCTGCTAAGCGGGGGAAGCCCAGCCGGAGGCCTCCCTCAGCTTCCCGGGCCCTGAGCCAGGTGGTGACTCACGGCAGAGCAGGACAGAGTGGCCTTGACGGCCAGCGCTCCCAGCCCACGCCCCTGCATCGGGGGGGCAGGGCCAGGGCTGCCACTGCCGTGACTTCTATGGTTTATCAGCGTGGGTCGTACGGCGGGCCCTGCTCCCATGTTCCCGCCCTTGTCCGTGTTCCTGGCCTGACCCTCACCCACACTGAGACCCACCCTAAATCAGAAGTGATTGGCATTGGCCAGCACCCCCGCTGCCGTCAGGGGATGCCACCTCCAGAAGCCCAGGGGAGGTCCTAACTGTACCCTCCTGGGGCCTACCTGGCACTGGCCCTCAGATTGCTGGCACCTGACCCCACCCAGAATAACTGTTCCCAGGCTCCATCTCACTGAAAAGCCATCCCAGGGTCAAGGTGGTCCCCCTCGCTGAGCACATCACGGCTGGGTGAGGGGTTGCAGGGCAGCAGGCTGCCGCTGCCACTGGGCAATCCCTTGAGCTCTCTGAGCCTCAGTTTTCTCATCTGTGAAACGGCCCTTTCCTGTGCCAGCCCTTGGCCTGGGGCCTGGCTCCTGCCTCCGGCCTCCCTCTGGCCACACCTATTCCCCGCAGCCCCTCTTGGCCACCAGAAGCTCATCTCGGTTCCCCATCCCTGCCCTGTGGGGGGTTGGGAATGGAGCCACTCATCAGCGCCAGTGTAAATTAGACTTAGAGTTCTGAAACTTACGGTTACCAAGGAAGGGAAGGGGGCAGTGGGAAGAATTGGGAGACAGGGACTGACATATATACACGACTATGTACAAAACAGATAACAAATGAGCACCTACTCTATAGCACAGGGAACTCTACTCAGTGCTCTGTGGTGACCTAAATGGGAAGGAAAGCTAAAGAGGAGTGGATATATGGATACATAAGACTGATTCACTTTGCTGTGCAGCAAGAAACTAACACAACATTGTACAGCAACTATATTCCAATCAAAAATTTAAAAAAAAAGTAAATCAATATACTCCAATAAAAAATTGTTTAAATGTATTATAAAAAACTAATGTATGGGGCTTCCCCGGTGGCGCAGTGGTTGAGAGTCCGCCTGCCGATGCAGGGGACATGGGTTCGTGCCCCGGTCCGGGAGGATCCCACATGCCACGGAGCGGCTGGGCCCGTGAGCCATGGCCGCTGAGCCTGCGCATCCGGAGCCTGTGCTCCGCAATGGGAGAGGCCACAGTGGTGAGAGGCCCGCGTACTGCAAACAAACAAAAAAAACCTAATGTATGTTTGAAATATAGTCACAATCTGAAAACAAAACCAAAAAGAAAGACTTAGAGTTCTGCAAATTTTGGGTGGACCAGAAGGAGCTCCCTGTTTCCCAGGAGGGAAGCGGCTCCAGGACGGGAAACAGGCTGGCCCAGCACCACACTGCCAGCCCGAAGCTGTAATGGGACAGATATTTTCTGCTACTCCCTCCCTGCCATTGAATGCTTTCTTCCATAGCTGCCCCTGCCAACCACCTACTGTGTACCAGGCACTCTGCAGGCTGGATCCTGGAGCCCCTGAAATGATCATAAGTGGTAGGCAGGGATGTCATAGAGGAGGAGATGAGGGCTCAGAGAGGTTAGGCATCTTGCCCAAGGACACACAGCTTATGAGACGTGAGATGGAAGCTGGGGCCTTCACAGTGACACCTCGCCTCTCTGAGCAGTGTCAGCCTAGCCCCAAGCTCCTCTGGGCCCCTAGGGTCACCATGCCATCCGAGGCTGTGTAGCTCCCATGGGTCCCCCCTCAGCTCCCTGACACAGCCCAGGTGGCTGGGAGCACAAGGCCAGCCCTCCTATTATTCACGCCTCTCTTTGTCAATGGGGACCTGGCCCAGAGGCCCCAGCGTTGCCAGGAAAGATAACACGCCAACCCCTGACTCATCCTCCTCTGCGCTCCATCTCAATTTCCCCAAAGAACATGAAGGCCTGTTGTTCCTGGCCCGGTGCAGGAGGCCGGACCTCCCTCTCCTGAAAGGAAGACAAGCCATCAGCAGGATTACAGGATTAGAGTTACAGCTTTTCCTTGTGGCCACCTGTTCCCTCCTGTAACACTGCATGGGCACGAGGGGCGGGTGCCTGCCCACTGCGGGGTCTCGGGCAGGGGCGGCATCGGCTCCCACAAGCCCGGCTTCAGCTGCATCGTGGAGCCCATGCAACTCTTTTCAAGGTCGGTGCTACTAGTCCCATGTTAGAGGTGAGGAAATTGAGGCTCACTCAGACCACACAGCCGGTGGATGACTTTGCCAGGGAGCCCTGCCCCATGCCGGGTGGCAATCTGACTCATTTGTCCTCAAAACAAGACTCGGAAGAAGTGAACTCATGTATGAGCAAACCCTGCCCGACAGCACCTCCACGTCTAACTCAATACTTGCCTCAAGCAGAAATCGTGAAGAGAGAACAGAAATGCGAGGCCAAGACAGGGAGCCGCGGAAGGTCGGCCTGCGGCCCCCTCACCCCTTCCTCCTCTGCCTTCAGCACAGGGAGCTGGGCAGCTGGTCTGGGAGCGAGTCACGACTCCAGTCAGAGGTTCGACGGAGTCCCTGGATCAAAGGATGCCTTTGGTCTCCAAGTGTCATGGGTGCCACCGTGGAAGCAAGGCAGGGAGGCAGCCTTCCAGGCTAGGAGATGGGTCCCTCCCTGCCCTGGCAGACCCCACCAGGCTGATGATGCCACTGCCCACACAGGATTAAGGTGATGTAACAGGAAGCAGCCTAGTGCCGGGACAAATTAACATCTTCAGAATGTTGGCAGGCAGTCCAGTGACACCTAGGCATGAGCAAAACGTGGCAACGTCTTGTGTCTCCCCAACCCCAGTGATGAGACACTTTAATATCACCCACTGCAGCCCCACCCGTTTTACACATCAGGGAACTGAGGACCAGAGAGGAGAAGGGATTTATCCATGAACCCCCAGGGCCAAGGGGGTTGTCAAATGGGGTGGATGGGGCATTGGTTGGAAAGCTCTCTGGCTTTGCATCCCAGCAGCCCTGCAGTTGAACCCTCATGCCTCCATGGATCCACACCCTCTGACCCTCAGTTTTCTTGTCCATAAAATGAGAGTGTTAATAACACCCAGCTAACAGGGTTGCAGGGAAAAGATAACAGACACTACGACTTAAAGGCTTTGCAGAGAGCTCTCAACCCTAAGTCTTTGTAAGGGCTGTTGGAGGAACAATGACTAGCAGCAACAGAGAAATAACAAGACAGTTTATTGAACACCTGCTACGTGCCAGGTTCTGGGCATAAAGATGACTCAGACATAACTGCTGCCCTCAAGACGGTCAGCATCTGATGAGAAGATGCACAGAGTGGAGCAACGGAGGCACACAGAGGAGGCCCTTCCCTGCCAGGGAAGGAGGTGGGGGAGGGCAGGAGGGCATCCCTGGGAAAGATAAGGCATTCCAGGAAGAGGGACCAGCACCGGTCAGGACCAAAGGGCGAGAAATGGCGTGAAATATGTGGAATTCCATCCGCTTGGCTGCACTCGGGATGTGAGGGGGTGGGGTGCTGGCAGTGCTGGGCAGGGAGCCCGGGGTGGCCAGCGGTGTCAGGCCACCCAGAGAGGGCCAGTGGGCGCCAGGCCAAAGGGCTCAGACTCAACTCTAATGGGGAATTCTCCCTGAAGGGTCTCACTAGCTGAAGTGTCAGGGACCCCAGGCCGCTGGGCTGAGACCAGAGGTTGCCCCGCGGAAAGGGCAGGTGGGGGGCTGGGGTGCTTCCGTGGGGCACAAGTCATCAATAGGCAGGACCCCCCCAGCACGGGCTGTGCTCACTGTGCCACCTCCCCTGCCTCCTTCTCACGGCCGTCTCGAGGTGGACCCCGAGTTACAGATGGGGAAACCACGGCTCAGCCAGGGGCAGGCGCTCAGCAGGGAGTCGAAGCCCTTGCTCCTTCCTTTGACTATGCTACCTTTCCGCTTCCTGGAGTATTTCTTCCATTAGCCACACATTTCCGGGTTTGTTTCCTAATTCAGGCTTCATTATTTTAAAAAACTTCTATTTCAAAAAAAACCAAAAAAACCCCTTCTATTTCAAAATGTGCATTTTTAATGCATCTTTTTAAAAAGTAGCAGCTGATTCTTCTGGAGTCGGTCCCCCATGCATCCTCTCCCTCCAGCCCCATTTTCTCAGGGCCATAAATCACTTTCTTAAAGGGGGCCGGGAGACAAGCTGTGGTTCACCAGCCAAAGAGGTTTGGGCTCCTGATGCCCAGAGGGGCAGCCGGGAGTCGCCAGACCCTGAGGCAGGCACTGCTCCCCTGGGAAAACGTCCCAGCCCCTCGTGTCTGTTCTTCAGACCAGCGGGACCAGAAAGCTTTCTGCCGCTGCAGGCCTGAGCTCTGAGACCCAGATCCTCACCCTCTGGCTCCACACACAGGGCTCAGGGATGTGCTGGGGGTGAAGGTCCAGACCAGCCAGGCCCTCAGTCCTGTGAGCCTGGAAGGTTCAGAACCGTCATCACGGGAGATATTCTTGGAGGGATGCTCTAGTTGCCAATAAGGAGAAATTTGGGGGTTTTACTTGCACTTAAAAAATTACCTGTTGTTGATCTGAAATTCACCCTGGAGCAGACATGTGCATTCTATCTGGCAGCCCCGGTGTTGCTCACGGGAATTACAGTGAGTGCCTACCCATGTGTGTGTGTCGTGGCGGAGTCCAGGGACAAGGACTTGGAATAAAAAATGCCTCTCCTGGGGGCTGTGCTGGCTGCACTGTCTCCAGACAGAGGGCTTGGAGCTCCCAGCACGTTTGCACTGAGAGCTGGCTGCATTTTATTTTATTTTATTTATTTATTTATTTATTTTAACATCTTTATTGGAGTATAATCGCTCCAATATAGTGTGTGTGTTAGTTTCTGCTTTACAACAAAATGAATCAGTTATATATATACATATGTTCCCATATCTCTTCCCTCTTGCGTCTCCCTCCCCCCCACCCTCCCTATCCCACACCTCCAGGCGGTCACATTCCCACTATCTAACTACCGTACGTTTGGTAGTGTATATATGTCCATGCCTCTCTCTCGCTTTGTCACATCTTACCTTTCCCCCTCCCCATATCCTCAAGTCCATTCTCTAGTAGGTCTGTGTTTTTATTCCTGTTTTACCCCTAGGTTCTTCCTGACATTTTTTTTCTTAAATTCCATATATATGTGTTAGCATTCAGTATTTGTTTTTCTCTTCCTGACTTACTTCACTCGGTATGACAGACTCTAGGTCTATCCACCTCACTACAAATAACTCAATTTCGTTTCTTTTTATGGCTGAGTAATATTCCATTGTATATACGTGCCACATCTTCTTTATCCATTCATCCGATGATGGACACTTAGGTTGTTTCCATCTCCTGGCTATTGTAAATAGAGCTGCAATGAACATTTTGGTACATGACTCTTTTTGAATTATGATTTTCTCAGGGAATATGCCCAGTAGTGGGACTGCTGGACCAGTCGTTTGCCGGGTCCATCAAGAGGGCCTCTGGAGCAGCTCCATCTGGGATGCGGTGATTAACAACTCCAGCCTGGGCTGGCAAAAGGCCTTGGCTTTGACACCTCTTATCTTCTGATGCTCAGAATCACTGGAAATTAGCATCTCCACTTCCTTCCTGCTGCTTGCTTGTAAAACCCAGTGAGGCTTCTCCACTCCTCTGCTCTAAACCCTTCCACAGCTCCCACCTCACAGAGGGTCAAAGCCAAGGGCCCCTCTTGGACTGCAGAAAGGCCCTTCACAACCTTCCTGCCCCCTCCTCTCTGGGCTCATCTCTCCCCACACCCCTATTCACTCTGCCCAAACTGACCTCGCTGGTGTTCTTTGAAAAGATCGGGCACCTCCACCTCAGGGCCTTTGGCCCTGCTGTTTCTTCTGCTGGGAACTCCCTTCCCTCAGCTATTCCCAGGGCTCACTGTTCAACTGTCACCCTCTTAGAAAGACCTTCCCAGGCTCTCTCCAAAGCACTGCTCTCTCTCTTCCCGGATTCACTGCCCTCCATCCTTTTCACCCTCATCACCATTGTACATCCTTTGACTATTTATTTTGTTCATTGTACACTGAAGTGTCAACCCTGTGAAGCCAGGGACCACACACTCTTTACAGCTGATCAACAAATGTTTGTTGATTGACTGATTGACCAAATGCTGCTGCCGCCTCTGCTTCTGTGCCAGGTCACCCAGGACCTTCCATGCAGCAGGTCTCGCTTTGTAATAGGAAGACCTGTATGTGAGGCTGTCTCCAGCACCCTGGAGGCTCAGCTCTTCCTGGGCCCCGGATGGCTGTGCTTTCGTGTGCCTCTGAGCCAATCGTGCTGCCCTCTGATCTGGAAGACTCTCCCCTCCCTTGTCACCTCCCAATTGTCCCTCAAGACCCAACTCAGGGTCACCTCCTCCAGGAAGCCTTCCCTGTCTATCCCTCATAATTTGAGTCACAGCACACGGGTTACTGGGCTCTCATTGTCCTTATTCTCAGTTGTCTCCCTTCCCAGCTGTGACAGAGAGCCCTCTGTGTCCCCAGGACCCTGCGGTGGCCCGACCGACAGCAGGTGCTCAGGGCATGATTGGCAGCTAAGTGAACAATGGCGTGCATAGTTTCTTTTTATTTTCTTTTAAGCTTCTCCTTCATAGATCCTGGTGCTTCACTGGAGGCACTGGCTCCAGACTGGTTCATTTCACAGGCAGGGAAACTGAGACCCGGAAGATGAAAGGCGTGGGAACTAATTCCTTTCCAGCATGTTCTCTGAGCCCAGCACCAGTGTCTGAGCAGGGAGACTCCTCCCCTGGCCACCCCCAGCTGCTGTGGGACTCTCCGCGGCCATTCCGTGGGGGGCGGAGGTCACAGCCTGCACCGAGGCCATGGCTTACTGGGATGTTCAGCCCAGACTGAGTCCTTCCAGAGACAATAGACTTGGATCTTTCATAGAAAGATTAAAAGGGTTTCGAAGCCTCCAAACTTCCCTTTCCACAGCAAGAGAAAAGCCTAAAGAGCACAGAGAGGGTAGGGCAGGGCGAGGAGGGGCCACAGGTAAGGCGGGTGCTTACTGCCTCTCCCTTGGGGGCAAAGCCACCTGGGGACATCTGAGACCCTTGGGCCATTTCCTTTGGTCCCCAGCAAGAGCCCCGGGAAACTATAAGCTTCTCTGAAGAATCCTGTACTTGTGCCTGCAGTGGGCTGAAGGCCCTAATCCCTGGACCCCTTGAATGTTACCGTATGTGGAGAAAGGGTCCTTGCAGGTGTGATGAAATTAAGGATGTCAAGATGGGGAGATTATCCTGGATTATCCAGGTGGGCCTAAACGCCACCAGAAGCGTACTTGTAAGAGGGAAGCAGACAGAGATTTGATGCACAGAGGAGAGGGCAGTGTGGCCTTGGAGCCAGAGATGGGAGTGATGTGGCCACGAGTCCAGGATGCCCAGAACCACCAGAAGCTGGGAGAGGCCGGGGACAGAGTCTCATCCAGCGGGAGCCGAGCCCTGCTGACCCCACAGGAAATTAACACAGCACCTCAGCCGAACTGTGCAGGAGCAGAGGGGGAGGCAGGGAGGAGGGGAGAATAAAGCGGGACCCTTGCGGTTGAAGCCACCTGACTCACTGGGGCTGGGGTGCAAAAGCTGGGCCTTCTTGTCTCAGACTCCATGGTGCGGTCTGTACCCCAGAGCTTCCGCACGCAGGGCCAGGCTACTGCAAGGTCCTGGGTGACCCGGCACAGAAGCAGAGGCGGCAGCAACATTTGGTCATTAATCATTCAACAAACATTTACTGATCAGCGCAGACGAGGAAGGCGTGGTCTCTGCCCACACTGGAGTGTACGGACAGCGAACAAAAGAAAGCTAGACGTGTTTCTCTCCAAAGTCTTCCCATGGAGTGGACAGTTTTATTAAACCACTATTTATTTTATTAAACTATTATTTAAAAAGAAAAAAGGCTAGACGTCACCTGAAACCCTACCCTTTTTCCCTCCCTCCTCTCCTAAAAGCCCCTCCTGATAAGCCAGGTGCATAGGATAGAAGCTCTGCTCTATAGACTAGAATCCCCCCCACTTCTGCCCTTGACCGCGTGTGCTATTACATTCACACTTAGCAGCCATCCTATAAGGTATCATCAGCCTTGTTTTGCACATGAGGAGACAAAGGCCCAGGGAGATTATATGACTTGCAAAGACCACACAGCACCAGGTGCAGAGTTGGCATGCCAGGGCCAGCCTGTCTGATTCCCTGTCCCTGCTTCCCACCTGTGTCCCGCGTGACTGTGGACAGAGTGGCAGGATGAGGAAGGAAACTGGGACTCCTGCAGGCTGCGGCATCCACACCCACCCCCAGGGCCTGGAGCCCCCTTAGGATGTGACCCGCCCTTCCCAGGTTAGAGACTCAGCTGAGCATTCCAGGGCCATCAGGGTGGGCTCCAGAACAGGACATAATTGTTCCCTCCGGGGCAGCCTAATGAGCTCGCCGTCCAGCAGTGGATTTGTTTCCCACCCGTGATGAGCTGACTGTGTTCCCTCACCTCCCGCCTGGCTCCTGGCTCAGGTTTCTGCTACACAATCGGCCTGACCGTTGGCACCTCCGCCAGGTCCCAGGCTCTCACCCAACCTCATGGGAGGATGCTCCTGGCCTAGTTCCAGAGCTCTCTTTTGACAGACGCAAGGGTACAAATCCAGGAAGGGCAACATCACCCCCCTTGGGAGCAGCCACGGGGAGGAGGCCAAATAACTCATGATAAGAAAACCCACAGGTGCCCCTCCCCAGAAACCCAGATGACAGGCCGGGCTTATCTTCACTGCGCATGTGGTCTGGACACCTGCCTCATCTGCATTTCGCCCGGCTGCATAGACACAGCCCAGTCACTTGGACTGCCCAGCCGAGCAGAGCTTCAAAGCTGGGGAAGTCAGCCAGGGCTGGGCCACTTCCAGTCAGCACCTTCTCTGATGGTGTTTGTCCCTTTCTTTGGAACTTGCAGAAGGCTCGAGATTTCCAGTTTTCTCCATGTTCCTCCTTCACACCAGCCCTCAGAGGAGAGGCTCTGACCCCAGCCTGCAGCTTCAAGCAGCAAATGTTTGCTGACAGCCTCTCTGCACCAGGACCCTAGAATTATCTCACTAAATCCTCACCACAGCCTGTGAGGCAGGTGCTGCTGTCATTATCCCCATTTTACAGATGAGGAAACTGAGGCATAAGTTCTCAGAGCCGAGAGGTGATGGCCAACAAGCACATGAAAAGATGCTCAACACCGTTAGTCACTAGGGGAAAGCAAATCAAAGCCACAATGAGACACCACTTCACACCCACTGGGATGGCTAGAATCAAAAAGATCATAACAAGTGCTGGTGAGGAGGCAGGGAAATCAAGACCCTCACACGCTGCTGGTGGGAATATAAAGTGGTGCAGCCTCGGTGGAAAACAGTCCGACCGCTTTTCAAAAAGGTAAACATGGATCCAGGAATTCCACTTTTAGGTGTATAACAACCCTAGAGAGATGAAAACCTATGTTCACACAGAAACTCGTGCACTAGCATTCACGGTGGCATTACTCACAAGAGCCAAAAAGTAGACACAAGCTAAATGTTCATCACTTGATGGATGGATAGATAAAACGTGATCTAGATCCGTACAATGGAATACTATTTGTCCACAAAGGAACGAAGCACTGACACACACCCAAACACGAGTGAACCTAAAAATGCTGAGTGAAAGCAGCTGATCACAAAACACCATGTACTGTATGATTCCACTTACATGAAATGTCCAGTACAGGCAAACCTACAGAACCAGAAAGTAGAGCACTGATTGCCGGGGGCTGGGGGCTGACTGCTAACGGGTTAGGGGTTTCTTTGGGGGGAGGTGTTAAAATTGTTCTAAAATTGATTTTGGTGATGGTTGCATAACTCACTTTCAATGGGTAAGTTGTATGGTATGTAAATTACATCTCAATAAGGCAGTTACCAAAAAATTAAAAAAGTGATGGCCCAGGACTCTCCACAGAGCCTGCAGCCCTGAAGGTCACTGGCTCTACCCTCCTGCTGCCCTGTGGCACTCAGAGGGGCCTGAGCACAGCTTCCCTGACCGGCTGACCCCACAGCTGATCCCACAGCTTCAGGGCAGGCTTGGGAGCCTGGGACCCCCGCATGCTCCGAGTTAAGGCCACCCCCCAGACCCCACAGGACCAGGGAGCTCCCAGCTGTGGCCTGTCCTCCTGCCAGATGCACGGGTGTGGACGCTGATTGGGGTGGGGCTCCTCCCAGGAGTTGGACGGTCTCACGACGGCGCAGCTGCCAGGCCTGGTGGTTCCAATTTATTTATAGCACCTTGCCTCCTGGGTTGGGGTCATGGCTGAAGTTCCTCCTCTCTCAACAAGTTTCAAGTCGGAAAGAAAAGGGAAGGCATTCCATGGGGGCTGAGGGGTGGAGCTTTTGCAGGGCCTCCCCGTGTCCACCTCTGACAGCGCTGAGGGCTGGATTTCCTCCCGGTCACGCCTCCAGATGTCAGGAAGGAGTACCTGCTGGGGGGGCTCCCGAGTTCCAGGCTGGAACTCAGTGGTAATTCATCACCCACAAGTGTCCAGGCCTGTGAGATGGGGACGGCGTCCCTCACAGAGCTGTGACGGCACGGGGTAGCAAACGCAGATGGGAGGGAACTGCCCAGAGCAGGCCACACAGCCGACGCTCAGTGAACCGGAGCTCGTGGCTGCTGGTGCTTCTCTCTCTGGGAGGAACTGGGGGGGCCTGGGGTGGGGACTGCCCAACGGGTGGAGCCACAGCCCAGGCTCTGTTCCAGCCTCAGCCACACTTCTTGGGTACAAAGTTGCCAGGAGCACCCTCCAGCAGCAGTTCAGGGATGGACTGTAGCCCCGGGCTGTGTGGAGGGGCCCCACTGTCACAGTGTGGCTGAGCCCCCACTGTGGTCCTGGGGCAGAGCCGGGTGACAGTCACCGAGCAAGCAGAGAACTGCTCCAGAGAGATGCTGGGCCTCTGGAGGCCCCTGCGGAGTCCTGAGATTCTGCTACAAGAAAGAGAACTGATTATCTCACATAACATTCCTGGGTCCAGATTCTGATGGAAACCTCTTCAGAAAGGGCAAAGGACTTGCTGGAGGTCACTGAGTACTTTCATGTCAGGACTGAGCTCAGGGCCAGGTGTCCAGGCTTCAACCCCGGTGCTCCCGGTGGCACACCCCTGCCTTCCAAAGGAATTCAGAGCGAATCTCATCTGCTGTCTTGGCTCTCATAAAAGCCCTCTCCCAAGCCTGCTCCCTGACCCACTGGCCTTCCTTGGGAAGGACTGAAGCTCTCCCGGCCCTCCTCCAAGGCTGCTTGGTGCAAAAGAGGAGACCCAGGTTGGGGCCAGCACACCTGCATCCTGGTCCCACCTCCCCCACTGTGTGCTCTGGGGTAAGTCACTCAGTGTCTCTAAACCTCAGTTTGCTCATCTGTAAAATGGAAAAACAGTGTTTACCACATAGGGTTACAGTATAAGGAGAGTCACGCTGAATTAGGTATGCGAAAGGTCCTAGGAAAAGGGGAGACAGCATTTATTTAGTGCCTACTGTATACAGTCTCATTTAGTGCTCTCATAACTTAAGTCTGTTAACCCTGTAGAGGAGGAAACTGATGTGGCTTGGTGAAGGCAAGTCTGCAGGAGGAGACCCAGCTCTCCCCTCACACTGCAGGGCCCAGCAGGATATGCGCACGGAGGACATGCTTACGACAAACACTCTGAATCAGGGTGTCCACTCAGACCGCCAGCTCATCCCTCCAGCGAGAAGTGGCAGGAGGGGTGTTTTCGGCAACTGCACCAGTGCTCTGATGTGTTTTTCCACCCGAAATAAATGAGGTGGGATTCCTAGAAATGTGTTTAAAGCTGGTAGAGAGTTCTTTAAACGGTTTGGCTTAGATGTTGAAATACGGGGCCCAGAACTGCAGGAACATTTGTGCCCCAACACGGAGCCCAGTATCCCCAAATTCCAGTTTTAAGTCTTGCAATTTGGGTGACATCATCGACTCTTGGGGCAGGGCTCGGAGACCACCTCCAGTCCCTGCAAACATTATTTTTAAACCAGGTCTGACCTCGTTATACAAAACAACGTGTGTCGTCCAGTGCCACAGCCCTCTGTTAGGCTGTGCATTTTTATTGAAATTTGTTTAGTTATATACTATTAAAAGTCAGGTAGGAAAGCCTGTAACAAAACTGATGCTGCAGGATTTATTTGGTGACGTCGTACAATCGAGGAAACAGTGTCTGTACGAGAAGAAGGAGGTACAGACTCACAGTTTTTTTTTTTTCCAATATATTTGCATAACCATCTCCTTCTAAACTCACGTCCTATTTTTTTCATCCGTTGATCTCAGTGATTAAACTGGCTCATGAACTATTCATCCCAGCTCCCTCCTTTGTGCCTTAGCAGATGATAAATCGAGAGAGCTTTGGGGCCATAAGCAGCAAACTTTTCTCTTGCTTTTGTTTTCCTCGCTGGTGTTGTGACCACGTCTTTCAGAAATTAATTTTTGGGCTTTTCAACCCAGGTTCACATCTGTGGGAGTGAACACGTTTTGAAAAATCTTGCCCTTGGTTTTGGGATTTGCATATCAGAAGGACTCGTGATTCACATTTCAGAGGCTTCCTGACCACAGCACATACAATATGTTCCAAACATGTCATCATTAAAATGGATTACTTTCCAAAGAGTCAATTGGGAGAAAAAGTTAAGGGGGGCGGGGAAGACATTCCTAATCTGTTCCCTAACGGGAAACTGTACCCTGCCCTCATGCCATTAGGTGTGGCTATAGGACTTGTTTTAGCCGATGAAATGCTGGTAGTGATGATATTGATCACTTCTGGGCAGAAGCATTTAATTGCCGGTGTGATGTCTCAGCCCCTCCTGTCACCTGCCTCGTGAGAAGGGGAGCTGGGTCCCTATGGAAGCATCACACCCACTGAGTCATCATGTAGGCGACCTGCCCTGGAGAGTTACTCAGACCTGCAACAGACTTTGCATGAGCGAGGAATACACTTTTGTTGCTTTAAGCCACTGAGATTTGTTTTTTTCACAGGATACTGAGCCTGTCCTGAGTAACAGGGCAAACCAAAAGGGGCTGTTTTGATCAATGCAAAAACTGGAAATCAATAAATATGGATGATAGCAGATACCTTTGGCCCATCTCAGCCACCAGTTTCTGTATTTTATTTTGCCTGCATAGTTTCAAGGAAAAAGCTGATAAACGTTTGCAGACACCCACAGCTTTGTGTCATTTAAAAAATATAATTTAAAATATTTAAAATGTATCCCGCTATCTCAAGAAAGGTCAGTTAGAATGGACCCAATACTTTAAAAGAACAGAAGTGGGGGGGGGGGTGGAATTCCCTGGTGGTCCAGTGGTTAGGGCTCAGCACTTCCACTGCAGGGGTCACGGGTTCCATCCCTGGTTGGGAAACTAAGATCCAGCATGCTGTGCGGCACGGGCAAAAAAAAAAACAAAAGCAAAACAAAAAACAGAAGAGGGTAACTTTGATTTCCTGGTTGAATTCCTAGCAGCTTCTAAACTGTATTTCTTGTCCTAAGCGTAAAAGCCCCCGAGGGTGCTTCAGACACTGGAGCTGGGACTGGAGCCGTGTAGATTTCTTCATTTGCTGCTCAGAGGTTCACGGGTAGAGCCGGGGCCCCTGAGCCCTGCCTGATGTCTGAACACAGGACACACGTGCAGAGCTCTGTGCTCACCTGTAGGATTCTACCGGGGTGGATGCAAATTTAAAAACCCCCTCTGGGACCAGAAAGGGCAGGAGGCTTGTTCTGGATCACACAGCAACGAACCCCCAACACATCGCCCAACGCCCAGTATCCTGTGAGCGGTACAGGGGTGTCCAGGTTGGCACCAGTCAAGCTGTTTCTGAGCAAGACGGGCAGATGGTGGGGTGGGGGGGGCGCCCTCCAGGAGTGCAGGGCCCCTGGGGCTGCAGACTCCAGGGAAGGGTCCCTGGAGAAGGTAGGGCCCCACCAGCCTGGATGACGGGCCGGCTTTGAGCGGGAAGAGTGAAGGGCTGAAGCCCGCGCACAGGTGCCGAGAGGCCTGTGTTAGGGAATCAAGTCCGGGCTCATCACTCTCTAGCCGCTGACCCTGAGCCAATCTCTCGTTCTCTTGGGCCTCAGTTTCCCCCTCCATAACATGGGGATCCACGGGTAGGGAGTGTGGACTTGGAGTGAACTGTGACGCGTGGGAACCGAGAGTGGTGGAAACGGGGTGCTGTCTGGAGGGTCCTGAGCCGCCCCTGACCCCAGCCTCCTGCGCCAGGTCCGATGCTTCTCAGCTTAAGCCCTTCCTGCCGTCACTAGCACAGGTACCTGGACCACCTATGGCCACAGTCTTAAGGTTCATTCCTGAGGACCACCAGCTGCCACCCATACCTCTCCCGGCCCGCGGTTCACGGGAGTCTGAAGGCGACATCTCATCTAACCCCCATGACGCGCCCTAGGCCTTGGTGTCACCCGCACTTACAGCCGAGCCGGCCGAAGTTCAGAGGGCAGAGACCTGCCTGTGTCCGGGGGGGACAGGTGTGCCTGACCCGGGAAGCCATTCTCCATCGACTCCAACGTGCTGTGCGGACCGACACCTGGGGCTTTGCCAGGTCACCCCACTGTACCCCGAGTCCCTGACGGATGAGCCCTCTGTCCTCTGGACCGTCCTGGTGGGGAGGCGGCATCGGGCCTCGGCCTGTCCCGCCCCCGCCCCGCCCCAGCAGCTGCCCCATCCTCCCGTTCTCCCCCCACTCCCCACCCCCCAGTGGGCCTCACCCTCTCTGCTCAGGACCATTTCACCAGCCTCCTCCCGGGTCTCCTGGCCCCCAGAGTCTCTCTCCTGACCTTTCACCCCCCCACATGGAAGTGATCCAGGCACCTCCCCGGCTTGAGGTTTCCCTGGCTCCCAGCCAAGAGGTGAAAATGGAACCCAGTTGCTGTCTGGGGTCGGGGGACAGCCCTCACTGCCAGGAGGGGAGCCACATAGAGAGACGCTGAGGCCCAGGGGCCAAGCCTGCCTCTCCCGGGGGAAGACGCTTCCTCTCCAAGAGTGGGGCCTAAATAATTAATAATTATTAAATAAATAATAATTAAAGCGTTTTGCTTTTATCTCCTCACGGAGATGCTCGCCCCAGACCCAGGCCCAGAGGTCGGTCGGTAACCATAAAGGAGAGCAGAACCCAGCCCACACGTCGGAGGGAGGTGGACGCTGTTCTGCAGACTGGCAGGGGGCCCACCACGAGGTCTGGGGGCAGGAGGCTGGGGCAGGCTGTCTCTGGCTCCGGGATGCCAGGAGTTGAGTGAGAAAGGGGTAGACCACCCCGATGTCAGCCACCAGCCCCCCTCTCCCCAGAAAAACCACTTCCAACTGTACAAACAATGTGACTGCAGTCCCCGGGGTCGGGGGGATGGAGTGGGCAGTGGTGTTGGTGGAAGAAGGTTTTACAGGAGGAGAAAGGAGGTCACTCTGCTGGCTGAGCCCTTACTCAGGTTAGGGGCGTCCATCCTCTCCACAGCCTCAGGAAAGGGCAAGTGTCCACCTGTCACTGAGCCCCTGAGAGGTTAAGTGACTTGCCTAAGACCACAGAGCCAGGGAATGGCAGAGCAGGGATTCAAACCCCAGGCTCTGATGGACCTGCATTCAGGTGCTCTGCTGAGAATACAACGGCCTATTCCTCGGTGCTTGGAATCATAAATTTGCTTTGCTGGAAACTCTCCCAAACATGGGAGGAACTGACAGCACGGAGGTTGGATTCTCTTCCTGTGGAGTTCTGTCAAGAGGTCAAAGTCACCACAAGGTCAAAGGCAGGAAAAGACAGTCAGCAGACCCAGTGTATAAGGAGCCCCTCTACCCCGGCAGGTACCAGCACTTACAGACACTGTGTAAGTCTCAGGGCCAGTGAGGGACGCGGCAAGGCCCCACTTTACAGATGAGGAAGCCGAGCCTCAGTGAGGAAGTGACCTGTCCAGCCCGCCACCTTGCTAAGGGGCAGAGCCAGGCCTGGAAGCCAGGCGACTGTAAGGGAAGCACCTTCACTGGACATGGTTACAGGCTGGCAGTTCTCGGGGCAGGCGAGTCCCTGCTATAAATATGATGCTGACTCCCGGTAACCTTAGCCTCCAGGCTCCCTTGCCCAGGCACAGGGCCATAAATCCCAGAGCGGACTACCTGCCACCGCGCTCCGCGCTGCGGAATTTTCCTGGCGCTCTAACAAGGTACCACCTTTTCTTTTTTTACAGGCTGCAGATTATTGGAAATAATTGGAGCCTGTAACATTGGAGAAATGTTGAGCTAGCTGTCTCCCAATGAGAAGGGCCATTGCTCACAGGAGAGCCAGAAATACCTGCAAGATGGCTAGCTTCCCCACCCCCCAGGTAAGCAGGGTGGGACTTCCTGGAAGGGGCATCTGATCTGGGTTCTGCACAAACAGGGTCCAGGAAGCGGGGTTCAAAGCTGGGTGAACTTGCACAAGTCTGTTTGCCTCTCTGAGTTTCAGTTTCCTTAGTTATACAGTGGAGTTCATGCCACCCCCCTCCTGGGATTAAGCGGAGTGTCCACAATGGCCAGTACACAGCAGACAGTTTGGTCCCTTCATTTTCCTTTCTGGGTCGCAGCTCATTTACTGGTTGAATAATAAAAACAACAGCTACGACTGCTAACAACAAGCCTGGCATTATGTTCAGTGTGTTACATGCTTTCTGTCACTTAATCCTCCCTGGAACTTGAAGAGCTAACGTCTATTATTGTCCCCATTTAACGGATGAGGAAACTGAGGCACAGCACCCTTGAGTAATCTGCCCAAGGTCACACAGGTCGTGGCCAGAGAGCTGAGAAATTTCCCCCTGTCTACACAGTCGCAGAGACTGGATACTGAGAATAGGTGGAAATATTTCACAGCAGCCTCCTGGGCCCAATCACTGCTGCACGGTAGGAATCCAAGAAAGACTTGAATTTCAGACAACAGACTCTAGGAGCGCTCCCCCCTCACCATAAACAAACATACGTCTCTGCACACAGGCTCTGTCTTTACTCCTGCCAACCAGGTGTGATCCCAAGCCCAGCACATCAGAGACCAAAGACCATCACACGGTATTTTGTAGGCGGGAAGCCAGGCACCGACCTCACCCAGAGAAGCCCACCCAGGCAGGATGGGCAGAGCAAGGACGCTGCCCACCAGCTTCCCATCCAGCTGACCTTCTCCCAGACCCGACAGTGAAGGCTGTCTCCTCCCAGCCTCCAGGCCACACACACACACACTCGGTACCCACTCCATCGCCCCGAAGGGCTAATATTGTCCTGGGCTTCCTGAAATACCCATCCCCACAGCAGGGTGGTTTTACAAGCTGCTAAAAGCAGCGCTGTGTCCCTGGTGGAGGCAGAGAGCTATTCCGGGTTTGCGTCAGGTGTGGGCAGAGCCAGCCAGAAAGGGCCTGTCTGCACTTCCCCCACCATGCTGGCTCAGCGGACAATTCCTGGCAGCCAGCGCCACTGGCGCCCAGCAGAAGAGGGAGAGGTCAGGCCAGTTTTGTCGGTGTCCCCCTCCCCAACACACATACACACACCCTCTGTTCCACATCTGACTCATCCAGGCCCAGGCGCTGGAACTGTCCATCCGACACCATGCGGAGTGGGCACACACCGCTGTTGCCCACAGGGCACCCTGAGGCCCTCCGGGACAGCCTGACCTGCCCGAGATTCCCCACGGCAACGTCTGACGGAGAAGGAATCCATGACCTACAGGCACGCAGCGGCTTAGGCGGCCAGACTTGGCTGGAGGGGGCCGGGCAGGGATGCACAGGCCCATGGGCTTCTTTGCGCCGGCCCGGGACCCCCACTTGCTGTTTCCACGAAGACACTGCTAAGCGCTCACTGCACACCTGCAAACGCTTTCACGCGTCATCACATTCAATGTTCACGACCCCCTGTGGGTTACGTACTGTTACCACTGTCTCCTTTCTCACCTGGGGACGCTGAGGCTCAGAGCAGTCAAGCCACTTGCCCAAGGTCACCCAGCTTGGAAACGAAGGAACTGGAACTTGAACCTGGGCAGCCTGACTCCAGAGTCCCCAGTATATTCCCAGCCCCTGCCCTACCCAAGGCAGGTTCAGGATGACATCCACATCAGAGCTTGTCTTCAGCTGGACGGAGCCAGGGGCCACCAGCCAGGGACATGGGCAGCCAGTCCCCACCATAGCCCCTCGCCCCGGGCAGAGCAGAGGACATGTGGGCAGACTCCAGTGTCAGACCACCCCTCCGCCTGCCTGTGTCCCTGGCCATTTCCAACCTAGAGGATTTGGGGGCCCACGGGGGCGTCTGCTTTGTGCTGTCAGACCAGAAGCTCAGAATTTCCTGGAGGCCTCAGACCGCGGGGGAGTCTGATGGGTGCTGTGGACTCCCCCTTCCCCCTGATGACAGGGAAATGTTCACGCACACTCGTTTGCACGTGATTCCAGAGGCCGGCACCCTGAGCCCACCCAGGGTCCAGCCGCAGCCAGGGCCCCTGCTGCACCGTGGGTCGCTCCGGACGCCCCACTGAAAGCCGGGAGGGTCTGCAGCAGAAACAGCTTCTAGCTGTTCTAGCTGCTCTAGCCCCGTCGGGAAGCCGGGCAAGAGGAGGGGGGTGGGTGGGCGTGTGAGGCACAGTGAGCTTTGAAAGTCTCTCACCCCCCTCCAGGAGCCAGCCCCCCAGACATCAGGCCCAGAGGAAGGGGGTCCAGCCCCACAGCTGCCTGCAGCCTGCGGGGGGCCCAGCGCCCTCGGTGACCAGTGGCCTTGGCGCTGCAACCAGAGCAGCAGTGGGTAAATATAGCGCTGCCACTCACCGGCCGAGGGGCCCTCGCCGTCCGACATGGTGCAGGAGATGGGCGGGCAGCCCGCCACGGCCCGCTGGGACGCTCAGGGCCCTCGGTGGCTGTCACCCACCTGGTGGGGCTCGCGGCTGCCGGCCCTGCTCGGCGTCCAGTCCCCAGACAGTGTCCTGCCCCGGCAGCCCTGGCTACCCCCGCCCCCCATGCTGGGTCAGGCAGATAAGAACGCGCTCCAGGGCCAGGAGCCGGCGGGATTGGTGGATAAATCTGGGCACTGCCCTCCCCTGCCTGGGCCTCTCCGGCAGCCTCAGAATGTTGCCCAAGAAACCACTGCACCCCGAGGTGCTTGGTCAGGCTGCGAGACCCCCGCCCCAGCCTGGGACCCCAGAATGCCTGCAAGTTCTGTCCCTGGGACTGGTCCCACCTACGCAGTGAGGGGCACTTAGGGGCGTTAGAGAAGGAGGACAAGGAGTGATACCACGCTGGAGCACATGTGCCTGGTGCCGGGGTCGTGCTGAGAGCTACCACCCTTGTCCTTGCTCTCAGATCCCTGGGGCGGCCTCCCCTATGTTCTCCATGTCACAGAAGGGCTTAAGTGACCTACCCAAAGCCAGTTAGGGGTGTGACCGGAGCTGGGCTCTGGAGCCGGACTGTCCGTCTCCAAGGCGACTGTAAGGTGTGCCCCTCGCCTTTGTTTGGCAGATGGGAGCCATCCACACTCAGGGGCACCTCCGCCTCCTGGGGTCTAACTGCTCCATGTGTGCTGGGGGGCGGGGAATGGAGATGGACCCCCCCAAGGGCAGCCATGTGACCCTGTGTCTGGCACAGAGGCGGTGGTCAGGAAATATCAGTTGAGAGAACACACCTCAGCAAGCACTTAGTATGCTCTTGCTGTGTGCTTGCCTAAGAGCCAACCCAGTCCCGCTCCTGAGTCCCCACAGGGACCCAGGCCAGAGACCAGGGCAGTGAGGCAAGTGGAGGGCTCTGGGCTGAGTTCCCAGGGCTCAGTGCCGGTCCCAGGGCTCGAGCCCGCCCAGGCGCGAGGTCTACCTTGTTCTGCACGCAGAGCACAGAGGGAGTACGGTGACTTAAAGAGAAGGCTGGTATCAACCCCAATCAGAGAAATACTGGAGGGCTTCCTGGAAGAGTTGGCATTTGAGTTACATCTTTGAGGAATAAGAAAGTTTTTTCAGGGGAAGAAAGGACATTCCAGGAAGAGAGACCAGCAGGTGCAAAGGTGAGAAGTGGGAAAGCTCAACTGGAGAGTGACAAGGGACCCTGGCAGGGGCTGGAGATAGTAGTGACCCCAAGGAGAGAAGAAAGTTGATGTTTGTGAAAGGGGAGGCATACAGGGCTGGGGAAGCCAGGGCAGGATTCCTGGAACAGGGGGCAGATGCTGGTGGTGAAGGGTCCACGAGCCTCAGAAAAATGAGAGGGGGGTGGAATGGTATTCCAAGGCATCTAGCAGCTCTTCCTTTGGCAATGAGACCTTTCCTAGCCTGGAGACCTGGGGAGTAGAGGCAGGAGGGGCTCCTTTCCAGAGATGGGGTCGGGGGAGGGCTGTAGAGTCACACCAGCTGTCAGAGAGAACAGCAAAGGAATTCAATCCATGTGAGATGGTTCTAGGCCTCTTGGCCTTTGCCTGTGGGGTTCCCTTGGTTAGGAATTCCCTGTCCTCCTCCCCAGTCTCCTTCTCTGGGAAGCCTTTTCTGACTGTCCCTAAAGGCAGGTCAGAGGACCCTGCACTCTGCTCTGCAAATTCTGACCTCACTGTGGTCAGTGCCTGGTCCTGGCTGTGTCTACCTCTTGGTTGGCTCTTGCTGTTATGAACAGTAATGAGCTCACTGTCACTGGAGGTATGTAAGCAGGGCTGGACAGCTACTGGGTGAGGACACAGTGGAGAGTTCAAGCATCAGGTGGAATTAGATTAAATGGCTTTGGAGTCCCTTTAGAGTGACTTGTCCTGGTTTCCCTGGACATTTCCCTGTTTTAGCCCTGAAAGTCCTCATGCATCCTGGGAACCCTCAGGCTCAGGCAAACAAGGACTGCTGGTCATCCTGGGTCTCTCCTAACTGAGATTTTTATTTTAAGTGAGAAAAAGACAAAGAAGGACTGGATCTGTCTCTGGAGCCCTAAACCCCCAGCCACTGCCACCCAGAAATCCTCCCCCTCCTTCTGCACCAGCTAGATGTGATCCCAGGACTGGGATTCTAGGAGTGAGTGGAAACCTAGCTGCCCTGTGCCTTGGGAGGGCACGCAGGAAAGAAAGGAGGCAGGTCAGCAAGGAGAGAAGCAGCTCTTCTGGGCGCCCCCTACCTGCAGAGTGGGGAGGAGTCTCTCCCACTGGGTCTGGAGGACTAACGAGATAACGCCGCAGCCGGAGCACCACAGGTGGCAGCTGTCTCTCTACTGAGGGGCTGGAACCAGGTGGGACCCACGTGCCCAGGCCTCCACCTTACTTTTCCCCTGGAGCTGCAGCGGGAGGGCATGAGAGGGTTCAGACCTGTCTCGCTGTGTGTCCTTGGGCAGGTCATGGCCCCTCTCTGTGCCTCCATCTCCACATGGGTGGAGCATTTATGAGAACCTCGTGCACCCAGGCCTGGGCCAGGCTTGGGGGCAGGGAGAACCCCACAGAGCCCTTGCCATAAGGCACACATGGTCCCGCGGGGCCTCACAGGCTGGGCTGATGGCCCCATCATGTGTGTGTCATCTCCGGCAGCATGTGCCTGGGGCTCCCGGGGCTGGGCCCCCAGAGGAGCACACTGTGGAACCCACCTCAGGGTGCCCCCCGAGACCACCAGAGGCCAGGCCAGGTACCACGGGTGTGCCCAGTGCTGGACGAGCAGCGTGGCTGCAGAAAGAGCCCCACCAAGGCACCTGGACTTGCAGGCAGAGGACTCCACCGTGGCCACTTCCAGGTGGGGCTGCAGGACCAGGGCTGGGGGAGCGTGATATCAGATGAGCCTGGGTCCAGGGCCAGCGCCGCCTGCCCTCCCTGGGGACTGGGATGAGCCACCCCTGCCTTGGTTTCTCAACTGGATACGTGAGAGGTGACGCCTGTGGGGCCCTCAGACAGGACCAGCACCGGGGCGTAGACCCCCTATGGGCACACTCCACCTCCCCACCCGGCAGCCGTCTGTCTGTCTGCCCCTGAGTCCCACCCAGCTGGAGCCGGCTCCCTGTGTGCAGGCCACTTCCTCTTCCTGTCCCTGGCCCCAAGTCCCTTCCTGTTTTCTTTAGTGTGGGAACATGTATTGAGGAAAAAACAACTGGATTCTTCTGCCCCTGAGCTCACTGCGTGTGTGTTCATGAGCGTGTGTGTGACAATGTGTGTGTGTGCACCTGCGTGCATGGGAGCGTGTACACGAGTGTAGGGGAATGTGTGTGTGTGTGTGAACATGTATGTGCGTGTGGACTTGGGGGGTGGGTACCTGTGCACCTGCGCCCTCGGGCCCCTCCCAGCCTATCCTGCAGCCCTGACTGCCCAGCCGAGGGCACCTGTCGTGTCCCTGTCACGGGCACCGAGACCTGGCATGGTCTTAGCTCACAAGCGTGTGATGTCATTTCAGCCGCCCGGTGGGCATCCGTGATGGGCAGTGGCTGCCGGGGCCTGGGGGGAACGTGGGCGCAGCCTCCTGGGGGGCTCTCGGGCACGTGGGGGGCAGCGGAGGAAGGGCATGGCAGGGCGCAGGGCGAGCGGAGGCGGTCAGGGAGGAGCAGGCTGACACCTGGACGGGCAGCCGGACACCTGGACGCCCAGGGTCAGGTTCAAGGTGGAGGAGAAGCTCCGGGGAAGAGCTTGGGGTGCCGCGGGGATGGATGTGGCGGGAGATAGGGTGAGGGGGCGGGCGGGCTGCTCCTGTGAACTTGGCAGCTGGCCAGAGTCGGGGTGCTTGGAAGGGAACGGGGGTAGGAGGTGCACATTTCCTGGGTCTGCTCTGAGCTGGGGACCCTCCCGGGCCCTCCCCAACATCGTGCGGTCTCAGGGGAAGCCATGTCCCACTTCACAGGGGAGGACGACCACGAGCCTCGCAGTGACCGCTCGTCTGGGGACCGTGCGCTCAGCGACCTCCCACACCCCACTCGCTCCCCCGTCAGCCCCTGAGTTCCCACTGCCCAGCCAACCAGCACCGATGCTGGGAGCAAAGTGACCCAGGAGGGAGGGAGGGTCAGGCTGGCCTGATCAGAGGGGGAGGGCATGGGAGCCTGGCGGGGTCAAGGTGGACGCCCTGCTTCCTGCGGGCACCTGCTCTCCCCACATTCACACAGACCCCAGCTGGGTCTCAGGGGTTCCGGCACCTCCTCCCTGCTGGACACCCCATCTTCCTGGGCTCTCCGCCCCATAAATAGAGGCAGGAAAGTTTCAAACAAGGAGCCTCACCTGGGGCCTTGGTGACCATGACTTGAAGAAGGACAGAGGATGTCCCCGTTGGATGGACCTGCGTCCCCTGGGTGTGTGGCCTTGGGTGGGCCACCTGACCTGTCGGGGTTAGGATGGGGTGTGCGATGCACAGCCAGGGCCGAACACCAGGTGTATCCACCTCCTTAGCTTAAAACAGACCCTCCTTTAACAGCTCAGGTCACGGCAGACACACACCCAGACGCATGCAGCCTGAGACACGCAGACACGGACGCTGAGACCCGTATGCACAGCCTCACATGCGAGACACAGAGATACACAGAGACAGGGAGACCCCAGACACACAGAGATATATGGAGAGACACAAATGGACACACACTTGTGGGGCTCACACACGTACCCATGGGCTCACACATACATAGGGCTTACACACACACACACACACACACACTCCAGTGCAGCTCTGGGAGCTGGTTTCCCACACCCGGGGCACCCCCACCCAGCCCAGGCACCCTAAGCTGATGGCTGCCTGGTGGCCTCCAGGCTCCCGGCCAAGAAAGAAGCCTGAGAGGCCCGTCAACTGCACTGGGTATCCCTGGGGTGTGAGGGTGTGGGCAGCTCCTGGGTTCCTTGGGGCAACCCCTCACCTCTGGGCGCAGGCCAAGGAGCCGCCGTCATTTGGTGTGTGCGAGGGGCGGGTGGCCCAGGGGACGCAGAGCTGCTGGGGAGACTCTGGCCTCCTCCTCAGGCTCCTGGGCTCACAGCAGGGCCGAGGCCCCCCAGAGACAGTGAGGCCCCACCTCTCGGGGCTCTGTCTGTAGAAAGGGGCCCGGGGTCACAGTACAGCTGGGCCCAGGGCTGGCCAACGCCACCATCACGGATTCCTCCTCAGCCAGGATGCCAGGGCCGCCCGAAGGGCCCTACCCCCAGGCTGGGGATGCAGGAGCTCTGCCACGGCTGCATCACCCCCCTCTGTCCCCCAAAAGCTGAACCAGCGGAGCTGGGCCCAAGGACCGGGAGTGGGGAGGGGAGACAAGCCCTCTGCCGCTGCCCGCCTGGCATTGGCCCTGGGACCCTCCACACCCCACCTGGGAGGCCGGGCTCCTGCATGAAAGGCTCCAGGACTCCCCACCTCCCACCCGGCCGCACCGCCTTGAGGTCCATGGAGCCTCCTGCAGGGCAGGCCTGGGGCCTGGGCATGGCCAGCTGGAGGCTGCCTGTGGGACCGCCGAGAGTGGGAGGCTCCGGGCCTCCTCTGCCGTGACCCTCAGGCCCCCCGCCCTGGGCGTGACTACTCGGCCTGGCTGGCTGGGGCTAGCCCACCAGCAGAGGTTGCCTAAGGTGGGCAACACCAGGAGGGTGCCCACGGTTTCCTCCAGTGGGAAGAAAGTGCGGGAGAGCCATGTTCTGGGAGAAATGAGTGTTTTTAAAGCCCTAGACCATCTGTCCCCATCCCAACCCTGATTCAGAGAAATGTCCCTCCTCTGCAAGTCTCCTGTCGCCCGCCAGAAATACCCCAGTGTCTGCCCCCTCCCCCGGCTGGGGTTATTTTTGGACGTCCAGGCAGAGATGCCCAAGGCTGTCTGGAGGAGCCCAGGGTGAAGTCTGGGCAGACGTGCATTTAGGGGTTCGAGACCCCCCTTTGGGCCACATACTTATCAGGAAGCCACCAGAAGATGCGGGATTCTCGCCTCAGAGGGGAAGAAGCGTCCATGCAGAGGGGGAGCGACGCAGAACGAACCCCTGGCTTGAGCCCCCTCTCGCCCCTCCCCTGAGGTCACCTCCAGGTGGCCATCCCCTCTCGTGATCACCCAGGGAACCCCACACACACTGTGCTTGTGGGGTCTGCCTGGCTGGACCTACTAGGGTAGCGGACACCATACCTACTCGGCCAAGACAACCAGGAGGGGCTGAGCCCCATCCAGAACCTTCCCAGCAGGGCAACTAGTTGTGGCCCTCTGCCCACCCATGCTGGCCGCCACTGAGGCCCAGCAGGGCCGCCAGGCAACCCCAGAGCCAGCCTCCAGTCCCAGCACCCAGAGTGCAGAGGAAGAAAACCTCCCACCTGACCACGGCCGGGCCAAGCTTCTCATCTCCACACCAGCAGACGAGGCTCCTGAGGCCACTCCCCACCCCACCCTGAGGGTCCCCCATCACCAGCCTCCAGACCCCTGGAGGGGGTGCCGAGGGCACCGGAGGTGACTTCCGGGGAGGGGTTAGAGCAGCTCAAACCTGAGGGATCGGGGGACTTGGGGGAGTGTGCAGGCTGGACGTTTCCTGCCCGGAGTGAGATTGTAGCCCCACCTCACCTTGTCCAGGTTTACAGATGAGGGGCCGGGCTGGGAAAGGGCCATCAATGCCCGAGGTCCTGAGGGAGGGAACGGCAGGGCAGAGGGGACCAGAGAGACCTAGTGAGGCAGCAGGAAACAGCCTGACGCCATACTCATCTTTGGGCATTTCTCCACCGCGGGACTTTTCTTGCCAAAACTGCCCCTTCCGGGTGAGCCCAGACCTCCCGGCTCGTCCCACTGCGGGTCTGCCGGCATCCCTGCACCAGACGCGGGCCCACCGCCCGGAGAGGTGGGTGGGGGGGAAGCACCGAGTGATCGCTGCCCCCCCACCCGCGTGGCAGTGCCCCTGCCGCCCCACCAGCTGCCTGACCCTCGCCGTGCCTCAATGCCCCATCTGTGAAATAGGGACCGTGATGCCCGCCTCCCTACTCCCATCCCAGTGGTCATTGGATGCCCCAGACCACCCGCGCCTCTCGCCCTGACCCCTCCTCCAGGAGGCTGGGCTTGCGTCGCCTCGAGTCCCTCCCCCTCCGGACCTCCGGACCCTCCGAGGGTTGGGGAGGCACCGCCCACCCTGCCTGCGGCGGACCCGCAGCTCTGAGAGCTGCGCCGGGGCGCCACCGTGTGGCTCTTCTGGGAACTGCACTGCCCGGCCTCCTCCTCTGGACGTAACAGCAATAAAGGTGCCACCGCGAGTTACAGTTTACAGCTGCTGAGTGTGCAGCACTGACGCTGAAAGGCTCTGTGCTGAGCACCACCCACGTAGAACGTTCTTAATTCTCCCACAAACCTTCGGATGCGGGGCCTGTTATTTGTCCTCCCTTACAAATGGGGAACCTGGGGGCGAAGCCCCGTAACCAGTGACAGATGGGGTAGGATTTGACCCCAGGAGGTCTGGCTGCAGGACCTTGGTTTTAATCCCATCCCTCTTGCCTGGGCCCCAGGGGGTTGGTACCAGCCCTGTGCACACTGAGGTCTCCTGGGTGGGGGGGGCGCTTAAAAGGAAAGGTTTCCAGCCCAGCTGACCTGATCCAGCTGGCCCAGACACACCCTTCTCAGAGCCACAGGAGGTTCTGGCCTTCCCACCCCACCCCCAAGGCAGGGAGATGGGAACAGAGAGGGTGGAGTGTAGCTTGATAAGGGCCCAGCCGAGCGCTCAGGTCAGTCCGGGGTTGCGGAAGTGGGAGGACCCTCACTCGGCAAGGAACCTGCAGCTGCAGAGGCGTCCCAGAGGCCACACGCCCTGCCCAGAGGCTCAGATGCGACTGCTCTCGTGGGACCCCATGTCCAGCCTGGGCTGGGAACGCAGCCCCACCCTAGGGCAGAACACCCACCTGTGCTGAGCATGCCACTTCCTCCCCTGAGCCTCAGTTTCCCCGTCTGCTAACTGGGAAGACCCCTCGGAGCTGTCGTTCAAGACCGCAGCAGGGGCTGAGGAGCTGACGTACAGCAGGGGCCAGTCCGGAGCTGTGCCCTCTCAGGTATGGTGGGGGGACCTGTCCGGCGCACGTACCCCGGGCAGTGGGCCAGCTCTTCCTGCATGACGACGAACTCCCAAGTGCTGAAGGAGAAACAGGCCCTTTCCCTTGGACAGGCCCAGAGGACATGGTGGGTCCAGTACTTCCTGCCCCTTGGCCACCCCTCAGCCTCGAGGAGGAAGGGACGGCTTCCTCACCCACCCACCGCCGCGAGGGTTAGAGTCTCAGCCCCTGGGCCCGAGCAGCCTCCTCTGCCCAGGTCAGGAGGGGCAGCCCTGTGACAGCAGGTGCACAGGTGCAGGGGGTGTGAGGCCAGGCGTCCACACTCAGCTCCACCAAGCTGCCCGCAAGAGAGATCCTGGGGGCTCCATCCTATGTGAGGCCCTCTGGAGTGTCAGTGGCCTTGTTGGGAGCAGACTAGGCCACACAGGCTCCAGGGCCCCCGACCCTCTCAAATCAAGCTCTCAAACCTGCCCACAGGGCTTCCCTGGTGGCGCAGTGATTGAGGGTCCGCCTGCCGATGCAGGGGACACGGGTTCGTGCCCCGGTCTGGGAAGATGCCACATGCCGCAGAGCAGCTGGGCCCGTGATCTATGGCCGCTGAGCCTGCGCGTCCGGAGCCTGTGCTCCACAACAAGAGAGGCCACAGCAGTGAGAGGCCCGTGTACCGCAAAAAAAAAAAAAAACAAAAAAACGGCCCACAGTCCCAGCCTCACCCCCCAGGAGCATGGCCTTGCACATACCATGGGGCCCTCCTGGGAACCTGGGCCGTCTTCTCCCGACGTGGCATTGTCTGGGCATCTCCAGGGGCAACTTCCAGAGCTGCCTCAGCCCTTAGGGAGACCAGTCTCAACAAGGCACCCATTTTACAGATGAGAACATGGAGGCCAGAGCGCCCTGGCCTGGTCTGGCAGTTCATTCATGCAGTCAACACATTTATTTATTGAGCATCGACTCTGTGCCAGGTCCTGGGTGGGCACAGGGGGCTCAGAGGTGAATCACACGCAGACTCTGCCCTTGAGGCACTCACAGCCTGGCAGGACAGTCGGTCACATCGAAGGACACTCATGATACAGTGTGGTCAGTGTGGTGCTAGAGGTAGCACAGGTGGCCAAGGGAGCACAGAGGAGGAGCCCCTGGCCCAGCCGGGGGGTGGCAAGGGGGCTTCCTGGAGGAGGTGACACCTGAAGAGGGCTTTAGGGAGTGAGCAAGAGTTAGGGTGTCTGGCAGAGGGCGTGGCCTGTGCAAAGAGGTGGGGGGAGACAACAGCACATCTGGGCGGCAGCTGGGAGATGGCAGGCTCTGGTCCAGGAAGGGCAGCGGAGTTAGCAGGGGACGGAGAGCTCTCAGGGCTGTGAAGCAGGTGGCGGTGCGCAGAGGGCCCGCTGGGAGCCAGTGTGGAGGGCGCTCCCGGGGAAGAGGGCGGGGGAACAGCGTGGGCGCGGCCCTGGCGGAGGAATCCGGTCCTGCCCGGGTCCCCTCAGCAGGGCGGGGGCGGGGGCGCGGGCTGCCAGCCCCGAGGCTGCAGGGTGCAGAGCACGGGGTCCAGCGGCTTGAGCGTGGCCTGCTCCAGCAGCCGGAATCGCTGCCCGGGCACCAGCCGGAACTCCAGCCTCTGCAGCAGCTTGGCCATGACCACCTTCACCTCCATCTGTGCGCGCGGGGGCAGGGTGGGGGGGTCAGTGGTGTGAATGAGGGAATGAACAGCAAATGCCACAGGTGCCTGGGTCCCCAGCCCCCAGCCCCCAGCCCAGGGACCCAGAGCAGGGCTCTGAAATGCTTCCTGGACAAGACGTCACCCCGCAGTCACTTCTGGGCAGAAACCCCAGCGCTGGCCCCCTACCTGAGCAAACTGCTGCCCGATGCAGGAGCGGGGTCCCAGGGAGAATGGGAAGTAGGTGAACTTCGGCCTGCGTGCGGGGAGAGAGGGCGTCAGGAGGCAGCCCCGCGACAGTCGTGACAAAGCCAACCTTGTGATGACCGGCTTTGGGCCAGGGCTGGTTTTCGAACATGCTAAAGACATCAACAGCTTACTCGGCTAAGCTCTGGGTCAGCATTGCCTCATTTTATCCTCCTTTGAGCCTTCCGGAAGGAGCTGTTATTATTCCCATTTCAGAGATGGAGGAACTGAGGCTCAGAGAGGCAAAGCAACACCCCCGAGGTCCTACGTCACTCACTTCACTTATTCAGCCGGTCGCATGCCCAGCTCTGGGCAGTCTGGGTCTGGACTCAGGCATCTGTCCCCTGAGCCTGGCTCTCCTCCCCACCACTGCTTCAGTACTTGAAACCATTCACCCCCACAGCCACCTCTAGAGGGAGCCGTTGGTATTCCCATTTCTCAGATAGGAGCATCAAGGTGTGGGGGGGCAGGGAGGCCGTCACTTGCCCAAGTCACAGGCCTTCCCAGTATAAGGGACTGGTTATGAGCACAGACTTTAAAACCAGTCTGAGCTGGGCTCAAACCTTGGTTCTTCCCCTTCCTGGCTGTTCGTCCTTGTGCAAGTTACCTAGCCTCTCTGAGCCGTGATTTCCTCCTTGTAAATGCGGGTAGAGTGGGGTTCACAAGTCCCTCGCAGTGATCTGGAAGGCTATGTGGGCTCAGTGAGCACAGGCAGCTCAGACCAGAGGCCGCTGGGACCAACCTCCCACCAGGTCTCCACTTGTGGACAGCTTGAAGAGAGACTTACTTGGGTGCTTTGGGGCTGAAGCGATCTGGGTTGAAAGTCAGCGGGTCCTCAAAGTATGTGTCCATCCGCCCCATGACATAGGTGCTGAACTGCCGGGCAGAGATCTGCTTGTCTCTGGCTCCGAGGATGGGTCCCCTCGAACCTCCCCAACCTGCTGCAGTCACCCAGTGGGGAGACTTGGAGCAGAGTACCCCCTCCCGCACTCCCCACCCCTGCTCTACTCCACCGGCCCATCTCCCCACCCACACATCTCCCCACCCATCTCTCCACCTGGCCATCTCTCCACCTGCCCATCTGGACCAGTGCGGAATTCCACTGGCCCCTGAAAAGTCTCTAAGAGGAAGAAAGGGGGCAGCCCAACGTGCTGCCAACCAGCTGGGCACGCTACATCATCCCATGCTTGACCTCACCCTATGGGGGGAGCTACAATTATCCCCATTTTACAGATGAGGAAACTGAGGCTCAGAGGTTCATGACTTGCCTGAAGTCACCTGGCAAGTAAGCGGCCAAAATGAGATGCAAACTCAGGTCTGCTGCGAGGCCATCTTTCTCTAGATTCCCGAGAGCTGTTATTATTCAAAGTTTCTCTTCAGCACAAGGCTTGCTTCAGCGGGGTGGGGGTGGGGGAGCCGCAGAGCCCCCACTAGCCTTTCACCTGCACACCTGGTGCCTCCTGATTGAAGTTGATGCTCCCTGCCCCGGCCCCCAGGGGCCATTCATGCCCCATAACTTGGGCCCTGCGCGCTGACCTTCGCACAAAGTGTCTCCCCAAGCCCGTGCTGCCCCTGGTTCTCTGTGTGAGAGTCTAGGGCATCCAGAGCTGGAGGGGGGGCCTGGAGCTGAGTGGGAGCCTAAGACCAGGAGGGGTCTAAGGTCAGCAAAGGGCACCTACTATGTGCCAGACACGTGGTGTGCATTATCCTGTTGGCTCAGGTACCATTATCCCATCTTACAGGGATGGTAGTGAGGCCTGGAGGTTCAGGGTCTTCCCTGAGATGACCCAGCCAGCGGGGAGCAGGGCCGGGATTAGAGCCTGGGTCCGCCCACTCAAGGTCCACGGAGTTGCACACGTGGGTTGAGAGTCAGCCCCAGGGCCTCGCCCTGCCAGATGCAAGGGCGTTCTGAAGAGATGGTCGTTAAGGCAGGTGGTATTATTGGTGCAGGATGTTTTAAAAAAAAATAAAAAGTACAGATACGGAATTCCCTGGCGGTCCAATGGTTAGGACTCCACGCTCTCACTGCCGAGGACCCAGGTTCGATCCCTGGTCTTGGAACTAAAATCCATGGTGTGGCCAAAAAAAAGAAAAAAAAAAAAGAAGCACACATGGATGAAGGTTTGATACGTGCTGGAGAGGGCTTGACAGAGCCCTGGGGACGGGAGACTCAACAGGTGGGACCGGAGCACGTCTTTCTCCTATGTAAAAATAAACATAGGTTCTGTCTGGGGCTGAACTGCATCCCCCTAAAATTCATAAGTTGAAGTCCTAACTTCAGAATGTGACTGTATTTGGAGATAGGCTCTTTAAAGAGGTAATTACGTTAAAATGAGGTCATCGGGGCCCCTAATCCAGTATGACTGGTGTTCTTATAAGAAGAGGAGATTAGGACACAGACACACACAGAGAAGAGGCCAGGTAAGATGGAGGGAGAAGATAGCTGTCTGCAAGCCAAGGAGGGAGGCCTCAGAAGAAACCAACACGCTGACACCTAAATCTTGAACTTCTGGCCTCCAGGACCACGGGAAAATAAATTTCTGCTCTTTAAGCTACTGTGTCCATGATGCTTTGCGATAGTAGCCTCAGCAAACACAGACCCTTACCTCACACCATACGCAAGATCATTTTCAGATAGATAGGAGCTTAACTTTCAAAAGTGTAAAATCGGTAGAAGACAATGTAAGTGAATACTCTTCTGACTTCAAAGCAGGGAAGAATTTCTTAAACAAGACAAAACAAGATAACTAACCACTAAAAAATTTAAGAACGTCAGATCATTAAAAACAAACCACTATCTAGAGATGACATTTGCAACACATCTACCTGATAAAAGATTAACATGTGAATTCGTGAAGACAACTCTACATAATAATAAGAAAAGACAAACGACCCAAGAGAGGGAAATGAACAAACACCTCACAGAAGAGGAGAAACAGGGTAGGGCTGCCCAACCTCACCAGTAGTCGGGAAAGTGCACATCCAGACCACAGCAAAATACTTCCCTTACACTTACTGAACTGGCAAAAAATAAGAAATTGGCCCCTACTAAGTGGTGAGGCAGACAAGGAACAGACTCTCTCTTACACCGCAAGGGAGTGTCTGAACTGGCAAAGCCACTTTGGAAAATAATTTGTCCCTAGTTTATAAAGTTGATCAGTCATCTGTCCTACAACCCAGCCCTCCCACTCCTGGGCACACACCCAAAAAACACATCTGCACATTGCATCAGGACACAAGGACAGGAAAGCTGACAGCGGCAGCTGTGCTCATAATGGCAACAAGCTGGGACCCTCTCAAATGCCTGTTGACCCCGGAATCAATGTGCAATAGTGCAACTCACATGGCAGAATATTACACAGCAGTGAAAATGGATGGCCTACAGCCACACGTGGAAATCTACACTATCTTAGTAGACATTGGACTGAGTCACAAAGCAAGTCCTAGGACATAGTCTCGTGTGGGCGTGCGCACACATGAAGGCGAGGGAATGGCAAGCACAAAATCCAGGAGGGTGACAGCTTTTGGGGGGAATCAGGAGAATGATGCCTACATAGGTGGTTACGTTCTAGTTTTGGGGGCAGGTGGTGGGTTTGGGGAGGTCACTGTGCATGAATGGAGCCTGAATGAATGGATGAATGAGGAAACAGCCAGAGGAAGAAAATGTAAAGGAGAACGGGGTGGGGGGGGGGGAAGTCAACCTCAGTGGGAGGAGGGGCCGTGGAGAGAGAAGGAACTGGGGCAAATTTGGGCCAGCTCTGGAACTGGGCACGTCCCATTCTGCCCCTTGCTGGCTCTGTGACCTCAGGAAAGTAACTTAACCTCTCTGAGCCTCGGCAGCCTCAGCTGTAAATGAGGCAGCTCCCTTTTAGAATCATCCGCTGTAATCTTACACTGGACAGGGGGGTGGGGAGAGAAAATTCATCACAGGGTTACGGTAGGACTCAAACAAGAATGCACGGGGAGGCCAGGGAGGATAACGGGGCCACGGACTTCGGAGGAGTCCCTGACCTCAGCGGACAGCCCCGAATTGACCAGCTAGGGGCAGGCAGGCAGGGCCCCCACGCACCAGGAGCGGGGTGTTGCCGGGGACTCGGATCCCATCGATCAAGGTCTCCTCCTCCAACAGACGAAAGGTGCCCCACGCTGGTGGGTACAGCCTCAGCGACTCTTTGAGGACCTGCAGACACCACACGGGGAGATAACGAGAGACATCAGGAGACCCCATGGAAAGTGCCAGAAGCATGTCCCGAGCCTCTGCTCCATTTCACGGAGCTGAATGTGCGCCCACGGCCGAACTGGGTCCCTGACCCCTGCAAGGTTAGCCTCTTCTGCGTGTCCAACCCCTCATGTGACAGAAGGAGAAACCAAGGCCCAGAGGAGGGGTTGTGCAAAGCCACAGTGCCAGAGACCAGACCAGACCAGAGACCAGAGCCAGGCCTCCCTCTAAACCAGGGCTCCCACCATCCCGAGGACTCTGGCAGCTCGAGGAAGGCCTCCTCCTGTGCTGTGCTGGGGGTTGGAGGGGGGTTCTGCTGAGCCTGGCCCCCAGCTGGGAAGCCTAACGCTTGTGGAACCCAGGCCTAACTGGGTTTTACTAACTGGGCTGGTTTCCATACTGGAATCACCTGGGAAACCGTAGCCGTGCTGGGTCCCGCCCCCAGCGACTCAGTATCATTGGTCTGGAGCAGCCTGGACATGGGCAGTTTTTTAACCTCCCAGGGGATTCTCAGGTGCAGTGACGTTCAAGAACCCCTGTACTAAAGGGTTCAAGGAGGCAGCAGGCTGGTCGATGAATCGCCCACCTCTGCCCAGAAGCTTCTCCCCCATCCCCACACCTGGGACAGGTACTGCAGTCTCCCCAGGTCCTCGCAGTCAAGGTGCCTCTTGGAACCGATGACCTCGTCCACCTCGGCCTGCAGCCTGTCAGTCAGACAAAGACAAGTTCGTCTCCAAGGAGAGATGCCCCACCTTAGTTTTAAGAAGGGCGGGCTGGGAGGAAGCGTGAAGAGAGAGGCCTGGGGCTTCCCTGCTACACACACTGCTCCCCAGCCCCCGTTCTTGAAAGAACCTCCCAGTCCAAACGCAGACGCCCGGGCAGCTGGGAACTACGTTCCAGGCCCTTAAAACATTCACCCGCTGTGTGTGCTGCTCGGAATCGGCTGTGGGAAACAGACCACCACAAAACAAGGTCTTTGCAAAAAGATGCCTATTTCAGCCCGGTTCACAGCAGCTGGAAACAGCAGAAGGAGCGATGCAGGGATGCAGGTACAAGCCTTAGGACGTGCACCATTAGAATAATATGCAGCCGTACAGGTGGACCTGGACCACTTCCCACCCATGATGGGGTCTTTTGTCAAAAGACAGAAAATAACAAGGCTGGTGAGTGTGTGGAGATATCAGAGCCCTTGTGCACGGCGGGCGGGGCTGTAAAGTGGTGCAGCTGCCATAGAAAATGGTATGGAGGCTCCTCAAAAGGGCTTCCCTGGTGGCGCAGTGGTTGAGAGTCCGCCTGCTAATGCAGGGGACACGGGTTCATGCCCCGGTCCGGGAAGATCCCACGTGCCGCGGATCAGCTGGGCCCGTGAGCCATGGCCGCTGAGCCTGCGCGTCCAGAGCCTGTGCTCCGCAACGGGAGAGGCCACAGCAGTGAGAGGCCCGCGTACCGCAAAAAAAAAAGTTAAACACAGAACTACCATGTGATGCAGCAATCCCACTTCTGGGTAGATGGGTCTCAAATAGATATTTACACACCGACGTTCACAGCAGCACTATTCACAATAGCCAAAAAGTGGAAGCAACCCAAGTGTCCACTGATGGATGAATGGATAAACAAGATGCGGTCCATACATACAAGGGAACATCACTCAGACTCAAAAGGGAAGGGCATCCTGCCACTTGCTGCCACACGGATGAACCTTGAGGACATTATGCTGAGTGAAACAAGCCAAACAAAAAGGACAAATACACTATGATTCCGCTCATATGAGGTCCCGGGAGGAGTCAGATTTCTGGAGACAGGAAGTTGAATGGTGGTTGCCAGGGGCTGGAGGGAGACAGGGAGTGAGGAGTTAGTGTTTAACGGGGACAATTTCCGTTTGGGATGCTGAAATGCTCTGGGGATGGATGGTGGTGAAGGATGGTGGTGATGGGTCCACAACGGTGTGAATGTACTTAATGCCACTGAACCATACACTTGAACATGGTTTAAATGGTACATTTTATTATATATATGATATTATATATGGTATATATATGATATACATATATACACATAGACACAATATTAAAAAAAAGAACTTGGGAAGAGGTTGCAAAACTGTGGGGCAATGTTGTGATAATATACTTGGCAAAATTCAGTAATTAATCATGAACTGTCACTGGGTGGGGGGCACACAGGTGGATTTATCATTATAATCATTATTTTAACTTTTCTGCTTTTTTCCAAATTTTTAATAAATACTGTTACGTATCTTTAAACACCCATAAGCTACAGTTGACCCTTGCACAACACAGGAGTGAGGGGCACCGACCCTCCGCACAGTCAAAAATCCGAGTATAACTGTACAGTTGGCCCTGCGTGTCCGTGGTTCCACATCCACGGATTCAACCAACTGCGGATCGTGTGGTGCTGTAGCAGGTGTTTAGTGGAAAATATCCATGTGTAAGTGGACCCGCACGGTTCAAACCCTTGTCATTCAAGGGCCAACGGTGTTATATTCTCAGGCAATCGTTCAGTCTGCCCTTTCCTGCTGGTGATGACAACCGCTGCTCTGATGGACCCTTCCCCACGTCCACGGAGGTCCCACCCCCAAGCCTGTCGGCGGTATTTGCAGAGCGCTCTTACATTTAGCTCAGCCCATCTGTGCCACAGTCCTTGAGGGACACTGTTTGTATTTAAGGAAACCAATGGCCCAGCTCAAATGCCATCTCCCCAGCGATGCCCTCCTTTGTCTTGCCAGCTGCAGACAAGCGCTCCCTCAGCACTTTGCTTGGAATTCTGTTCAGTCCTCAGTGCCAGCCCCCGGCCAGGCCCTGAGTACATCTTGGGAGGGAAAGAGCCACGGCCCTGCCCTCTTGGAGCTTCTGGTTTCATGACTGAAATAGACTCAAAGCAAACAGTCCCAGGAGAAAAGGCATCTGTGAGCTGGGAGGAGGCTAGGAGGGGAAACAGTGTGGATGCTTCAGGGGTCTAAGAAGGCCTCTGAGGAGGGGGAAGAGGAAGGGGGAGGAGGACGAGGGGGAATTCTCCAGGAGAAAAGCAGGAAGAGGAGCTTCTAGAAGTAGGTGCAGCATGTGCAAAGACCCTCGGGTGAAGGGAGGCAGGACACATTGGAGGGGGCTCAGCCGTGGGAGACGGGAGCAGGTGGTCCCCTAGGAACAAGACATCAGATAAACCCCTTCACCAACATCAAGGGGAGCCCCCCATCTCCCCTCCTCGTACCTCGCCAAGATCTCCGGCTGGCGCGACAGCTCCATCACCGTGAATGCCAGGTGATTGGCAGAGGTCTCGTGACCTGCAGGAAAGGAGGAGAGCGGAGGCTCCACGAAGCCTACGGGGCTGCCGCTGTCCCAGCCTGCCTGGCCTCTGAGACCCCAAGCCCCTGGCAGTAGTTCAAGCCCTCACTTCTCCCCCTTGGCTGAGCCAGACGTACGGATACGAGGGAGACGCCTGTCCACCTCCGCGTTCCTGGTGCCACCTATGTTGTCAAAGAAATGGCCTTCGCCCCATGCATCCTGTCTCACACCCTAAAAGCCCCTTGCTCCAACCATCCTTGTGCCTTGCCTGGCCTGGAGGGATATTCGTCCCCGTTTTGCAGAAGAGCAAGCTGAGGCTGAGAGGAATGTGTCCCTCTTCGGTCACACAGCAGGAGGAACAGAGCTAGGACTCAAGTCAAGCACAGCTTTCAAGCCCAAAGCCCATGTAGCTGCGGGCACCAGCCCCTGAGGTCTGGAGACGGTGCATCTCCTGTCCCGGGGACCGACTTCCCAGGTGCAGAGGGCTGATTCTGGGTTCCGGCAGGATCTGGTCAAGTTGATAGCATCAACCCCACCCCCACCTCGGTTGGCCAGGGAGGGAGCCGAGTTGCACCACTCTCCTCTAAAGGGGTAGGGAGCTTAACAGGTGGCAACCACTGCCAGCCAGGGGGCCCCAGGGGCTGCTCGAATGCAAGAGAAGGGCCTACACCTTCCAGCAAGTAGGTGCTGGGAAGGAGGTCCAACTGCTCCCAGGGCTGGAATGTGGGCAAGTCACGGCCAGGGGACCCCAGAGGGGAGGCCGGGCAGGGGAATCAGAAGTGGCCGGAAGTCCCAGCCTGGCCCTGGCTCTGCATTGCCAGCAGTGACTCAGTTTCCTCAAAGGACAATGGGAGGAGAGACACAGCTGTCCTCTCCCCGGCCCCTTGCGGTAGGGGCACAGGGCTTGTGGTAGGCTGCGAGGAGGACGTGAGGGAAGTTATTAAACCCCAGCTGGAAGGCTGGATGGACATCCCCATTTTACAGATGAGGAAACTGAGGCCCAGGCTACAGAGCCGGCCTATGGAAGAACCACGTCCCGGACTCGGGCCCCTGGCTCACAGCATGAAGACCAGCCAGCCTTCATTCGGCAAGCACTTTATCACGTGCAGAGGACGGTGCCCTGAAGTCCTGCTCCAGCCCTACTGCTCCAGGTCTCCTGGGCTATCTGCGAATGTGACCCCCACCTGGAGGGCCCTCTTCCACGCCGTCCACATGGCAGACCCCTCCCCCTTCGTGACCCTCTCACAGGGGAGGCAGGCTTCCTCCTCTGAAAATCCACTGCCCAGCAAGGCAATTCTGTCTGTCTGTCCACCTCCACAATCAGACTATGAAGTATCCCTCATCTTGTTCATCTCTGTCTTCCCTGTGCCTGGTCTTCGTTCATCTCATCCAATCTTTATGAGTACCTACGGCACTGGGCCCTGGGAATACACAGGTGAGCAAAACAACATAACCCCTGGTTCACCGAGCACGCAATCTGCTGGGGGAGACAGACCTTAGCAAATTACACCGATAAACACACAACTTAACACTGTGAGATGTGTGGGCAGAGAGGAGCTCTGGGCGCCATGGGGAGCTTCTAACTGGGGCCTGATGAGTCTGGGCAATCCCTGAGGGCTTCCGTGAGGTAGAGACACCTAAGGGATTGCTGAGAAGGGTGAGGAGAAGTTTTCCAGGTGAAGGACAGCGCTCAAGAAATATTTGATGAGCGAATGAATAAGGTTGCTTAGCACATCTTCCGCTGCTAGTGTACGGAAGGTCTCGGCATAAATTTTGAGTGAGGCAGAGACTTGAATTCAAGTGGTCAACCTCTCCTGAGCCCAAAAAGGCAGCTTCACAAATCCTCACCATCGCCAGCTCCAGAAGCAGGTGGGAGGCCACGAAGACAGCCTCCTGGGCCTCGCCAAGCTAAGAGAGAGGGCATCTGCTCCCCTCACTCCAGCCCCCCAGTTCCACAGCAGAACTCTGCTCAGACTGTCTAAGAAAATCTCTGAGCCAGGGTTTAAGCCATCCACGGTCCCCTTCACTCCTGCAAAGCTCTGAACCTTTGGTGGCTACAAACCAGCAATGAAGAAGGTGACGAAGTTGTCCAGCAGAATCTCGTCGTCCTGGGCCCCCTCTTCAGCTGAAAGACAAGGCGAGTCTCAGAGCCCCAGGAGGAGATGCCGCCTGGGACACTAAGAATCCTGGTCTCCTCCCCACTCCCCGCTCCCCTAGAGCCAGACAGAACCAGCTGGAGTCAGCTGATGGGGGGCACCCTCGCTGCCTGGCCCTCCCAAGGCTGGCACCTTTGAGAATCTGTGTGAGGATGTCAGCAGGCACGTCCTCCCCCCTCTGCAGGGCCTCCCGGCGGCGCTGGACACAGTCCTTGCCAACCTGACGCAGGAAACGCACGCTCTCCCGGACCTCGCGAAGCTGCTTCCACTTCCCCGGCATAAACTGAATGAGAGTTCCAGCTCAGCGTGGTGGACTGGACACACACTCTCCCTCTCCCCTGTCCCCCCAACTCCAAAATGACTTCAGAAATCCACAGCGGCACCGGCAAGCTGGGAGGGTGGAAGAATGTGAGAACATTCTAGAAAAGATCAAGTAGCCAGGAGACTTTATCAGAATGATGGGCTATGGGGAATTCTCTGGCGGTCCAGTGGTTAGGGCACTTTCACTGCCGGGGCCCCGGGTTCGATCCCTGGTCTGGCAACTAAGATGCCGCAAGCCATGTGGCCCAAGCCCAAGCCCTGGCTTCCCCTTCCTGCCCCAAATCCCTAGAAATGACGGGAAAGACGCCTTAAAGTGTCCACAGAGCACTGGAAAATAAGAAGGGATTCCTGAAGGATGGAGGCAATTAGGATCACATCGAAGGAGGAAACTTCAGCCAGAGGGAAGTAGAGCGAAATTAACTGCTGAAAAGGTGCGGTGGAATCAGGGGACTCTAAGCTCAGAGTCTGAAGTCCCAGGGTACAGAAGGGGGCCCTGAGCATCTGTCTGGGAATCAACTCAAGTACTGTAGCGGAGCAGGACTCCATGGGGTCTTCCCAGAACAGACACCCCCACCCCCATGTCCTCCGCCTGCCTCTTGTCTATAGAAAAACCTTAGCCTCCTAGGCCTTCCCCGAGCTCCAAAGAGTGAATTTAATCAGAGAAGGGGGAGAATGCAGAAAGAAAGGGAAACAGTCCAGCAAGACAAAATAATAGTTCAACTATTAAACAAAGTCAAGAATCTTTAGTTCCTCCTCAAGGGCTACAGAGAATATTCTGAGCCATGTCCTTTGAGCTGTTTTCCAGATACTGAAGCCCCCACCAGGTGGGAGAAGTTAACTGTATGCTGCGCACCAGCACGGAGACCCCAGACTGGTTGGAACCAGAAGGTTGATGATGTTGACTCCCGATTACCTCACCACCAAGTAATCAGAAGGTTGTCCACAAGCTAATCACATACCCACACCCTCCCTCCACCCCAAACACACACCCCCGTCTTTAAAAACCTTTCCCTGAAAGCCTTCAGGGAGTTTGGGCCTTTTAAGCCCTAGCTGCCTAGACTCCTTGCTTGGGGCCCTGCGATAAATGCTGCACTTTCCCTCACCACAACCCAGTATCAATATATTGGCTTTACTGCGCGTGGGCAAGCAGACCCAAGTTCGGTTTGGTAACAGTGCCACCTTTCCCCCTTCTTCTTCCTTCATGCCTGGAACAAGGAGGCGATAGCTGGATCTGCAGCAGCCATCTTATAACAATGAGGTGATGTGCTAGAGACAGTGGAACAGAAAGACAGAAAAATCCAGGAATATCTGACATTGTGGGGTCAGCATTGCCGTCCTGCTTCAGGATCATTTCACACGAGAGAAAGATTTACTCCTAATTTACTTAAACCACTTCTATTTTCAGCCCCTACTTTAGGGGATGTATGCAAATCCTAACTGATTTGCAAGTCACTTCAGACATATCAGAGCTCAAAACCCATTCTGAAAAACATCACAGGAGGAAGTTCTCCAGCAAATGAGGACAAGACAAGCTACGATGGCAGGTACCTTTGCCAGAGTGTTTCGGGATGCACTGATGCCCTCCAGGATCAGTTTCACTTTCCGGGACAGAGGCTTCTGGGCACCCAGCAGCATGCTGGTCTCCATCCCAAAAGCTGCCTGGGGGAGAGAGAAGGGCAAGGTCATACGTGGGTGATGGGAGGACTGAAGACCCAGGGCAGAGCCTGAGCTAAGGGTTGTGTGCACCATGTCATCGACTCCTTACGACAACCCATGATAATCCCGAACGTGTGGGATGTGGTAGGATTAAGTGGCACATAGTAGCCACTCAACAAACCTTGGCTTCCTTCCTTGACAAGATGCATTTCCCCTGAAATGCAGCCTTCCTTGTGTGTCTCTTTCACACCCAGTTTCCCAGTGAATTGTTGAATGGTGACGACTTCACTCACTGTGCCTGAACTCCATCCTTAACCTGGGTTGGGGGTTATCTGGGCCACTGCTGAGACAGCCAGGGTCAAAAGTCAAGCAATACCCCATGGGGGCTGCTGAGGGGGTGGTAGGCTGGGAGTCAGGCAGACCTGAGATCCAGTCCTAGTCCTGCCACTGACCAGCCAAAGGCCTGTCTCCGCATCTCTTTGTGTCCATTTCTAGAGAATGAGTTAGGTAGCTCCAACCTCACACTGTTGTTTTAAAAGTTCGAGGAGATAAAACAGATGACCCCCCCCCAGCCCAGAGAAGGGGCAGCTTATATGTGGAGAAGTGGGGAGAGGGGAGGGAAGCAAGCAGGAAAGAGGGAGGGAAGAAGTACCCTCTGCCCGTGTGGCCCTCCCCACGGCCACTCTGCCATCCCCCCATCACCTTGGCCAGGATGTCCATGGTGGTGCAGGTCAGCATATCCTGCATGGACACCGGAGTCTGCCCATCCGCCTTGGCTTCCAGAATCTCCACCAGCTGCTCCGCTTTCTCATTGAATGTTTCCATCAAGCTAACCAAGGAGCTGAGGAAACAGCACAGACATCAGCGGCCACTGGGACCAGCCCAGGGCTGCGGACATCTTGTGCCCCCCTTTCTGAAGGGAGACCAGTGTGCAGAGTGGAGGTGGGGGCCCCTCCCAGCCTTTCTGGTCTCCCCTTAAGACCCAGCTCACAGGATGGGGCTGCAGTAATCAAACTAAGCCTTGGATTTCACCAGCCCCCTCCATTCAGGATGGCCACTGTCCCTTTACCCTTGTTTTAATGGTTTCATGGGTCCTCTGTTTGCCACTTGGCCCTTCAACTCCGACCCCAAAGAGACATGGCAATGTAGAAACTCCAGAAGACAGTGGGAAGGAAGGGAAGAAAGGCCTCTGGGGCCTCTTAGAGTCCATGAAGTTTCCCCTCCAACCTCTTGGTTGCACTGCCCACTCTCCTTACCTGCCCTGCCTGGGGCCACCATCTGCAGCCTTTTGTTATCCCATTTCACTCTCTGTCCTTGAGCAATCATAGTGCCCAACGCTACACAGAAGTGAGTCCTCTGACCCAGAGCTCCCAACCCACAGCGCCCCCGTCCCGGGACAGCTACCTGGCTTGTCTGCCTGGCATACAGCTTAGAAAGAGGTATGGAAGGATGTGCTCCAAACTCACAAAAATGGTATCCCTGAGGGAGTGAAAAGGGGGGAACTTGTCCCTTTGTACATTACATATTTCTGGATTTTTACAAAGAGAAAGTGCTGCTTTTGAAATTAAAAGTCATTTTTAATGTTAGCAATCTGGGTAAAGGGTATAAGGGTGTTTTTTTTCTCCTATTCTTATTCTTGAAACTTATCTAGAAATTTGAAATTATTTCCAAATAAGAGATTTTAAAAAACAGTAAAGAGAGCAAATTGGGGAAGAGAAAAAAAAAAGTAACTTTTTTAATTAGGAAAGACTATCCACTCTTCGTTGCCGATCAGCCAGCCCTGCTCTGTTTCCCGGCTCTAGCGCAGGCCCCAGCATCTGTCTGGTCACTGCTGCTCCCACCCCATGCTGGCTGCATGTCTTGTTCTCTGTGGCCCAGGCATATAATGAAAGCACCACTCGAATCTGGTCCCTTGCCCACCTAAAATGCTTTGAAGCACCCTGTTGTGAGGGAGGGTAAATCCTCACCTGGGCCCAGGAGGCTGTCTGCTCTCGTTCATTCCCGCCTGCAGCCCTGCTTTCCTGTTACAATGACCTGTTATCTTCTCCAAAGCCCAATGCTCCTTCCCTTCTCAGGGCCTTTGCACATGTTGTCCCCTCTGCCTGAGCTGTCTCCCCTCCCACCCACCATCCCTATGCCTCATAACACCTTAACATCTGCCCTCTCTCCAGGTGGACACACAAATGCCACATCCTCAGGGAAATGTCTCTTAAGCCTAAGTAGTCCCAATATATGCTCCCATAGTACCCTTGACTTCTTTTCATAACACTTACATGGTTTGCAAGTATATATTTATTTGCAAGATTCTTTGTAGTTGTCTTTTTTTAAAAAAAAATCACATACAAATTGACTATTTGGATCCCATGCGCTGGTTACCACACCAGTACTGAATCCCTTGCAGCTACTGCAGATACAAAATATTGGACTGGGGCTTCTCTGGTGACGCAGTGGTTGAGAGTCCGCCTGCAGATGCAGGGTAAACGGGTTCGTGCCCCGGTCCGGGAGGATCCCACATGCCGCGGAACTGCTGGGCCCGTGAGCCATGGCCACTGAGCCTGCGCGTCCGGAGCCTGTGCTCCGCAACGGGAGAGGCCACAGCAGTGAGAGGCCCGTGTACCGAAAAAAATATATATATATCGGACTGGAATGTTAGCGGTACAGTAAAATCCCAACCCCTTGTCTTTTTTTTTTTTTTTTGCGGTACGCGGGCCTCTCACTGCTGTGGCCTCTCCCATTGCAGAGCACAGGCTCCGGACGCGCAGGCTCAGTGGCCATGGCTCACGGGCCCAGTGGCTCCGAGGCATGTGGGATCCTCCCGGACCGGGCACAAACCCGCGTCCCCTGCATCGGCAGGCAGACTCTCAACCACTGCGCCACCAGGGAAGCCCCTTTTTGCATTTTTTAAAACGTCTTTATTGGAGTACAATTGCTTTACAATGGTGTGTTAGTTTCTGCTTTATGACCAAGTGAATCAGCTATACGTATACACGTTCCCATAACTCCTCCCTCTTGCGTCTCCCTCCCACCCTCCCTATCCCACTCCTCTAGGTGGTCACAAAACACCGAGCTGCTCTCCCCGTGCGATGCGGCTGCTTCCCACTAGCTGTCTAGTTTACATTTCCTTGTCTTCTATGGAATGATTGGGACCAAGATTTTCAGTAAAATTAACATCTAGAAAAGCAGAAACTGGCAGTTCATTATCACGATTTTATTAAAAGTATATAATGATGTTCTCTGTAGATAACGGCTGGAGGTGAAACTCACCAGTGGTTCCTATTTTTTTCCTCAGTAGTGAATTCGGATTAACCAGGGGTCACTGACACTTTCATAAACACAGAAATCTCCCAAAGCTTCTTTCATGCAACTTTGTGAATTTTGCATTTCCAGTAAAATAGTCATCGCTTAGCCGGCTACCTTATTGTGAAACTAAAAAATAAGAATATGTGGTGATGGTTGCATAACAATGTGAATGTACTTAATACCACTGAACTGTACACCTGAAAATGCGCAAGATGGTACATTTTATGTTATGTGTATCTTACCACAATTTAAAATTTTTTAAATAAAAATGTGAAAGCACTTAATAAAATGTAAAGTGCAGTTCAAACGTGAGGTTCAGGGGCTTCCCTGGTGGCGCAGTGGTTGAGAGTCCGCCTGCCGATGCAGGGGACGCGGGTTCGTGCCCCGGTCCGGGAAGATCCCACGTGCCGCGGAGCGGCTGGGCCCGTGAGCCATGGCCACTGAGCCTGCGCGTCCGGAGCCTGTGCTCCGCAACGGGAGAGGCCACAACAGTGAGAGGCCCGCGTACCGCAAAAAAACGTGAGGTTCAGTGTAATGGAGAGGGTCAACCAAAACAGTGCTGCTGGTATTTATATCATGAGCACTATGGGCGGCCATCTGGTTAGAATCTATGTCCTCCCATAACCTCAAAGCTTCCTGAGGGTGGGACCACGTCACCTTGGTTGGCCTTCATAACCCTGGCACTTGGCACAAGTATTCATTAAATAAACGCCTCCTGCTAGTCTATTCCTTTTATCATTCCTGGCAACTTTCCAGTAAGACCAAGACTGCTCCACGTATTCATTCTATGGACATTCCTGGAGGGCTTGTGAAGTGCCTGGTGCCGTGCTGGGTGCAGGGGTCCAGGAACAGGGCACATCTTCTGCCTTCACGGACCCGAGGTCTAGTGAGGGAGGCAGATTGAATGAGAATCTTTGCAGTGGATGTGACAAGAGCCATCATGGAGACATGAACTCAGTCTTGGAAAGTCAGGAAACAGTTCCCCAAAGCAGTGACATCTTAGCTGGGTATCAAAGGAGTCAGAGGAATTTCCTGGGGTAGCACGGAAGGCAGAGAGAATGGCAGCAACACAGGCAGAGATGCCAGAAAGAGCCCAGCGTTTCCAGAAAGGTGGAGACGAGAGGGTCCAAATGTTGGAAGGGTCTCAGGGGCAGACTAAGGGGGAGTGAGGTCTGACCTTCATCTTTCAGATCATAGGGAGCCATTGAAGGCTTCAGGACAGAGGAGAGATGTGGTCAGATCTGAGTTTCAGCAAGATCTCTCCAGGGCGGTCAGGTGGATGCATTGGAGGAGGGAGACAGGAGGCGGGGAGGCCAGGGAGGAGGCTGTGATGAAAGTCTAGGTGAAAATGTTTATACGGTTGTCCACAGACTACATACAAAACAGTAACTTCACAGTGGAGAAGCCTGGAGGCTCCCTTAACCAAGAGAGCAGTTAACATCTCCAACAATGAGACAGATCAACACATGCTTCCAGATAACAATGCCCTAAGGAGGATACAACATTACTCCTGGGCCATTCCTGCCAAAAAAGGCACAACCTGAGTGTAATTGAACAGAAATAGCAGACAAACAAAACTGAAGGATGTTCTAGGAAATCGGCCTGTAATCTTAAGGTCAAGAAATTTAAGGAAAGACTAAAAACTGTTCTAGAATGAAGGAGGCTAAAGAGATATGGTAACTGGTACTTCCCTGGTAGCGCAATGGTTAAGAATCCACCTGCCAATGTAGCGGACGTGGGTTCGAGCCCTGGTCTGGGAAGATCCCACATGTCGTGGAGCAACTAAGCCTGTGGGCCACAACTACTGAGCCCACGCACCAAAACTACTGAGCCTGCGCTCTACAGCCCACAGGCCACAACTACTGAGCCCGCGTGCCACAACTACTGAAGCCCATGGGCTTAGAGCCCGTGCTCTGCAGAAAGAGAAGGCATTGCAATAAGAAGCGCACGCACCGCAGTGAAGATTAGCCCCCGCTCACCGCAACTAGAGAAAAGCCTGCGTGCAGCAACGAACACCCAATGCAGCCAAAAATAAATGAATTAATTTAATTAAATTACTTAAAATAAAAATAAATAAATAAAATAAAGAGATACAGTAACTAAACCTGACACATGGACCTGGATTGGATCCTAGACAAGAATACAAAAAGCTGTCATTACACAAGTGACAAAATTTGAATATGGATTATGGATTAGATAACAGTATTGGATTAATGTTAAATGTCCTCATTTTGATAACTGAACTGCAGTCATGTAAAAGAATGTCCATGATCATAGGAAATACACACAGAAGCATTTAAGGGAAGAGATTACAATGTCTCCAACTTACTCTCAAATAACTTAAAAAACACGCACTATGCAAAAATGTGTATACATACACACACAGAGAGAAAATTATAAATATATTTATATATCCACATAAAGAAGAAATGACAAAACATATGGTGATTTAAACGATAAACAATTAAGTGGATCTGGGTAAAAGATAGACAGAAGTCCCTTAGACTATTCTGACAATTTTTCTGTAAATTTGAAATTATATCAAAATAAAAGACTATCTTCCTCAAAATGTTAAACATAGAATTACCATATGACCCAGCAATCCCATTACTATATACCCAAGAGAAATATATCCACCCAAAAATGTTGATAGCAGCATTATTCGCAATAGCCACAAAGTAAAAACAACTTAAATGTCCATCAACTGATGAATGGAAAATTAAATGTGGTAAATGTCCATCAACTGATGAATGGAAAATTAAATGTGGTATGTTCACGCAATGGAATCTTATTTGGTAATAAAAAAGAATGAAGTTCTGACACATGCTATAATGTGGATGAGCCTTGAACATATTATGCTAAGTGAAATAAACCAGGCATAAAAGAAATGTTGTACGATTCCATTTATAAGAAATGTATAGAATATGAAAACCCATAGAGACAGAAATTAAATTAGTGGTTGTCGGAAGCTGCAGGCATTGCCAGGAAATAAGGAGTGACTGATTTGGGGGGTGATGAAAATGTTTTAAAATCAACCGTGGGGATGGTTGTACACGTTTGTGAATATACTGAAAACCATTGAATTGTACCTGCAAATGGGTGAATTGTATAGTATTTGAATTATATCTCATGAAAACAGCTATTTTAAAAATAAAATGTTACCAAAACATGAAAACGATAATCAATGAAAAAGCCCAGACAAGGAGTGATAAAGTCTGAGCCAAGGGAGCTGCTGGGGGACAGGGACCCCACACCTCCAGGCCTCGTGGTCATTCAGCTCCTGACGCCCACAGACTACTTGGGGGCCTCTCAGACGCCCACCCCGCTGGCTGTCTCGGTCTCTCTTTGGCCAGTAATGCCGTGTCCTTCCTCTCTCCCTTCAGCCTGGGGGGAGGTGAAGCCCCTTCCAATGAAGGCTTGCCCTTGCCAAGCCCACCCAGGCTGGCGGCCCAGCACCGCCTCTGAGCAACCAGCCGTGACCCCAGGCCTGTCTGCGGCCACACTCACCTCCGGCTGAAGGCCAGGTCCATGACCCTGCGCTGTTTGTGCCAGCGCTCATAGTCGCATTCGGACACTAAGCCTTGGCCGAACAGCCTGCGGAAGAGACAAACGCTTGATGTGAGCCACGGGGTGAGGGAATGAGAATTGACTGCCCGACGGGGTCGGGTCACCTTTTGGGGTGATGAAGATGTTCTAGAACCAGGCAATGGTGATGGCTGCACCACACGGTGAATGTTACAATGCCACTGAATTGTAATTCCAATGCGGTCGAAACGGTGAATTTTATGTGATGTGAATTTTACCGTAATACATACATACATACGTAAGGGTGATTGTGTGCCCCAACCTCAGTGACCCCTGCATTCCCACCTGCCATCCGGAGGGGAAAGGACGAGAAGGAAGGTGCTGGTGACAAGAGCGGTGACCACCACAGATGGCCCCTGTTGTGCGCTCGGCAGCCAGGGTATTGGGACTTAATGCTACATCCAAAACTCTGGACCCTGTGAACCCTCCACCTGCAGCCAGAGGCTCTCCTGGCCTCGCCCCAGACACCTCGCATCTTACCTCTCACCAAACACAGTCTGGATCGCGTGGTACATCTTGGAGTCCTTGTTGTACTTGGTTGACATCAGGAACTTCTAAACATCCCCAGAAAAACAACATGAGCTCGTGCACCCATGAGAGGCTGCAGAAGACTCAGCAGTTTTCTTGTCTCTTACGAAACACATCTCCAAATAGTCACCCTGAGCTGAGGGCCAGCTACGGCGTGGACGCTCATATGGTGATCTCACCTACTCCCTCCGGAAGTCCTGTCTTTCAGGGATGAGGAAAGCGGGGCACAGAGCGGTGAAGTGATTTTTTCCAGTGGTCACACAGCTGGGGACTGAGGCAGGGTGGCTTCCTCACTCCAATGCCCACACTCAGGAGCCCACACCACGCCACCTTCCAAAGTGGCAACAAGAAAAGGCCTGGGCTGCTCTGAAACCAGAGTGGGGAAGGGGAGAAGCCTGGTGGGAGGGCTTCTAGGACACAGGAGAGACATTCAGCACAGATTCAGTGTTGTTAGTGCCAACCCAGCCGTGGAAGTCAAGGAAGGCTTCCTGGAGGAAGGGTCCACTTCCTCACCAAGAGCAGGAGGGTAGCAACAGTAACATTAGCTAGCAGCTTTTGAGGCAGCACAGCCCAGGGGTTGACAGCTCAGGCTGTGGGTTCCACTGACTTAAATCTGAATCTGGCTCAAATATTTCACTCTACCACTTGCCAACTCTATGACCCTGGGTGAGTTACTCACCTCCTCTGCCCCTGTTTCCTTATTTTACAAGATGGGATTCGGGAGAGTACCTGCCTGGTGGGGTTGCTGTGAAGAGAAAATTGTTTCTACGTGAAAAGTGCAGAGAACGGCACCTGGCACACAGCAGGTGCTCCACGAATGCCAAATGCACACCAGCGCCCTAGAGCTCATTTAATGCCCAATCGACCCTAAGACGTGGGTGGTATTTTTATGCTCATCGTACATCTAGGTGAAAAACGGAAGTTTAAAACTGGCCCAGGGTCACCACATGGTAAATGGTGGACATAGGATTTGAATGCAGGCAATTTGCTGTGGGGGCGAGGGGAGAGAAAGCTGTGATACAGGCAGGAGAACCCCTGTCACATGGCGGTGCATTCAGGCAGAGGAGTGGAGGTGTGGAGGTGGGGGAGGGGCAGCAGCAGGAGGGCTGGAGAGGCTGCTGGGCCAGACCCCCAAAGCCTGCCCTGCGGGACACTTGGCTTTACCCTGTGGGCACTGGGACGCAGTAAGGTGACATCTCTGCTATCCATTAAACCCAGGGGCTGCTGGTGACTGTGGACTTAGCTCCTGGGAATCTAAGCCAAATTTTCAGCTCAAAGGAAACCCCAGAAATGTTGACTTCAGCACACAAGCCACATCCCGGGGACCCCACCCCTACCCCCAAACTGTCATTTGTAAACCAAGTTCTGTCACTATCCTACGCCTGCTGGTTTCCTCTTCTGCAAAAAGCCCTTGGCAGTAAAGGCCCACCTCCCAGGCCCTACTCAAATACCTCCGAGTAGTCCAAGGTCTGTGCCAGCCCTTCCCAACCTGAACTGAGGAGCAGCCCCTGAGGCAGAACAGCCTCAGCACAGTCTCTGACCAGGGTCCCCACAGCCTGCTGTCCCTGGAACCACAGATCCTTTGTTTGGCCCAGTGAGCTGGGCTCTGGGACATGAGGGATGCACAGGGAACCCCCAGCACCTTGCTGCCTTCTCCTGTTGCCCATTCTGACAGTGCACTTCTGCCCATGGAGGAGTAACTGCTAGGCACTTTCCCTCCGGCCATAAACAGCCAGAAAATTAAGCAAAAATTATGCAATGTCTGCTTTTAGACAGTGGGCAGTGAACCATGACAGAAGGAAAAGGGAAAAAAAAAAAAAAAGACAAGAGCCCTACAATACAGGATCACTCCAGCTTTCTGCCCAGAGGCAATTTTAGGACAAAGGCACTTAAAGAATAAACTCAAATACAGCCCAGCAGGCTTTCCAAATTGATAAGACAGAGGTCAGAGTCCAGACAGGCCAGAAAAGCCTAGAATTTGTAGGGCAGAGGACTCAAGAGGAGGGAGCTATGCAGAGAAGGAGGTCCTGTGCAGAAATCTGCACAGGGATCCCTGTATCTTTGTATAACTACCAATCTGAGCATGTGTAGAGTGAAACTCCACAAGACCGGGTAAAAAACTTCTGGGGAAAGGAGAGTTACTGGGTAACTATAGGCTAAACAATTCTCAGAGCTCAAACAAGCTCAGAATTGTTCAAGTCCCCATTGGCCACAGTTAAACCTCAGACACAAGGCCTTTATTAGAGTCCTCAGAAGGGTCACTCCTTAGTTGTGGGGCTAAACTAGCTCTAGAGTAAAAGTCTACACTTGATCAACCCTCAAAAGCCTTAAAGCAACCTGGAGAGGATCAAAGTGATCTGCCAGAATGAAGTCCAGCACTCTTTAAAGGAGTAAAACAGAACTGAGCACTCAGCAATGTACAAGTCACAATGTCCCTTGTGCTGCATAAAATCACTAGACATGCCAAAGAGCAGGAAAATCTGACCTATAACCAAGCCTAGAAATAATGGAGATGACGGAATTCACAGACAAGAACTTTAACACATTTATTACAATTTTACAAATATGCCCAAGGAACCCACATATCCAAGAAGTTCAAAGAATCCTACATAGAATTAACACAAAGAAAGGCACACCAAGGTGGATCATAATCAAATTTCTGAGCCCAGTGATAAAGAGAAAGTCTTAAAAGTAAACAGAGATTAAGTGATATAATATTATTTGAAGATAGATTGATATAAGTTAAAGATTATCCTATGAATCCTAGGACAACCACAAAGAGAGAGAAAGAGGCTAATAAGACAATAGTGGATATAAAATGGAATACTAAAACATACTCAATCTAAAAGGCAGGAAAGGAGGAAAAGGGAACAAAAAACAGGTGGATCAAATAGAAAACAAACAACAGCACGGTATATTTAAACTTAACCACATCAATAATTACATTAAATGTAAATGACCTAAGCACTCCAATTAAAAGGCAGGGATTTTCAGATTGACTGAAACAGCAAAACTCCACTATATGCTATCTGTAAGAAACCCACTTGAAATATAAAATTCCAGATAGGTTAAAAGTAAAAGGATAGGGCTTCCCTAGTGGCACAGTGGTTAAGGGTGCACCTGCCAATTCAGGGGATGGGGGTTCGAGCCCTGGTCCGGGAGGATCCCACATACCACAGAGCAACAAAGCAACTAAGTAGTTGTGTGCCACAACTACTGAGCCTGCGGTCTAGAGCCCACGAGCCAGAACTGCTGAGCCTGCATGCCACAACTACTGAAGCCCGCATGCCTAGAGCCTGTGCTCTGCAACAAGAGAAGCCACCACAATAAGCACACACACCTCAATGAAGAGTAGCCCCCACTTGCCGCAACTAGAGAAAACCCACATGCAGCAACAAAGATCCAGCACAGCCAAGAATAAATAAGTGAAATAAATTTTTAAAAATAAATAATAATAAAAAGTAAAAGGATAGAGGGAATTCCCTGGCAGTCCAGTGGTTAGGACTCTGCGCTTCCACTGTAGGGGGCATGGGTTCGATCCCTGGTCAGGGAACTAACATTCTGCATGCCACATGGCATGGCCAAAAAGAAAGGAAAAGGATAGAAAAAGATATGCCATGAAACACTAAACATAAGACAGCTGGAGTGGCTATATTAATACCAAACAAAATATACTTCAGGAAGTGGAATACTACCAAGGAAAAAGGGGAAATTTCTAAAGATAAAGGGATCAATTCATCACAAAGATATAACTTTGCTTAATGTGTACACACCTGGTAACTCAACTTCAAAATACATGAATCAAAATTGATAGAACTGAGAGCAAAAATAGACAATTCCATGATGGGGTTAGAGAGTTTAACACTCCTCTCTCAGTAGAGAGTAATTTACTTTCTGCATGCTAGAACGTGTAGAAAGTAAATTAGTAATGATTTAGAAGATTCAAACAACACTATCAACCAACTTCACCTAACTGACATTTCTAAAACACTCCAACAATTACAGAACATATTTTTTTTTAAGTGCTCACAAACGTTCACAAATATAGACCATATACTAGGCCATAAAACAAGCTTCAATTAATTTTAAAGGATTGAAATCATGAAGAACACTTTCTCTGACCTTACAGAATTAAATTAGAAATCAATAAAAGAAAAATATCTGGAACATCTTATAATACTTAGAAATTGAATAACACACGTTTAAATAATCCATGGTTCAAAGAAGTAATCACAAGGGAATTAAGAAATTATTTTAAACTGAATGAAAATAAAAGCAAAACATATTGAAATGTGTGGTATATTTGTGCTAAAGTAGGGCTTACAGGGAAACGTAAAGCTTTAAATGCCTATATTAGAAAGGAAACAAAATCTAAAATCAATTATCTAAGCTATCACCTTAAAAAATTAGAACAAGAACAAACTGAAAGTGAGTAGAGGAAGGAAATAAAAAGGAGCAGAAATTGGGGCTTCCCTGGTGGCACAGTGGTTGAGAGTCCGCCTGCCGATGCAGGGGACGCGGGTTCGTGCCCCGGTCCGGGAGGATCCCATGTGCCGCGGAGCGGCTGGGCCTGTGAGCCATGGCTGCTGAGCCTGCGTGTCTGGAGCCTGTGCTCCGCAACGGGAGAGGCCACAACAGTGAGGCCCGCGTACCGCAAAAAAAAAAAAAAAAAAGAGCAGAAATCAATAAAATAGGAAACAAACAATGGAGAAAACCAATAAACCAAAGGTGGGTCTTTGAAAAGATGAATATGATTGAAAAACCTCTTGCCAGCTTGTTCAATAAGATAAAAGAAAACCCAAATTACTGTTCTCAGGAATGAAAGAGGGGACATTTCCAGAGATCCAGTAGACATGATAAAGATAATAAATAAATATTGTGGACAACTTTTTATCAGTAATTTCAACAATTTAGGAGAAATTCCTTGAAAGATACAAAACTCAAGAAAAAATAGAAAATCTTAATAACCATATATCAACTTTAAAAATTGACTGCATAATTTAAAGAAAACAAAAACACCTCCCTCAAAGAAAATGCCAAGCCCAGATGGCTTCACTAGTAAATTTTATCAAACATTAAAGGAAGAAATAACACTACTCCTATACAAACTCTTTCAGAAAACAGAGGAGAGGGAACATTTCCCAACTCATCTTATGAGGCCTATTAACCTGATCCCAAAGCCAGGGATCAAGAGAAGAAAAAATATAGAAACAAAAATTCTTAACAAAAGATGAGCAAATCGTATCCATGTATCCAGGAACAAATTGTATCATGACCAGGAAGTGCTGATTTAACACTTAAATGCTAAGCAATGTAATTCATCATATTAATATATGTCTTTCAAGTTCTTATCTCATTGAGCATCATGAAGGTCTTGTGTATGGTTTTTGGTAGCATGCTTTAAAAAGTCTTAAGGCATGTGTCTGTATTTGCAATGAAACTTTTTAAAAATAAAATGACTTTTAACATCCTGTTAGAGACACCATGGTCATTCAACTTGTCTTGTGATCTAGACCCCAAGCTGTATTTTATCCCCCTTAGTGTCACCACAGCCACTGTCTAAGCAGAGCATCATCCCCGCACATCAGCTCAGTACCCACCGTGAGAATCACAGCACAATCGTTTATTGAGCACTTGCTGTGTGCCATGCGTGGGCTAGATGGTTCACACACATTATTTCAGTTCCATTCTTTTTTAAATTTTATTTTATTGGGGTATAGTTTTTTACAATGTTGTATTAGTTTCTACTGTACAGCGAAGTGGAGTTCCCTGTGCTACGCAGCAGGTTCTCGTTAGTTATCTATTTTATACATATTAGTGTATATATATGTCAATCCCAATCTCCCAATTCATCAGTTCCATTCTTATAAGCACCTGTAAGAGAGGCATCATCCCTATTTTACAGACGAGGAAATTATGGCTCAGAGTGAAAGAGTAATTTGTCCAAGCTTCCATAGCCAGTTGGTGGCAGAGCCCAGATTTAAGCCCAGTTCTGCCAACTGGCCATTCTTAGTACTTACACGGCAGACACCAGCCTGCACATATTATAGGCCAACTAATGCTGCCTGTCTCTGTTTCCTCACCTCTAAAATGGGGACTAATAAGAGTCCCCACCCCTCTGCGGATTAAATGGGTTAATAATTGTGAAGCACATCGAAAAGTGCATGTTGAAGCATCTTTTGACCCTTTATTTGTTAAATAAATGGATCAATATTTAGTTCCCATCATAGTCTTCAAAGAAAGGGGTTATAATCCCACCTCGCAGATGAAGGAACTTCTAAGAGAGGTGAACTAACCAGACACGTGTGCACCAGCTGGGTAAAACTCCCAACCCAGAAGAGTCTAACAATAACTCACTGTCCACATCAAACAGCCCTGCTTTTAGGAGGCCCCCAACCCCACTGCCAAAAAGTGGGTGGTTAGAGGGGAAGATGCTGTTCCCTTCAGGATCCTTGGGAAACCAGCCCAAATGCACGTGACTCTGGAACGTTTCTCCCACAGTCCCTGGGGTAGACATTCATGCACCCATCCCAGGGAGGAGGAGGGCTCCCCTCGGAAACCACTCTGTCTCCTACCTTGACCGACTCGGGGCTCGTGACGATGACCGAGGTTTTGTGGAAGACATTGACCCGCACGACAGGTCCGTACTTCTTAGCCCTGGGAACCAAAGTGATGCAAAGGAGGCTGTCAACTACCAGAGATGTGAATGTCATCAGATCAGCCCAGGCTCAGCTGGAGAAACAGGGCATCCCTTCCCTGGGGGTGGGGAGGGGGGGGGGCAGGTCTCAGCAGGGGTCGGGGCCAAGGTTCTGCCTTGCTGCTGACTCACTGCTGAGTCATATCCCCCACTGCCCTCAGTCTCCAAATCCATGAAATAGGGTCGCTACCCTCCTCCTTTGCCCCAAAAGGTTGTGCTGGGAATCAAGCAATATCACGTCTCTGAAAAGTGTAAAGCACCACCCTAAACAATGACTGTTACCTAGTCACACCCCCACCCAATTTACAGATGAAGAAACTGAGGCTCAGAGAGCTTCTGATGCCTGGTCTAAGGCCACGCAGTTGGCAAAAGGCAGAGCTTGCCTTCTGAACCACCCTTGTGTGCCTCAGAGTAGGAACTGCTGGGGGTGGGAGTGACCTGGGCTGGGGAGGTGGGTGTGTGCCGGACTGGGGGTTAGGGGATTGGGGGAAGCTGGCTCATGAGGGGCAGAGACTGGAGTAGGGGCAACAAATGACAAGTTAGGACCCACCAATCCAAAAACATATCTTGGAGCACGCGGCCACAAACCTCATCCTTTTTCCAAAAGTAGGGGAGGTGTCCTAGAAGGAAACTAGAAGAAATGGGAAACATTAAGATGACCGGAAGTCACCATCAAAGAATGCTCCCTTCCCCACAGGACCTTGTGAAGTTGGCATTATCAGGCCCACTTCACAGATGGGAGGACTGAGGCACGGAGAGGTACAGTCCTGGCTCAGGGTCACCAGGCAGGATGCAAATCCCAGTCTGACTGGCTCCGGAAGTTTTCTTAGAAAGATGGAGAGGGATAAAACCATCTCATCTCCCTGGTGCAGAGATTGGGGGCTGGCATGAGGAATAACCTGAGACATTCAGGGAACACTTACTAAATGCTGGGCACCATGATGAGCTTGACCGCATCTGAACTCCCCACACCTCCTGAAGTAGGTCTATTATTAACGTAGTTAATAGGTAGGGCAACCGAGGCTGGGAAGAGGAAGTCATCTGGCCCCAGGTGCGTGGCTGGTACCAGGGTCCCCCACAGTCCTTCTCACCAGGACATAGTTTGGTCATGCTAACTCGGCAGTGCGATTACCAGATTGTAAACAGGCCTGTGTGGTGTCACCTTAGGCACATTCCAAGGTACTGGTGACTTCCTGTCTCCTGTTTATTCCCATCAAGTTGACTTACTACAGCTTCCAGAATGGCGACAACGAAACTGCAGTTGGGGTTTTCTGGGTCATGGCACTCACATTCTCCTGGGAGGAGACAGAGTGAATAAATAAATAAGTAAGTAAATAGGGAGTCAGACAGTGATGGGAGAGAAATCAGACTTGGGGGAGGTAAGGAGAGCTGGGGATGGGTGTAGGAGGATTATTGTAAATAGGCAGGTCAGGGAACATCCCTTTAAGAAGGTGACATGTGAGCTGCAAGAAGTGAGGAACTTGGCCACGTAGGTATCTGGGGGACGAACATTCCAGGCAAAGAGAATCGCAGGTGCAAAGGTCCTGAGGTAGCAGGGTGCTTGGTAAGTTCAAGGAAGAGCAGGGAGGCGGTGTGGCTGGAGCAGGGTGCTTGAGGGGAACCTGGTACACGATGAGGTCACCACGATGGGGGGAAGATTGTGTACGGCCTTGGGGGCTGTTATCCAAACTTTTTCTTTGAGCTTGGTGAAGTGGGGGCTACTGGAGGGTTTTGAGCAGAACAGAGATGGGATCTGAATTGGGGTTTAAATGCATTGTCCTTGCTGCTGCAGAGCTGAGAGTAAACAGGGCAGGTGTGGGGGGCAGGGGTAGAAGCAGGGGCACCAGTGAGGGGGCTGTGAGTGGAGATGAGAAGTCAGACTCTGAATGTACGTGAAGGTGGGCCAAGCCAAGGGGACCTGCTGATGGACTGGATGTGGGGGGTGAGACAGGGGTCAGGGATGACCCTGGGGCTTTTGGCCTGGGCCACTGGGAGGCTGGATGGAGCTACCACTCACTAAGGTGAGGAGGACTGAGAGGGGGCCTGGTGGGGGCAGCAGACACTGTTGCCCCCGCCCCCCACCCTTGTCCTTGCAGGTGGAGGGGCTTCCAAAGGCCGGAACCCGAGTCTCTGCCCTGTGCTCTCTCGGCTCTGTCGGCAGGCGGAGTAGTCTGGAAATTCCAGCTCAACACCCCCCCGAGCAGCCCTCCACCAACAATCCCCTCTCCCTCCACCTCGTGGTGGGGTGGGGGGAGCCTGTGTTCCACCGGGTCCCAGAGTTCGCCGGGGGGTTGCATCTCAGTTGCCCCCAGAGGTAATTTGCTTTATGGCCCTTCTGACCTTCTCTCTCCATCCAGTCCCTAACCCCACCAGGATCACGCCTCCCAAACGACTTACACTTCAATTCTTGTCTCAGGATCGGCTTCTGGGAACCAACCTGAGACAAGTGGATGGAACTGAGAGCCAGCCTTGGAGCGGTTGGGTGTGCGCTGCCCATCTAACACGGAAGGGAAGCAGGCAGGTAGGCACCTGAGGCTGCAGTTCAGGGAAGAGCTCCCAGCTAGAGATGTCAATGTGAGACTCCTCAGCAGAGAAGTGGTGTTGACAGACTGGGTTAGACCACAAGGGGTGGGTGTAGACAGGGAAGAGGCCCCAAGAGTGAGGCACTGTTGGGGGGACAGACAGTAAAGGGACAACCAGCCAGGAAGACTGAGCAGGAGACGCAGGGGAGAGAGAGGGGGAAACCTGAGAAGAAAGGCTTCAAGGAGGAGGTAGGGGTGCGCCCTGCCCCGAGCAGCGGAGTGGCAGGGCAAGATGGGGACCAAGTGCTGACCATGCGTCTAGCTCCACGGAGGTCACTGGGCCTTGACCAAACCCTGTTGGGTGGAGAGGTGGGGGCCAGAGCCTGACGGGCGGTGGATTCAAGAGAGAAGGGGAGGGAGGAACAGGGGCCAGAGACAGGCAGGCTTCGGACGGGGGTGTTGCTGTGGGCGTGCGAAGCTGGGATAGGGGGGCGGCAGCTGGAGCGAATGAGGGGGAAGAGGTTTGTGTTACAGCCTATTACATAAAAATAGGAATGATGCAGAAGAGAAGGAAAAGTGATGACGGAGGAAAGGGGGCATTGCTGGAGTCTCGGAGCAGTGGGGGTGTGGGGGGCGGGCATCCTTGGCCAGGAGCACCGAGGTCCCGGGGGGAAGGCACGTGGGCTCAGGGCAGGCAAGGGGGCTGATGTGGCGGCAGAGCCCTGGAAGGAAGTTGTCTCAGGCTGTTCATTTGCTCAGGGCAGTAGGAGGCGAGAATAAAGGCTGAGCGTGCGCTGGCTGGCACGGGAGGTGAGGGACCGAGGGGAGAGCGGGCGGGCGGGGCCTGCGCTAGGAAGCTCGCCGGGCAGCCACGCCCACTCGAGGGGAGTGGCTTTGAACTTACACCGCCCCGCCTGCGGCAAGATGGACCTTGGACATCACACATGACTGGCTGTATTTCCAGAATAATCTAGTACCCATGGTCACTCCCCAAAGCTGCAGGTTTGGAGAGAATATTCTCAGTTTTGAGTCACCTGAGTGAGAACAGAGTCTGGACCCTCCTCACCTTCACACGCCTGAGAGTCTCCACCCTAAGCACCGGAGTCCAGAGCCACCTGGGGAGGCACGTGAGTGACACCTCAAGAAGGTCAAGGGCATGGCGTGGCGTGGGGTCCTCACTGCCAGGCAAGAAAGGAGCCTACGACCCGTTCCTTCCTGTTCCTGCAGGGGGCGCTGGGGGTGGGGGCGAAGGCAGGGCCCGGAGACCAGGGGTTAGAAACCAGCAGATGAGGGATGATGGAAGGAGGGGATGGGAGACTCCTGGGACGGGGAGGGGCGGACCGAAGCCCACCTGGTGTGCCCCTGGTGGTAGACGGGATATGGCAGAGCAACCCAGGGAGACAGGAGAGGGCAAAAATCCCCCTCCCCTGCCCGGTCCCCAGCACGCATGGTTTCCTATAACCCTGCGACAGGCACAGTGGGAATCCGAGGTTTCCTGTGGGCAGAGAAAGTTTGGGACAGTACTGGAGCAGAAGTCATCCGGAGAGCCCACTGTGAGGCCACACAGAGGGGTGGCGGGAGCCCACGAGATGGCTGAGGGGTGGGCCACCCACTAGGAGTGAGGGTGAGGGTGCGGGGCCAGGAAGGTGCCTCGCGCCAGAGGGATGCGGTGGTCGAGTGCTCAGCTGGGCACCCCAAGTCCCCTGGATGTGCCGCCCAGCAGAGCCAGCCGTGGGTCTCCACCATCACCGAGAACGACCCAGCAACGGTCGAACAGCCCCCAGGCCTGGCGACTCGGCAAGCAGGAGAGGGTGGAGAGAAGCAACACCGCCCAGGAGTTTTGAAAAACTTATTACAAAAGAAATAAAAACTGGGGGAGAGAGATTTTGCATTGTCAAGTTTACATTCATCCCACACTACCAGGAGAGTGGGGGGGGATGAGGAAGCTCAGAGCAGTGACAGAGAAATACAGAGGCTACAAGTGTTTGTGTGGGATCTGAACATGGGGTCTGAGTTTTCAGCTGTTACATGGATCGTTGCAGTAGGATGTTGTCTGTAATCAGCACACAGAAGCAGGGCACTCAGGGAGGGCATCTTGCTGGTGACTCTTGCAGAAAAGAGGATGAAGAGTGGGGCTGCGAGAGCACAGCAGCTGCCTCTTGCAGGGCAGAGGGTTCCTTGCCTGCAAGCTGGCAAAGCCCTAAAGCACACTACTGGAGAAATCCATACGCATAGATTTCTCGTCAACCGTGGTGTTGCCAATCATGGTTTGGGGATCCAGGCTCTGAATGCCAAAGCACCTGATTTATGCTAAAAAGAGGTTCCAGAACCTTCATTTAGTGCAGTTTTGTATTTGACCACCAACAATTTTTAACCCACAATCTTTTCGTATAGGCATTGTTCAGTTGACCTCCTTAGAATAAAGAGCCCAACCCGAATCATAGTCAGCCTCCTCCACCACCCACACACCTGTAGGTCACATGTAGATTTTGTGGTGTAAGACTTGAGGGAGAATTCAGGCATAAAAAGGAAAGATATATGGACACATGCTACTACATGGATGACCCTTGGAAACATTCTGCTAAGTGAAAGAAGCCACACACAAAAGGTCAAATATTGTATGAGTCCATTTATATGAGATGTCCAAAACAGGCAAATCTATACACACAGAAGGCAGATTAGGTGGTTGTCAGGGGCTACGGGAGTTCCGGGGGCAATGAGGAGTGACAGCTAATGGTTATGGGGTTTCTTTTTGCAGTGATGAAAATGTGCTGGAACTAGCAGTGATGGTTGCATAACTCCGTCACTATACTAAAAAGCACTGTATTGTACATTTTAAAGGGGTAAATGTTATGGCATACATAACTTTATTTTTTTAATGCAATTTTAAAAATTGATGTGGGGAGAGTAGCCGAGAGGAGCTTGATTTAAGTTCTCTCTTCTTAAGACACAGAGATTGGCTCAGGTCTGCAGTGTCTGAAGCACTTGGGTTTATGAGAAGGTCAAGTCATGAGGAGGCCTGTCAGAATGAGCACAAAACTCATTCAGTTCCAAGCTCTTGACGGCTGATTTGAAAACCTGAAAGGGTGAGAGTGTATCTAACAGAATTGGCAGGAGCCTTCCACCATCCACCTTGGATCAGAGTTTATCCAGGGTCTACTGTGCATGCTGAGCGAGATGTCAGGGGCACAGCAGTGAACAAGACAGACACAGGCCTATGGGAGAGACAGACACTTAACAAGAGGTAGCACGAATAGTTACCCAATTACCATTCAGGTGACTTAGAGTTTATAAAATGAACAAAATATATTTGCGTGTGGGAGCAGGGAGGGCCTCCCTGAGGAGCTGGCATTTAAGACAAGCCTAGAGGGCTGGGGGAAGAACCATCTAGATGGAGGGGAAGACACAGCTGCGAAGTAAGGGAAAAGGGTGGGAGAGGGCACCTGGGAGGAGAGAGAGCTGGCAGGGAGAACAGTTGCCTCCCTGTGTCCCCAGCTAGAGATCTTTCCCAAACCCACCAAGCAGGGATTCAGGCTTCAAATGCCAGGGCATCCGGCTTGTGCTGGAGGTGGGTGCCTTCCAGAATGTTGGTGTCCTGAGGTTTTAAGAAGTGTGTCTAATACCCTTGTTTATTCATTCAGTCAACAAATATTTATTGAGCACCTGCAATGTCCCAGGCTCTGGGGATACACAAGTGAACACACAGTATCCCTGCCCTCCCAGGGCTCACATTCTAAAGGGGGAGACAGACAGTCAACAGGTGAACAGACAGTCAACAGGTGAACAGAAGGTAACTTCAGGGATGATGGCCCCATAAGGAGTTTGGAGCTAGGAGGTGGGCTTTATACAGGGTAGGTGGGGAAAAGGAAGACCCGGGAGGAGGGGTTCAGCTAGGGTGGGTGCATGCAGAAAGAACTGGAGGCAGCAGTGAGCAAGCATGGGGTTAGAACAGTACAGAGTGGGTTCTGAGAGCCCAGCAGGGGCCTTGCTGGCCCCAGAGTAGCCTTAATTTAGAATTAGATTTAGTTCTAAGTGATGGGAAGCCTTTGGAGCACAGAAATGACACGTCTGAATGACACAGAAATGACACTTCAGAAAGGTGAACTTCTGGTGGAGTAGGGGGGAGGTAAGGTGAGTGGGGTGAGGGCTGAGGATGGAATGGAAGTACCAAGGAGAAGACAAAAAGGAGATACCAGGACAGAAATTTTAAAAAAAGAGGGGGGATGTGACCAAAGTACAGTGTATGACAACCCAGGTTGAGTGACCCCATCCAAGTCCCAAAGTTAAGAGCACCCACTTTAGAACCAGGCTGACCTGGGTTTAAATCTAGGCTTACCAACTGTGTGACCTTGGGCAGGTGACTTTGCCTCTGAGCGCCTCAGTCTCCTCGTCTGAACGATGGGGTAACAATAGCGCCTACCTAACAGGGTTGTCGCTGCCATCACGTTTTCGGGGCCCAGCAGAGCGCGGTGGGCGCCGAGCAGCTGCTGCGGCTGTGAGTAATTTGTTACTAAGAATAGTTAGCGCCCCTCTCCCTGCCGCCGTTTCCAAGCGGCCGCGCGCAATGGCAAGGCTGGACCCGATGCCGGCTTGGACGCGGTCCCCCGGCCCCCCATGCGAGAGCCCCATCCAGGTCCCCGCCCCCACCCCCCGCTCACCTGGGCCGCGGCGGCCCGGGGATGTGCTCGTAGCGGCTGCGAGCGCGGTGCACGAAGGTGCAGCAGAGGCCGAAGACGACCAGGACGGCGCTGCCGAGCAGCATCAGCAGCCCGGGGCTCATGGCTCCGGGGCAGGCCAGGCCGGGGTCGGGGCCGGGCAAGCAGGGGGCGGGAGGCCGCGAGCCGACTCAGCTGTCAGCGCCGCGCGCCGCCTCGGCCCCAGGCCTGGCGCGACCCAGCACCGCCCCCGCCCGTTCGGCTCCGCCCCCGCCGGCTGCGACCCCTCCCAGGAGCTCGGTCCCCGCCAACCACGTCTCCGCCTCCGGCTCCAGCTCTCCGGGCCGGCCCCGGCTTCGCACCGCCCATCCTGAAGCTCCGTCCTAACATCAACACTGTCTCCTCCCGGCTCCCAGGCCCCGCCCAGAGCATGTGATCTCCACCAATAACAACTCCACTTCTGGCTCAGACCCCCCCCCAGCTCCGCCTTCTCTCCGCCTCCCAAGCCTCCGCCCACATCCCTCAAGCTCCACCCCAACAGCAGCTCCGCCCAGAACGCGTTGTCCCTGGCAACCCTAATTCCTCGGCGCATGCTGACCTGGCGGCGGCGCTAAATGCTGCTGGCTTCTCAGCCCGGTTTGGCGCCCCCAGATAACGGCGTTTCTCCGCGCGCGTTCCTAGGCCCCTTCCTTTCTCCCTAAACCTTCCTGGAAACCCCATCCCAGCCTCCACGCCGACTGTTCCCAAACCTCTCCCTGGAACTGGGTCCAACCTCCAAAGCTGGTTTCCCCGGCCCGGCCTGTCCACACGGGGCAGGTGAAGAGGACCCCGGGGACACAGGGAGGCCTATGCCTGCGAATGAAGAGCACACGGCTACCACCCAGACCAAGGGGAAGCCCCACTGGGGGACCGCGACCGCAACGTCCAAGGCGTTGACCCAAGTCCGAAGGGTTGGAGTGGGTGAAAATCTGGTTACGGAAAGTCCCCTTCAAGCGCGAAAGCGAGAAATGTGCCCGGGGTGGCCAAAGGGTGTTTTCGAACTACTAACGAAGATTTTCCTCCCTTTTATAACCTGCTTCTTCTTACCAATCCGGGTATGACAGAAGAGGCCAGCTCTGGGCTTTCTACTTCCCAATTCTTAGACTCAGGAGCAACCCAGAAGGAGAGCAGTGGATGGGAAGGGCCAGGTGTGCCCCCTCCCAATCCAGAAAAAGATCCTTACAGCCGGGGAGGAGGTGCCCAAAAAGTTTAGATGCTGCTGGGTTTCTGAGAAAAGGACATGCCCCTGGGCCAGAGTCCCAGAATCCTGAGAGGTTTGGGAAAAAGAGAAGGCCTGTATACCTCCTTCCCAGGTACAGCCAGGGACAGTCCCCAGCAGGGGCATGAGTGTTTGGGGCGTGTGGGCTATGGGGTGTCAGAGAGGGCCAAGCTGTAAGAGTGGGGTCCAGCACGGAGGAGACAGGATTTCTGTCCCCAGCACGGCAAGCTGGACATCCATTCCAGCTCGGGGGATGGGGCCCCATCCTAGGGGGAGCACCAGCCTCCCCCTAGGGCTGGGAGATGGTGGCTTGCCACCTTGCCCCCATGTGGTGGTGAAAAGCAGTCACAGGCACGTACTGGCTGGCCCTGAGGGGCAGGAGAGAGGGAGGCGGGGAGACCAAGACAGACCCTCCTAGGTTGTGAAACCTCCAGGGGTTGGGGGCAATTTGAAGGGAGGACACCAAACAATTGTTCCTTGAGGGCAGGACCAGATCTTAAACTGCTCTGGGGCAGGCATGGGACAGCCTCAGGGTACAATTGTCAGTGTGAACCTGTCCACCTAAGCTAGGGAGAGAAGTGGGCATTAATATTCTCTGGTGCATGGGTCAATACCAGTGACCTCTGGCTCTGTCCCATCGCCACCTCATCTGAGCCTCCCGGCTCTCCTGTGAGCATCAGGGAATGCTTAAGACTGTACACTGATGCTCCCAGGGGAAGCCCTTTGCCTGGACATGCAGCACTGCAAGCCCCCAGCAGAGGGAGCTGCCTGGAAGCATGTGGCCAACCACCTGGCCCTTCACTGGGAAGGTCTGGACAAATGCTATCCACTGTGGTAGCTATTGGCCACATGGCTTCCATACAGGAAGTGGTTTCCTAGGAGGCAGGGCACGGGCACAGTAGCCAGGGAAAGAGAAAGATCAAGCTCCTTGGTTCAAAGCTAACCCCCCTCTGAATAAGGGACCCAGTCACATAGCCAACTTGGAGATCATCTGGAAAAGAGCTGTTGACTGAAGAAAAATGTACAACCTAAAAGTTGGGAGTTATGTTTTACTTGGGGACATTGCTGCGGACTATAGCCTGGGAGACAGCCTCTCAGATAGCTCGGGAACTGTTCCAAAGAGGTCAAGGTGGAGCCAGGATACATATATAGGAGTTTTTGCTGAAAATAAAAAACATGTAGTCAAACATCAAAAGATTACTGCTAATCACAGAAACCAGATATCTCAAGTTAATGATTTTAGTGCTGAAGGTGTAAGAGTCTGGGCTCATTGAAATTATTCCTTAGACATGCATCTTAACTATCAGGGCCAGTATCCAGGTTTTCTCCATCTTGAATTCCCCTCAGGGCGCACCGTAGCGGGTGGCTGCAGTGGCTGATGGCTTGATGGCGGGCAACATTCATCGTTTACCAGGATGGCAGGCAACATTATTTTGTCCGCAGTGTCAGGGGTGCCTAATGGGGTAGTTGTGAGGATTAAATGATTCTGCGTACCTGAGGCATCTGGCATATAGTAAGTGATCAATAAAGGTTAGTTTTTTGCAGCAGGACCAGAGGACAGATGCTCCCACAAGAAGATGTGGGTTCTAGGCTTCCCTGGTGGCGCAGTGGTTGAGAGTCCGCCTGCCGATGCAGGGGACGCAGGTTCGTGCCCCGGTCCGGGAGGATCCCACATGCCGCGGAGCGGCTGGGCCCGTGAGCCATGGCCGCTGAGCGTGCGCATACGGAGCCTGTGCTCCGCAACGGGAGAGGCCGCAACAGTGAGAGGCCCGCGTACCGCAAAAAAAAAAAAAAAAAAAAAGATGTGGGTTCTACATGCTAGCTGAAGGGGCTCATCTTCCTCCCATTTTGAGGATTTGTCCCTGGGTCATTCTCGTGCTGGCCCCTCTACCTGGCATGCCCCTCCCACCCTGTCTTGTGCAGCTGGCAGCTGCCAACGTGGGCGCCAACAGCCTGCTACTGAGCCTTCTGTCCAGAAACAATACGGAACGTCCCGGGCATGTTTGTAAATGTTACCTCATTTTTCTTCCAATAATCCTGCTGATTACTTCTGTTTTCCAATGAGGCTCAGAGAGGTTAAGTGACCTTGCCAAGGTCACACAGTCAAGGCTGGACCCCTAACATCCCAGGCGTTGTCTCCCAGCCAAGCATTTGCAAAGTGTAAACATAGGAACGCCTCGGGGAGCTGAAGGTTGCTCCCTAGCTTGGTTGCCTTCAGCCACTGACTGAAGCTGTCAGGGCTGCCAGGGACAGTGGGCCTTTCCTGTCATCAGAGGAGAAAGGTGGCCACCTAGGGCCCGGCCCAGTTGAGGCTTGCCAGAGGGATGCAGGTGAACAGGGAACCAATGAGGCCCAGCCAGAGACCTGGAGTGTTGTTACCTGAGGCTGACACCATGCATGCAGTCCTGGGTGCTGGGCCACACCTGGGACATCCCTGCAGCGGTGGCTCCAAGGGCTCCAGAACTAAGCTGTGTGACGCTGGGCAGAGGCAGTCCCTCTCTGGGCAGGTTCTGAGAGATCACTCTAGCTGCTGACTGGAGGCCAGATTAGAGGCAGTGAGGGCAGAGGCCGATAGGGAGCACGGAGAGCCTTGGCCCAGGCCAGCCTCCATCCCCAGCGACGTTAGAGGACTCAGAGGCAGGATCAAAGTCCCTGGGGACAGAGTCACTTGTGACTGCTCCCTTGGCTTTCCAGGCTGGTGGTGGAGTGAAAGGAGCACGGGACAGGGAGTCTGCGCCTAACCCTGCCCCTCCCTGGGCCCGTGTCCCCATCCGCACAATGATGGGGCCCAACGAGGGGGACCCTGAATTCAGTGCTCTTGAGGTAGCACAGCGTGACAGCACACAGCTGGGGCTCCAGAGCCAGGCTACCTGGTTTCTAATATTGGCTGTGTGACATCTGACAAGTAACTAAGGCCCCCTGGGCCTCAGCTTCCACATCTGTAAAATGGGTGGGAGGGCGACCCTAGCACCTACCTCGTAGAGTTAATACAAGGATTAAAGAGTGACTAATCTGTAAAGCCTTTAGAACAGTGCCTGGCATAGTAAGTGCTCAGCCGGTGTCAGCCACCTGCCCTTATTATTACCAGTAAAGCAGCAGTGTGTCTCTGTGAGCCTCATTCTCAGGAGTCAGGCCGCAGCCTCAGCCTTATTTGGAGCCTGAGGGCTGATGGGAGGGGAAGCAGCCTTCCTGCAACACTGACGGGCCAAGGCCAGCACTGCCCAGAGGAGTGATGGGGCCTGGGACCTCCCCTACTTGCCCCAACAAACAACAGTGACACTCAGGGCCCAGCAGAGGGCTGGACCACTCCCCCTTGCCACTTGGGGAAAGTGCCACGGGCCCCAGATGGTGGGCCCAGGCTGTGGGTGCTGAGCTGCAGTGGGAGGTGCCCACCTCCCAGGTCCCGCCTTGTGGCATCACGTCCTCCAGGCGTTGAACTGAGGAAGGGGGCTCCACAGGGTGGGGAGGGGCAGGAAAGAGCACAGAGGAGCCCTAGGAAGAGGAGGCAGAGGCTGCTAAAAGCCATACCCCACCTCGAAGCCAGAGGGACCAACAGCCCTGGCCCTTCCGCTGAGCAGGGCCATGGTGCTGTCCTGCTCTGAGGGCCCCGAGGGCCCCCCCGCCTTCCCTGGGCTCTAGTCTTAGCTCGGCCCCATCTGACCAAAGGCCTGGGACACTCAGCCTCCCAGGTTCATTTCCCCATCAGCACAGTGAGGAGTTTGGCCTGGATGGTCCCCACGGGCCTCCCAGCTCCTAACACTTCCGGATGTCCCAGAGACCTGGAAGATGCCCAGTCAACCACCCCTGGGCAGTGGGGGGTCTCCATCAGCTGTTTCCCAGCAAGGCTGGCAGCCTACAGCGGGCAGGGGCCCTGGGCCATGCTGAGACTTTCTGCGGGTATAGCCAGGGGGTTCAGTGGTTATACACCTGGCGGGTGCTAGGGCTAGCCAGCTCGTGTTCACATTTGGCTTCCCCCTCCCTGGCTGGGTGATCTCAGCTGAGATATTTAAGCTCTGTGCACCTCGGTTTCCTCATCTGTGAAAGGGGAGGAAGCGGGCTGTTGCGGGGATTGAATGAGTTCAGGTATGCGGCACCGTTCTTACGACGGTGCCCAGCACACAGGCTACACTCGGTGGCAGGGTTAATTGTGGTTTCCACGCGGGGCTCCGCAGGGTTAGAGGAACCACAAGGGTCTGGGTCCCTCCCCCACCCCACTTAGGGCAGAGGTAGGGGGGAGTTCGAGAGGGTGACCCTAAAGCTTTTTTCTGCAGCCTCATACTCCACACTCAGCTTCAGCGAGCAGCTGGGAGCCCCCGACAGGCCTCTGCCCGCACCATTTCCTCTGCCAGGCACACCATCCCTAGTGCCAGCTCAACTCCCAGGACAACACCCAGGTTGGGTTGGGATGCCCCACCCAGAGCCCTCCCCCACTCCCCGACAGGGGCCATATCCGGTCCTCACTGCCCGGTGACCCTCTCTCTGCTTCCCCTCCTTGGCCCCCTATCAGAGGCTGAGCCCAGCCATACTTGATGCCCCTTGACCGGCCTGGCATGAGCCAAGGCTGAGGCCCGTAGTGGGCAAAGGAACTTCCACCTGTGAGCAGGACAGAGGCCGCAGGCCCAGCCCCCTTCTCCCACCCCCTCCCTCCGCTTCCAGGCAGGTGTGAGTCAGAGAAAAGAGGCAGGAAGGGGTTTGTAAACAGTCGCGCTGTTGGCGCAGCACCGGGTGACGGAGCGCCAGTGGTCTCACTGGGTCCGCAGCCCGGTCGGCCCCCGGGGTTGGGTTGAGGAGGCAGAGGGTTCCCTGGGAGCTCACTGAGCAGGGTGGGTGGGGGATGGAGATGACAGAGGTGGCCCTGGCACCGGCTCGGAAGTGGAGAGATCTGAAGCTTCACCAGCGACCGTGGTGCTTGGAGTGGCTGGGTCCAGCGTGATGCTGAGGCCCAGAAGGCTCCTCCCGGAAGTCATCCAGTCATCCCTGCCAGCCCACCCCGGCACTCGCTTCCTCCCAGGCAGCCTGACCCTCGCTGGGACAGCCACAGCCCAGGGGTCACCCTGGACCCATCAGTCTGACGACTTGCCTTGGCCCTACTAGATGCCTTCGTGTTCTCTTCAGCAACTCTGACTGCCAGGCCACCGGTCCACGCCCTTTGGGCCACGTTCCTCAAGCCGTGCTCCAGCTGGTCTGGGGCCTTCCACTCCCCACCGTGGTCAGGGCAGGCCTGGTCCCCTCCCTCCACTCACCGGCTGTGCCTCTGTTAGTGCAGTGAGGTCATGTCTGCCCTTGAAGGGCAGCTGCCCTCAGGGCTCAGGGTTCTACCAGACTGTGCTCCTGCGGCTGCTTGAGATGCTTGGAGGTGAGCAAAGAACACCTCAGGCTGCAACCACACACCCACAGGGGCCACACGGATCCCAACACATACTGCGGCTGCGGGGTTTCAAAGACATGTGGGTAGGAACACACAAAGAACACGCGTGCACTGCACGCACCACAGGTCCGCATTACAGATGGGCCACCCCTAGGCCACCCCCCACGTTCCCCCCACCCTCAGACTCAGGTGCACGCACCAGGCGCGCACAGGTTGGACGGGCTCTGGACGCACAATGGATAGCCCGGCTGGCCAGACAGACGATGCTCGCCTACAGATCGGGGTTCTCGCGGCTGCACACGACGCCGGCGTCCTCCTGGTGGTCGCAGTTGTGGGAACCCAGGCCGGCATGCGCGCACTCCAGTAGGTTGCGTTCACTGCCTGTGCAGCGCACGTCGTCCAGCAGGATGGGCAGCGTGTGGCCCTCGCCGAACTCAGCACGCTTGGTGGCCCGCACGGTGTACGCGAAGCCCAGCTGGCGGCACACGACGGCAGCGCCCTTGGTGTCCCAGGCGTCATCGCACACGGTGCCCCAACGTCCACCCGCGAACACCTCCACGCGCCCGCGGCCTGGACTCAGGCCCGGGGGCCGCACCAGGCGCACGGCGCCGTTCGAGGGCTCGGGGACCGCGGTGCCCAGCCGTCCCCGCCGCCGCCCGCCGCCCCGACGGCGCCCGGGCCGCGGGGTGGGTCGTGCCGGCCGCAGGGTGGGCGCAAGTGGAGGGGTTGTGGGGCGGCTGCGGCGGGGAGCCTTGGTGGGCGCGGGCGCCCTGGGCCGCGGGGTGCTCTCCATCCTCCGGATGAACTCTGCGCAGAGGAAGAGCCTGTGTTCGGAAGGGCCCCGGCCGCCCCAGCCCAGCCCACGTGACCCCACCCCACCCGGCTCTTCACCCCAGAATGCAGACCCCAGGGAAAGATGTCCCGTTCTGCCCTCTACTCAGACCCTGAGGATGAGGTGCCCCAAGCGTGCTTCTCGGGTCACCCTGGCCCCACAAGGTGCCCACCTGGAGCCGAACGCCAGGTGCTCCTGCAGCCATTCTGCACACACTTGCTGGCAGCTGCTTTGTGCCTCCGCTGCTGGGCCTCTCCCCACCCCCATCCCTCCTCCCCTTCTGGGAGTCCCCTGTCTGGCAGGGGAAGGACTCTCACACTGTAAATTCCTAAGCGCAGTGGCAGGGAAGGAGTGTCTGGGAGAGCTTCTCAGAGCAAATGACGCTTTCTGGCTCCAATCTCTGGTTTAAGGGTGAGGAAGCTGAGGACGGCTGATGGGGGTGGGGTGGGGGGGAACTGCAGTGGGTGGAGGGCAGGCCAGCAGGATGGGAACCAGTCTGCCCGGGGCCCCTCTGCTCAGGTGAAGTCCTCCCCTCCAGGCTCCCAAGGCTGCTGGTCCCCCTGCCCATCACAGGGGGGGCTGGTCAGGAGCTCTCTAGGTGCGGGGCTGTGGTCCACACTGACCCCCGCCCACTGACCCCTCCACGGGGACCTGGACTCATTAGGTGTCGGGGAGCTGTGGTGGGTGATTCCCTTTGTCCCTGCAGGACGTGGCCCTCACGCTTGGCCCAGGTCAGCCATAGGGCTAAACGTCACTCCACGTCAGACACTCTGCCAGGTACTGCCTCCCTCAGGGGAGGTGGAAACCCCAAACTGCTCAGTTACTATGGGCAGGGATCCCGGGGCCACCGGCCCATCTCACTTGGAAACCCACTGAGACAGGGGCTGAGAAAGGGCCCGGATACAAGACCAGGTGCAGGCCGGGGCCAGAACATGAGCCAGACGCTCCCCCAACCTGCACCCTGGCCCCCACTCCACCTGCAGGGAGGGACTTCCAGCTCCCAGGGCTCCTGCTTCTCCTGCTTCCTTCACTGCCTAGGCTGCCCTTCCCCGGCCTCTGCAATGCACTTTCCTCTCCATCCAGGCTCAACCCTCAGCCTCCAGGACCTTCCCAGCCCGCCCCCTCCACCCCCAGCTCTGCACTGCTCTGGGCCCCCACGGTGCCCAGCACAGCTTCTGTCACAGGGCCTGGGACACTAAGTGACCCCTCTGTTTGCCCCAGCCAGGACGGGGCCTCGTCTGGCTTCTTCTGCGGCCCCAGCACCCAGCACACAGCGGGCAACTAACAGAAATGCAGAAGGTGCTGAATGAGTGAACGGAAAACTCCGCCGAGGCCCCAAACCAACTGCAGCTGGAAGTGAATTCCCCAAACAGCCAGCTTCCCCAGCCTTCCTCTTCCTGGTGGGGCACCCCTTCCTCAGGGCCGGGTACCCCCCCCCACCCAACCTCCCCCTCTTCCCGCCCCCCGCCCCAGTCTGCCAGGTGGAGACCTGCTGGGCACACTCAGCCCACTGAAGTATTTCCTTTGGCCCACAGGGCGGTTTTGAAAATTGTGACCTAGTTGCCAATATTTTCAAATCGGGAGATTGTGTAATAACAACCCGAGAAGGCAGGGACCACATCTGCTCACTCAGCATTATAGCCCCAGTACGAAGCGCATGTATATGGTGGATGGATGGATGGATGGATGGATGGATGGATGGATGGATGGACAGTCTGCTTGTCCTGAGAACTGGAAGATCTGGCAACACTGGGGCACTCTCTGTTCCCACCTAGCTTGGACCCAGTGGAACAGCCCTCTCCTCGGGCCATACCCTCTTCGGATGGCCCCAGATCCCATGGGTGGTCACCGTGGCTTTGCCTGGCCCTCGGCCCATGAGGATTTGTACCCCTTTCTCCCCACCAAGCTCGTCAAAACAGAGCCTTCGTATAGCAGACCCAGCCCAAACGCTCCCCTAGGCGCCCTTGCACCTAGAATAACTCATTCCAATCTTGAGATATACCCTCTTTCTCTGTTCCTCCCAAGAACTCTGAGTGAACCTTGCCTGGGACCAGCTATTCCTCCCTTTGCCATGCTCGTCGTGAGGCCTGCAGCCCCTTGGAGCCTCCCCCCGTGGCCTGGGACTGGCAGACACTGCACGAGTGGAAGGAGGTTTAAGCAGCTCCTAGTAGCTCCTGTGCACAGGGCCCAGTGCTGGGCATGGGGGCCAAGGAAGGGCATCCGCATCTGGAAGAGGGGCAGCGGGTGTGGGCTGCAGGAACTCCCGCTGTGTCCCCACCTTGGCGGACACTTACTTTCTTTGGGCACGAAGTGGACGAGGCGGCCCCGGACCTTCACGTGGGCGGCTTGGATCTGACATTTGCCGGGTGGTGCCCGTCTGCAGACACACAAGAGGTCATGAGCCGCACCCTGGGAGCCCGCCCCGAGCATGTCCCCCCCGACATCACCTGCCCCCTGCAGCCAGGAAGGAGGGGAAAGGGCCGGTGTGCATTCAGGCCTGGGCACGTGTGCGTGGTAACAACAGTGGCCACTTACGGAGCAGTGACCCTGCTGGTCCACGCCTCCCAGACCCCGAGAGTCCAACCCCAGGACAGGACCCCCCTGTAACGGCCTGCCAAGTGCCCGCTCAGCCTCTGCCTGCAGAGCAGGAGGGCCACTTCTAATTCTCAGCATGAAGTGTCCTTGGGATGTGATCAAATGTCACAGTCCTTCTCCCCAGCCTGCCGGTCCAGCTCCTGTAACTGTCACCACAGCCCCATTCCTGCACTTTACCCTGGTCCCCATTCCCCACAGCCTCTGAGGAGGGTTTCTCTCTGCCCCTCTGGTTCTGGGATTTCTGGTGATACAGGATCAAAGGGAAAGGTTAAGTCGATCTAAAGAATAAAGTGGGGAGAGAGAGAAAGCCTCGGGGCTGGCAGCAGAGCTGAGGGCTCTGGGGGCCTTGGAATGTGAGGTTGGAGAGGGCTGGGAGAGAAAAGAGCCTGAGAAGGGTTGCCAGGGCTATGAATTGGGTCTCCTTGGACATCTCTGAGGGGCACAAGTAAGGAATGGAATCCCATTTTAATGAGCTTCTGGCCGTTGATCTGTGAGTCTTTGAATGGGACCGACCCTATTCTGGGACCAACCCACGTGGGTCCAAGACTTCAATGGGTCCCAAGAGCACGAGGGGGAAGCCCAAGGGCTGAAGCAGCCACGTGACCTGGGGTGGCTTTCAGACAGCCCTGGCAAGAGAGGGAAACCGAGGAGGGACGTGGGCCATTCCCCCCAGAGGTTGAAACACAGCCCAGCTCACACCCTTCTCCAAGCTGCAGAAAGTGTGGGTTTTCCGGCTGCTTTGAACTCCACATAATAGCCACACGCTTCAGACGGACCCAGCTGAGTCTCGTTCCTTAAGGAAATTACATAAAAATTTTTGTCTTGCCAAAGGGTAGGAGATACACCAAAAAATGCCACAGCGTTTATGTTTGGGCGGCAACGGATGACCCCACCCTACCCCCTCTGCTTCCCATTTCTTCATTTTCCAAATGTTCTGGAACGGCGCCCCTCTTCAATATGTTGTGGATGCACAAAATTACATGGATTCCAAAAGAGAAAAATGAAAAAAGGGATGAGAAGGGTCACGGAGGGCGGGAGGGAACGGGGGTCTAGCCTGTTGCTGGCTCCTCCCACCCACGAGACGTTGAGCAGAAATCCCTAAGCCTCGGGTTCCCTCTGTTGCGCAGGGGGCCATGAGCCCAGAAGGATGCGGCACAGACTAAAGGAAACAGTGGGTCTCAGGCAGCATCTGGCATGAATTAGGTGATATTTCCTTAGAGAAGCAGTCTTTTTTCAAAAACTGGAAATAACCTAAATGTCCAAGGGACGGATCAGGCAATCACGGTGCAGCGACTCAACAGAAAATTACGCCGCCATCAGAAAGGAGCCTTCTGAGGGTAATGTTGCAACGTGGAAATGTTTATACAAAATAAGGATAGACCTACGAAGAAAAATGCAAAGTTTGCGTGTGCTGCTCCACAATGACATAAATCCAAAGAGGGCCGAGACCTCGGGGAGAGGAAAGGAGCAAGCGCTCATGTTTTTCTTGATAAATAGTTATGTCAGTAATTAATAGCTTTATGCTTTCAACAGAAAAGTGTGGTCAACAAGGAATGTCTGAGAAGCTGTCACAGACTAGAAGAAGCTAACAGGACATGATGACTAAATGCAATGTGGGATTCTGTATGCGATCCCGGAGAAAAGGACACTAGGGAAAAACTAGAGACATCCTTTTGTTTTTAAAGTATGGAGTTACCTCAATTAAAAAAAAAAAAGTGTGACAGTTAATGAATAGTAATGTACCAATATTGGTTCATTAATTGTGACAAACGTACCATGATAATGTAAGACGTTAATAATAGGGAAAACTGGGTGAGGGGTATATGGGAAACTCTGTACTATCTTTGCAACTTGTCTGTAAATCTAAAACTGTTCTAAAATTTAAAAAAAAGAATTAAAAAAAATGTGATTGTGGGGCCCATATTTATGGGTCCCCACTGGTATCTCTGGTGCCCTCTTAGCATGAATAGAACTGGACTTTGAGGCTGGCAGATCGGTTTTGAATCCAAGATCTGCCCCTCACCAGCAGTATGAACTTAGCTAATCACTTCCCCTCTCCAGGCCTCAGTTTTCTCATCTGAAAAATGGGCATATTAACTACAACCACCTTAAGGAGTGGTAGAGAGGGGAAATGAGGTAATGGAGGGGAGGGCTCCTGGCAGACCGTAGGAGCTGAGGCCATGATGGGCGTGGGGTGGGGGGGACTCACCTGGAGGGGTCGATCACTTTGTAGACAACCCCACGTGCCACTGTGGCACTTGGCACGCCCGTTGACATGAAGTACAGCTCCCCTTGGACAAGAAAAGGGGCAAGAAGTGAGAACACTGCCTGGAATACCATCCCAGCCAGCCCCACTGCCCCACCTCAGTTCTGAGGTGCACCCCAACCTCAGTGAGCCAGGAGGGGAGATGCTGCAGGTCAGTGTAACTCTCCAGTCCCCAGAACTGGAAACTGAGTCTGAGAAAGGCATCCAGATGTGCCCAGGGGCCTCTGCAGCACAGCCTCCCGGGCTGCCGGCTGCTCTGCCCGGACCCTCCCAGGCTCTGACCTCCGGACCCTTGTCTCCTCCCTGGTGACCCAGCCCCACCTCTGGTCCCTGCCTGGGCTTCATGCCCAGGATCTCACACCTCTGAGCACCAACGGCGGTCCACAGCCCAGCTCCCCACTGGCTGCTCACTGATGACGCAGCTTCCTTATCCCCACAATGGGCCTGCCTCATAGGGCTGTTGTGAGGATGAAAAGAGCATAGAGGAGATGCTCCATCAGTATGAACTATTATTGCTGCTGCTATTGTCATCGTTGCCCAGGGTCCAGGTCCTGCCAAGTCCTTGGGGACACAGTCTCTCTCCACTGACCAGCAGGCACCTCCCAGGCAAGTAGCAGGGGCAGAGGAGTTCGTGCTTCGGGAGCCTCTAGTGTGAATCCCAGCCCCTGCGCTTGGCCCCACGTGAGCTCCAGCAGCTCCGGGACAGCCCCACGCAGAGCCTCTGTTTGTAGAAATGGAATTATGAGCACCTGGTGCCACGGATGCTCTCAGGGAAATTGAGTTTTCTGCTCTCTCCCACCCCCATCCTGCCCCCTGGCCCTTGTTGCCACAGGTACCCATGCCCAGGAATTAAGCTTCATTATTCTCAGTTTCTAGATGAGAAAACAGAGGCCCAGAGAGGTCAAGTGACTTGCCCAAAGTCACGCAACTGGTGAATGGTTAAGCAGGACTGGAACTCAGAAACACCTGCTGTCCCCAAGCCCACGCTAACGTAGGAGACGTGGTAGCTGGGAGGCCCAGACACAGGCCACATGTGGCTCGTTATGACGGTTCAGCCATGCTAATACCTTCTGTCCTTGTAAGAGGCAATGGAGAGCCCTCCCAAGGATGGGGGTGGGGGTGGTTTCCCCAAGGAGAGGCCAATACAGACAGTGAGAAGGGAGCTTGAAGGAAAGTATGTCCCTGGTGACTGGTGCAGTCAGGGAGGGCTGCATGAGGGAGGTGTTTGAAAATCAAAGCCCAGGAAACCTGGGGAATTCTGGAAGGGGAAGACACTTGAGAGGTGACCTGTGCAACTGGGGTAGACCAGCTGTGGTGGGGAGCTGGGGGCTGGGGAGGGCAGGATGCTGAGTGGTCAATGGCCCCTGACCTCCCTCCAGGAGCACCAGCCCTGCCTTGGTGGGTGGTGGGAGCGTGGCCGGTGGGAGTGGGGCGGGGGGGGTGTCAAGTTGGTGGGGGGAGGAATAGGCCCACAAGGTGTGATGCACCCCGTGGGAGGGAGCAGGGCCCCTGGCAAGCAGGCCCCTGCTGGAGAGTCCATAGGCACAGCTATGAATTTGCATGTGGCTTTGAGCCTTACTTCCCTTTCTGGGCTCCTTTCTGGAGAGAAGCCCTTGGGAGCGGCCACGGTGCCCTCCCTGGCTGTGCAGCCCTCCTTGACCCTATGCTCCAGGCGCTGGAGCAACTCGGAGCTCCCGCACATGCTGCTCCCTTGGCCTGGATGCCCTTCTCCATTGTCTGCCTTTGCCTGACCAAGCTTGTGCTTGAGGTCCTGCTCTGGGAGGCCTCCAGGGGCCAGGCTATGTCCAGTGCCCCCCACCCCACTACCAGGCAGGAAAAGTTAGCCTCAGTTTCCCCATCTGTAAAGTGAAAGCATTGGACCGGGTGCACCCCAAGGCCCCATCCAGCCTTAATCTGCAGGAAGCCCCCAACCCCGTGCATGGGCGGGGAGCCCCCATGGCACTACTAAGCCCTGCCCAGGGCCACACTACCCTCCTGGTGTCTGTGGTATGGACTGTCCCTGGAGGACACTGGGCCAGCAGAGGTCCTTGTTTTGCAATTTGCACGTGTCAGAAGATCATGCAGAGAGGCAGAGGCCAGAGGGAGCTGGGAGACGTTTGCTGGCTTCAGACCCCCAGGTCTCTGTGCCTTCCGGGGCCACCTGCCCAACTCACCAACATGCTACCCCTGGGCTGTCTGTCTTTGAGGGGCCTCCTCCTGGCTGTCCATCCCTTGGTGTCACTCAGAGGGCTGAGGAAGGGCCCCCTGGGAACTGGGCTTTCCAGGCCCTCCTCTGGGTCTGGGCTTTGGAGGCGGAGTGGGGGGGGAGGGCATCCCCCCCTTTCCAAAACATGTTAACTCCCTAATGACCAAAAGAAATGGCTTTCAAGGGCCCAGTGGGCTCAGGGAGGGTGGTGGGGTCTGAGGCTGCCCTTTTGACAATTTAGACTCTGACGGGTATCGGTTCAACAAAGGTTTCCCAGACTCAGGCCTGGGGGCTCTGGGCACTGGGCCCTGCAGGGGACACCTCTCGAAAGGCCCCTGGAAAGGCGTTGCTTAGTAACCTGGCCAAGCATCCACCAGGCCCCACTGGGGGCCCCTCAGCTTTTGTCCAGGGACAATCCGGGGCCAAGGACAAAGGCGGGATCCAGCCTCCATGGTCCTTCTTCCTCTCCCCTCCCCCTCTGCTCCTTGCATTGAAAACACAAGTGCCTGAATGGGGGACCCACTAACAGGCAAGAAAGCGGTGCCCACCACGTTCTGAAGACAACGCGGCTTCATTTATAGGCCCTGATACATTTGCCATCAGGAACCCAGGGAGCTGGAGGTCCCCAGGGAGGCACTCTTCCCCCACCTGCCTGCATTTCCACCATCACAGATCCTTTCCTGGTCCCATAACTGCCCTGGACTCTTACCTGTGGGGTCACGCTATCCCTCCTGGCAAGCCTGCCCAGGGTGAGAGTTGGGGAAAGGGAAGGACGGGGACCAATGCTCCCATCTTCCAGATAAGGAAATGGAAGCTCAGATGAGTGAGAACTGACACCGAAGCAAGGCTCAAGCCCTCTGAACCCGTCACTCTCCAGCCAGAAGGTGATTTCAGGCCTGAGATGCCATCCCTCGAATCCCAGGCCAGAAGGCCCCATGGGGTGGGGCACAGTCCCAGGCATCGGCGGCCAGAAGGACCCATGGGGTGCGGCACAGTCCCAGGCATCGGCAGCCAGAAGGACCCTTGGGGTGGGGCCCAGTCCCAGGCATCGGCAGCCTGAATGGAGAGGCCTCAGGGGCGCTCACCGGCCTCGTCCTCCGCGAAGGAGATGATGTGTGGATAGTAGTTGTTGATGAGGCCCGGGAACGCACAGGTCTGGCCACGGCCCATGCAGATCTCGTTGTACCGCCACTGGCCTGTCCCCAGGTTCTCTCGGAGGGACATCAGACGCCTGCAAAGGAGGATGGCCTGTGGGGTCATGCCTGGCAGGGTGCCCAAGGGAACCCCACCCACAAATCCATCCATCCAATCATCTATTATCCATGCAACCAGGACCATACATAACTTGCAGGGTCCAGTGCAAAGTGAGCATTCAGGGCCCCTTGTTCAAAAAGTACTAAAAATTTCAAGACAGTAACAGCAGAGCATTAAACCAAGCGTGGGCACTTCTGAGACGGAGCCCCGTGTAAGCGCACAGGCCGCACATCCATGAAGCCGGACTCAGGTGCAGGCTTTACTGAACACCTGCTACGTACCAGGAGAAGCACAGGGGTGAACAAGACCAGCTTGGTTCCTGCCCCCTCAGCTCAACCCCACCTGCTGACCAGCAGGAGGCAGTCAGGAGCTGACTTTCAGTTCAGAAGCCTCCAAGGCTGGTGCCCTGGAGTTTCCACATACTCTGGAGCTGCCTCCACTTCGGAGCGTGAAATGGAGAATCTGGCATCTTCAGAAAATGTTGATCTTGTCCCTTACTCCCTTCTATGCCTGTCAATCACCTATTGATACTTTCAGGCCCTGCTCGGTCATCCCCTCCTCTGGGAAGCCCTCCTGACTGCCCCTGTGCTGGGCTTCCCCAGCACTGCTCACAGGCTCTCTGAGGCTGGACTCGAGTGGACCGAGTGTGGGTCTGTCTCCCCGACTTGGGTATGAGGTACTCGCCAACTCTGTTGCTTTGGCCCTGGCACAAAGCCTGACCCAGCAGAGGGGTTTGGGAAGTGTTGGCAAAATTCATTGAATTTCTGCGTTCGGGTGGCTTGGGCACTCCTGGGGGACGGCAGAAGGGAAAAAGGAGAATCGGGGTAAAAAAAAGGGGTTTCATCTAGACCCATTTTCCAGATGAGATAACTGAGTCCCAGAGGGAGACCCTAAGCTGCGGGAAGGACCCAGCAACCAGAGGCCCAGGTCAGGTTCTCTGTCAGCTTCAGCTGTAGATGCACTGGCCACAAAGCCACCCTAGGTCAACAGCCTGGAGGAGGTAAGAATTCTGCCATCCTCGGGCTTCCTTATTTCCTCTCCCAAGAGACCCAGTTCAGCTGCTCTTACATGGAGAGGCTAGGGTGGGAATAATTAAGAACTGGTGGTCCAGTGGTTAGAATTCCACGCTTCCACTACAGGAAGCCCGGGTTCAATCTCTGGTCAGAGAACTAAGATCCTACAAGCTGCACGGTGTGGCAAAAAAACAAACACACAAACAAAAAATTCATTTCACATGAGGCTGGAAGGGTCCTCAGGTAACCAACAGATCCTTCCACCTTATTAAACAAGCAAAAAAAAAAAAACAGAAATTGAGCACATTCTAGACTCTAAGTGCTGTATGTGTATGAACAGGTCTCAGACAACCCTAGTAAGCAGGTACTATGATCATTTTGCAGGTGAGGAAACTGAAGCACAGAGTGGCGAAGTAAACCAGCTCAAGGTCACATGGCCAGCAAGCGTGCCAGGCTTTGAACACAGGCCATCTCAGCTGTACTTTTAAACATCATGCCAGGTGTGTAACTTCCCTGGGCCTCTCTGGTCCTCAGTTTCCCCCCTCTATACAGCAGGAGAACGAGATGGTCATGAGTCTCCGTAAGCTCCCCTGGGGAGAGAGTCTGACCCACAGCAGGCTTGGGAGGTATGTTCTACCCCCTCTGAAACCTGTTTGGGGTGTGACTCATCCCAACCCCTCTCCCAGACACACACACACACCCTCTAGGGGCTCAGTGGGTGGAGGCAACACTGCCATAAAGCATGGCTCCACGGGTCCCACGGGCAGACCCCAGCTGGAGCCCCAGCTCCCCTCTCTCCAGCAGGGTGACCTCTCTGGCCTGTTGGCGCAACGGCAGGTCCTGGCTCACAGGAGCCAGATGGCCCCGGGGCTGTCAAGGGTGTTGTACATTCCCCCACCTTTCACCTCTGCAGTCCCTGCCCCCTCAGAAATGTTGTCAGGCCACTTACCCGCTCATGAAGTCTCCGAAAATGTAGAGGCCGTTCAGGTTCGGGTACTCGCAGCCCCGGTACACGTAGCCCCCAGTGACCGACTTGCCCAGTTTGTGCGGGTAGGCGAAAATCGGCAGCACATCATCTGCAGAGGCGGGAGAAGCTGGGTGAGTCTGCGGCCGGTTCCCAACAAGGCTTCTTGGGTGGTCCTGAGTCTTGCGGGGGGGGGGGGGGGGGGAGGGGAGGGAGGAGGGAGGGGAGGGGGGGAGGTTCCCGAGAGGGCCCCAGACAGTCAACCAGAAAGGGTGGTGTTTCAAGTTTGTAAAGCGGGGGGAGGGCATGCGTTTGCGCGGGCAAGGAAGTCCCGGTCGGGGGCGCGGTTGGCCACGGAGGGAGGCGCGGGCGCACAGCCGTGGAGTGGGGGGCAGATCCGGGGAGACAGGTTCTCGAGGGCGCGGGGGTAGGGGGCGGGGGTCGGTCACCGAGGGAGGTGTTGGCACACAGCTTGCGGTCGTAGCACTCGAAGCCCTCGCGGGCGCGCCAGCCGTAGTTGCGGCCGCGCTCCACCAGGTCCACCTCCTCGAACTTGTTCTGGCCCACGTCGCCGCAGAAGAGGCGCCCGCGGCCCGCGCCCGACGCCGGGTCGCCGCGGTCGAAGGAGCAGCGCCACATGTTGCGCACCCCGAGGGCGTAGACCTCTGGCCGCGCGGCGGGGTCGCCCACGAATGGGTTGTCGGACGGGATGCGGTAGAGCGGGCCGCGCTCGTTGCGGTTCACGTCGATGCGCAGCACCTTGCCCAGCAGCGCCGACCTGCGAGCCGGGTGAGAGAAGGAGCCGGCTCGGGGTGTCCCCGCGCCAGGGGCTCGGGCACCGCGGGGCAGGTGCGGGGATGGGTGTGCCGGGGCCCGGGGCCCACGGCCAACCGAGGTGCAAGGAGAGCCTCGGCTGTGCGGCCAGAGACCCCAGGTTCACGACCTCCTCAGCCACTTACCAGCTGGGTAACCTCATTCATTCATTCGACATTTACCAAGTCCCAGGCCCTGTCCTAAGTATTGGGCATACATACCATCTATTGCTTTGTTTCATCCTCACAACGAATCTTTTAGGTAGGTGGGTGCTATTGTGATCCCCTTTTTACAGATGGGGCAGCTGAGCTCAGAAAGGGCATAAAACATTCCCAGGAAATGATAGGACTGGGATCCAGCCTAGGCAGCCTGGCTGCAGAAATCCAAGCTCTTTACCACACTTTCTAATCTCCCCGGACCTTGGTGTCGTCCACTGTGATATTAGGTGGTCCCTCTCTTTCCTGCCTACTCACAGGGCTGTGCTACAGGGTGCAAATCATACCAGAAAAATTATTTCTATTTACAGCTTTCTTCCAGCACCTAGCACAGTGACTGGCACGTAGCAGGTGCTCATGAAGTGTTTGCTGAGCGAATGAATGAACACCTGCAATCAAAGTCAAGTGCCCCATACAAGAGTACAGGCCAGGGCAGGGAGACGAGAGAGAGAGCACCTCAGATCTTAGCAGGAAACGGGAGGCTGGGGTACTCGCCATCTCTCTCATACACCCCCAGTGCCATCGCAGCATGTCAGAGAGCCAAACAGGCCTCAGAAGCGGTTTAATTCACCCCACACTCCACACACACCACCCTGATCTCAAAGATGAGGGGGACAACTTGCCAGGTCCCTCAGGCAGCTCTGGACCGGAAGCGAGACCACTCCTCGGCACCGTGCAACATCAGCTTCTGGAGCCCTTGGAGCGAGGAGACCTCAGGATGTGCCCTCCAGAGCCGCGCAGAACGGGGTGCAGCCCTAACCTCCATGCAGCCCCTGGGGGTGAGCGGCTCTTGGGTCTCATTCATCGCATAACAAAAGTGACACATGATGGAACCTGTAACATGCTTAAAGATGTACGCCCTCTTCATCTGTGATTTTTTGATGCGCTTACTTACTGCGTGGTTTTCCCCAGCTGTTAGCATTTTGGTGCACTCCCTTTGGCTTGCTTTTCAAGGCAGGACTGGCTGGTCCGCCCATTTGATGCAACTGTGTACCCCATCATTCTCACATAGCATCAGCACCCAAGCTTTTCCCTCCTCATTAAAGGTACCTCACAAGTATTCTCTTTCATGATGGTAAAACGCTTTCCCCCAGTAGATGTCCCACAGTTAATCCCCTATTGCGGACTTCTGGGTTTTGCCCCAGTGAGCTCCTCTCATACGCTCCAGTCTGCTCAGCACCAAGCTACAGATTACTCCCCGGAGCCCATACGCCACGCACCAAGTTTTGATATATAAGTGGGCAAAACTCATAACAGCAAAGTAATGTTTTAAGTCCTGTCCAATTATCCACAAATCCTTAATTTCTATTTTCTCAACTTCATCTCTAAATACATCCCAAACTTGAGAACGCTGCAATGATTCTTACACTGTCACATATGAAAGCACAAGTCACAAATTGGGAGCACTTTAATTACTGTAATCAACGGCATACTCGCTATTTTTACTTTCTGGGCTGAGGAAGGTTTTGTGATTTTGACTAAGAGAATGGAGGAGGCTGCCCTGAGACTCCTGGATATCCTCATCTATATGCACGAGGGGTGTGTGTGTGTGTGTGTGTGTGTGTGTGTGTGTGTGTAAGGAGGGGAATGGTGGCAGGCCATCTACTCAAGTCCAGAAGTGAGGAACTGAAAGCAAGACTATGCTTCAATTTCTGGGCCATCTTGGGTGACCCTTGGGGCAGAGAACCCACGTGCCCATCCACACAGCCCTGCCCCAACTAGCCCACACTCCCCATTAGGTCTGAAAAACACCCTTTTCCTTCCTCTGGCTCCAGCAGGGCTGGGCAGACTTCAGAGAAAATCTGATCTTCCCAGAGGCTCTGTGATGTCACCTCTCAGGTACCCATGACAACGTGATCACCTTTATTCTTCATGACTAGATAATGATGATGATGAATCCCATGGGGATTCTTCTTCTTCTCTAACTGATGAGAGGAAGTGACTGGGTTCCCCAGCTAGCTAGCTGCAGACTGAGCTGGGGTCCAAAGCACTTGCTACTACCCTACACTTCGTGGCTGAGGAAGTAACCCCCCCTCCAGGATAGTATGTAAACTAGGAGTATGTAAAACAACCCACCAGCCAACCAAATCAGAACATACTTGTTTTGGGCATTTCCAAACTTTCCAAAGGGGTCTCCAGCCATCCCGCCATCTCCAGTAAAGATGTAGAGGTACCCATCATCCCCAAAGAGCAGCTGGCCCCCATTATGGTTCGAGGCTGGTTCTTCGATCTCCAGGATTATCCTAAAAGAAGATAAGCACCCCGCCCCCCCAAAAAAAACCTCAGCCAAAACACAAAACAAGATCACAGCAATAAAACCTCCTGTCTCCTGGATGCCGTTTCACAGTTGGAAAGACTTTTCATATCCTTTATAGCAGGTGATTTTTATAAGGATCTGGCAGGCTGGGCAGGAGGAATAATTCACGCCATTGTGCCAATGAGAACCGAGAGGCTCAGAGAGGTTGAGCAACTTGCCCAAGGTCACACAGCCTGTAGATAGCAGAGCTGGGACTAGAACTCAGGACTTCTAGTTCTGGTCTAGCGCTTTTTCCACTCTCCCCACAGCTAGCACCTGCCCTGTTAGGATCAAGCGAAGCTGTTGACCCAATCACTGGCACAACTGGTTTCTTCGTCATCACGGCTACCCACACGCCAGCCACTTACGCTGAGCACTTCTGACACACTCTCTCATTGATCATGTGCCGTAGCTTCTAAGGAGGTGGGCTGGATGGTGTGGGTTGTGCTCAGTCACACTCATTCCTCAGCAACCTCCTTTCCTGCCAGGGCGGAACCTTCCGCCATACTGCCAGCCAGCTGGCTTCTGGTTAGGGGCTTGCCAACGGAGGATGGAAGGCAAGGAGAAGGGAGGGGCCACATTTCCCTGGTTTCTGGTGCTGCCTCCAGAAGGGGTGGTTGCAGGAAGGGCAACAGTGGCTGGCAAATAGGGACTCCTGGGTTTCCACCCAGACATCTGGGTACCAGGAGGGGCAAAACTCAGAAGCACAAAGATGCTTTTGCCTTTTGTTCCTCTAGCTTCTCACAGGAACTCATCTTTAGGTAACCTGACCATCCCCTTTTCCTTCTCCATCCCTCCCAATCCCTTTGTAGTCAACTCCTTGTACTAAATTCCCTCTGATCGAAATGCTTAGGCTGGTTTAGGTGTTCCAGGATTGGTGACTGACTTGCCAAGCCCTTATTAATACAGATGAGAAACCCGAGATACAGAAATGTCAAGCAACTTGAACCCAGGACTTTGGACCTTCAGAGCCAAGACCAGAAGCCTTTCTATTGTGAGGCCAACACACACGACTTGGTAAGTCATACACAACCCCAAACTCCAGGTCCTCCACGGAGAGGACAGCTCAGACTGTCGGTCATCCATCTCCCATTGGGGTCTCAGCCCTGAGAACAGAGACTGACAGCTGACTCAGGCAAGGATGGTCACTCCCTCCTGGCTCTGCCCTGTGTCAGCTGTGACTACTTCTGCCCCTGCAAGAGTCAATTTCTTGGCTGTACTTGTGAGGTCCCCATAGAGCCTTTGCTGAACCCTAACTCTGCAATATATTCATCTGTTTATTTTGTGTTCCATCTTCAGTCTTCATCAGGAATCAATATTTAAAAGTCACCATTGAAGACACATCCACTCTGTCCCTCTCTCTCCCCTCTGTGAGATCCATGTGATAAACTTGGCCTCTCTTGGAGAACTGGTTGTGCAGCCTCATATAAGGTAATGAGAATTATGTTTTCTCCTTTTGCCCTGGCTGCCGGGAAGCTCACAGGCAAAATCTACATTAGACCTCACATTAGCCAGCATATTTAACTCCTTCTTTTTATAAGTTCAATGTCAAGAGTTTACAATTTTATTGAATGCATCATGTGCTATTATTTGTCTATTTGCCCTCAGATCAGTCCTGGTCCTCCCCTTACATGCTCCTCTACTTCAGGGGGCCAGCTCCTGAAAACTACATTTCCCATGCTCCTCCGCTATGTGGCCTCCAGCTAGGTTCAGCCAGTGGAAGGCATTGGCCAGAGACTGGAGGGTGGAGAGTGGGGAGTAGCAGGTGGAGAGGCAGCAGTATTTCTCTCTCTCTCTCTCTCTCTCTCTCTCTCTGTTTCAGGCAGTGTCTTGGCAGTCCCTCACTCCAGCTGGCTTCAGCTCCCCCCACCCAGGTCCACCATGGTTCTAGCTTCCACCAAGTGGCCCCAGCTCAGGGGCTCCAGTAACCCCACTTCTCACAGCCCAAGAGACGGAGGCAGCTCCCTCCAGTTGTTAAACCCAGAGTTGCCGCCCTTCTTCTCCAGGTTGCTCTTTCATCATTTCCAACACCCGAGGATCAAATTCTGCCTATTTGAGTTACCTGGTACAGGATTTATTTTCCCATTGGAGACAGATTATGTATGCCCTTCTTGCCAGGCTAGGTCAAACCTGTTTTGAAAACAGTTGGGGCATAACTAATACCCAGAGAGCAGGCTGGGTGTTGAGAGGAGCAGAGGCCTGGAGGCAAGGAACAGATAAAGCTGTTGGGGGAGGGTGGGGAGGAGAGCAATCTGCCTGGGGGGCAGAAGGTCCAGGTGAGAAATAGGAGGTGGGGCCAAGTAAGACTGGGGCCTCGGGCCATAGTGCCCTGGTAGGAGCAGTGGGTTGGGCCTGGGAGGGAGGCAGACAGACCAGGGCTCCAGCTCTGACACTTCCTAGCTGTGTGACCTAACAGTCCCATCACCTCTCTGAGCCTCCACTTCTTGTAAAATGGGGCTGTATGAGAACCAAATGAAAGGCACCATCTAAAGTACCTGATCCAGGAGTTGGACATGAGCCGGTGATGTCTGTTTGGCAACTACCCCTCCCCTGACCCCAGAACAGGGGGTTCGGCCCCCTCACCAAGCGTGACATTCAAAATATTTCACAGCTCCTGGGGGGCACAACTCCAATTGGCCGTGTGTGGTCACGCCAGGGCTCATCCATGCTCGCAGCCCCGCCCCTCCCGCCTGCGCTCCCGGGGAACCACCTCTCCGAGTCGTGGTCCACAGCGTTCATGTCATCCTCTGAGACCCTGAACTCGCTGATGCGTATCCACTCGTGGAAGCCCACACCCACTGAGTAGTAGACGTAGAGCTTGCCATTGTGCCGGAAGCGGGGGTGGAAGGCGAGGCCCAGGAAGCCCCGCTCGTCACCCTCCCAGGGCGAGGTGAGCACGGCCCGGCTGATGTTCAGGAAGGGCTTCTCCAGCCGCGAGCGATCCGGCAGGTAGACCCACACCAGCCCCAGCTGCTCGGCCACGAAGAAGCGGTGGGAGCCGTCCTGGGCGTGGACCATGGCCACGGGGTTGCGCAGCCCATTGGCCACCTCCTCCAGACATAGCTGCAGGCAGCCCATGGCGTCGGCCACCACACGGCCCAGGTTGGAGTTGAGGTTCTCATTGACCAGCAGGTGCGGGAAGCAGTAGTCCGTGTCGTCCAGGGACAGGTAGCGGCAGAACTTGGCGCGGTTGCCCTCCAGCGTCCAGAGCTCGCGGTCGGGCGACAGGTGGCGGAAGAGGCCCCGGCACGACTGCCACAGGTCCAGGCAGTAGTCCTCGCAGAGCCCGGGCACGGTCCTCAGGGGCGTGGACGGATCCTCTGCGTCGTAGAGGTGGGCCGCATACGGCGAGCATTCCTGCACAGACAGGGACGGCTCAGGGATGCTCTGGGGTGGTCTTACCAGCTATGTGACCTCGGGCAGGTCATCCCATCTCCTAGAACCTCAGTCTGCTGATCTGTAAAATGGGAGGACGCCATCTGTCCATTACCACCAACTGTCTCAACCACAGCAGCAGCTACACAGGGCCTGTATCTCCTCGCCTTCATTCCTTCTCTCTCACCTGATGCTTCTGTTGGAATAACCACACTATTACTACTAACATTCGCATCAGGAGCTAGTCTTAAGCACCTACTGTGTACCAGAAGGGATCTGAGGCCTTTTTATACACTTTCTCTTTTAATATGCTGCCTCTGCCCTATACCTCCATGATTCACTCCACTTTTTTTTTTTTTTTTTTTTTTGCGGTACGCGGGCCTCTCACTGCTGCGGCCTCTCCCGCTGCGGAGCACAGGCCCCGGACGCGCAGGCCCAGCGGCCATGGCGCGGCATGTGGGATCCTCCCGGACCGGGGCACGAACCCGCGTCCCCCGCATCGGCAGGCAGACTCTCAACCACTGCGCCACCAGGGAAGCCCCACTCCACTTTTTAAATTTTTAAAATTAATTAACTTTTTTGGCCACGCCATATGGCACGCAGGATATTAGTTCCCCGACCAGGGATCGAACCTGCATCTCTTGCATTGGAAGCATGGATTCTTAACCACTGGACCACCAGGGAATTCCCTCACGTCACTTTTTTTAGATCCCTACTCAAGGGGCACCTCCAGGAAGTCTTCCCTGACCACCCAGCCATCAGCTCCATTCCCTCCTGGCCTCTGACTCGGCTTAAAAAACAAAGAACAAAATCTTAACATTCCCTGATATTATTATAAAATCAGTGTGTTTACATGTTTGTTGTCTGTCTTCCTCAGAACCTGAATTCCACGAGGGCAGAAATGTTGCCTGTCTTGGGCACTGCCGTATTCCAGAGCCTGAGACCATGTCCAGCACATAGGAGGCCCACAGTGAACACCTAGGGAGTGTGCTGAGCACTGACTCACCCTGACCAGCCCTTAACAGGGAATAAGGGCTCCTCCCTCCATTATTCATTTAATCATCACAAGGGCCCATGAAGGGGGGCTTCCCTGGTGGCGCAGTGGTTAAGAATCCTCCTGCCAATGCAGGACACATGGGTTCGAGCCCTGGTCCGGGAAGATCCCACATGCTGCGGAGCAACGAAGCCCGTGCGCCACAACTACTGAGCCTGCGCTCTAGAGCCCGCGAGCCACAACTACTGAGGTCCGCGCGCCTAGAGTCGGAGCTCTGCAACAAGAGAAGCCACTGCGATGAGAAGCCCACGCGCCGCAACGAAGAGTAGCCCCCGCTCGGCATAACTAGAGAAAGCCACGCGCAGCAACAAAGACCCAGTGCAGCCAAAAATAAATAATAAATTAATTAATTAATTTAAAAAAAAAAAGAGCCCATGAGGGTGAGAGTGCTACAGATGGGGAGACCCAGGTGTGGGCCCCCCACTGTCACCCAGCGCCATCGGTCAACATGGAGGATCTGGGTTTGGTCTCAGGCCAACCTCATCCTCCCAGCACCGGGGAGGCTGGTGCATGTACACGTGTGAGTGCATTGATTACGCACATGCCCACATGTCCCCCTGACCACCGGGACCCCCTTCCTCCATCCCTTGGTCACCATGGGCTCAGCCCCTCCCAGGCAGGGCCCTGGGGCTGTCCTCTGCTGCCAGAGCTGTTGTTCTGCGACACAAATGAATCAGGAACCCCCCCACCCCCAGGCACCTCTTCAGACCTTCTTGACCTCACTGGTCCTGGGGTCTAACGTCACAGGGCAAAACCCAGCAGCCGTGGCTCACCCCTCACCTCCCACCGAGGGCATCCCCATTGATGAGACGCTTGGGACCCCACTCATCTCCCACATGGGCCCCATCCGGAATGTGGGGGAGTTAATGCCTGATGTGACAGACCTTTGGCCCCTGGGAAAAGGGAGCTGACAGATAACCTGCTCCGCCTTCCTCCCCCCAGTCCCCACCCCAGGACAGTCCTGATTCACAGTTTGTGTGGTTTTCTTGGAACCCCAGTCTTGCCAATTCAAGCATCCGTCACGTTTGGCAGCAGCCGACTCGCAACTGCATTCTCCACTGGGCTCTCCCTCTGCCCCTTGCCACGTCTGCTTACAGCGTCCTCTCACCATAATAAGGGAAAGAGCCATGAGCTTTGCCCCGGGTTCTGCTTTCTGGACACCCAGGCAGTGGCAACAAATGTGACCAGGCCTCTCCCAGCTTCAGGCTCCAGTGCCCACCACCTGAGAGCTGAGCGCTGAGAGCCCCCCAGAGCAGAGGCCTCAGCACCCCAGGCTCTCTGAGGGACTCCCTCGGCTAGAGCCTCTGACCTGAGCGTATGTAACTGTTATGAGTCTGGAACCCCCCGCCCACCCCCTGCGTGAACTCACCAGGCCAAGGCCCGGTCTGACTCAAGCCTGGGCCCCCGAGGCATCAGGGGATGCTCTTCCCACAGCAGGGGAGGCGCAGACAGGCACACGCTCCGCCCTCACAGGCAGGGCCAGGCTGGGTTCCAACAGGAGGCCCTCAGGGGCAGAGGGTGGCAGGCTGCCCTCCTGACCGTGTTCTCAGGCTCCTGGCCAGGGGCCGTACCCTCCCTTTACACAACTGGGGCTTTTAGTCACACCACGGCCTGTCCTCCTGGCCCAACGACTGCTACTGTGGGGCTGAGGGCCACTTGGTGACGTGCTTGTGTTTCTGGTCAGTACTGCCCAGGCCCAGACAGGGAAAGCGTTTCCACATGTTCCAGACGGCCAGGCCCTGGCCTCTGTGCAGTGCCGCCTCTCCCACGGTTCCCCTGGGGCCTCTTGTGAGTCCAGCTAGCAGCCGTGGGTGGACCAGGGAGGGTCTGTGTGCGCACACGCCTCATTTAGTCATTGCGAGGTAGGGTCATTGTGATTTCTACTGTATAGATGAGAACCTGAGGCTTCAAGAAGGCCAGGTGCCAAAAAGTGGCCAAGCCGAGGCTCAGACCCAGGCCTCACGATGCCCAGACCAGGGCTTTTCTCAGATTACTCAGCAGAGTTTCATTCAACAAGCGTTTACTGGGTACCGACTCTGTGCCAGGCACTGTCCTCGGCTCCAGAGACACAGTGGGGAGCAAAACGGACTTCTGAAAGCCAATCTGAAAGCCTCCACTCATCAAAACCCCACCCAGAACTAGAGATGGAGCAGGGAGGGCCTCCGGGGAGCCAGGCTGGAATTTCAGCATCCATGCGTCAAACCCACTGGGTCCGGCCAACCCTTACTCATGACCCATGCACTCTTACTTACACACAATACAAACCTGGTGCCCAGGCCTGAGCAGTCCAGAGCAGGAAATGACAAGAGGGTGCAGCGGTCGCTGCTCGCAAGGAGCTCAGTCGGCAACTAGCCTCACGGTGGTCAGGGAGGGGGAGGCAGCAGAAAACCCATGGAAAACCAACCCAGTATCACATTGCTTAGCTGTCTGGGCCTTTCAGCACAGGGGCAAACAGCCTGCCCACATTATTGCCCCGAGGTTGCCAATGTGCCGTCACTGACACTCATGACCCATGGTCCTGAGTCCCTAAGGCTTCTTATGTCCACCGTCTACTCTTGAGGTGGACCAAGTCTATTTCTTTTTGGTTCCACCATGAAGCTTGCGGGATCTGAGTTCCCCGACCAGGGATTGACCCCGGGCCCTCAGCAGTGAAAATGCTGAGTCCTATCACTGGACTGCCAGGGAATTCCCCAGGAAGACTGAGTCTTTGTACACAATATTCTCTTATCGGACGTTCCCTCCTCGCCCACTTCTGCATCTGGCAAACTCCTATTCATGACTCAAAGCACAACTCAACAGTCTTCCCTTCCACCTCTATTCTCTCAGGGCCCTGATCCCCCAGCCCTTGTGGATGCTCCTACAGCTCTCTGTCCGTATCTCAGACACAACACTCACTAAACTGTAATTCTGTAGCTTGCAGTGTGAGCTCTCCACTTCTGCTGTCAGCTCCCCACTGCTCAGCTGGTCTGCTTGACTAGGACTTAATTACCTCTTTGTGTGTCCACCCCATAGGCTGTGAGACCATCCAGGGCAGGGACCCCAGGGCCCAGCACATGGTGGGGCTTCAAGAAGGCAGGCAAAGTGATTAAGAGAGGGGTTTTGGAGTCAGAGCACACTGGAGACTGAGTCTACCATTCCCTGAGTGACCTTGGGCAATTTCCTTAACCTCTCTGTGCCTACGTCTTCATCTATAAAAGGGGAAAAAATTCCAACCTCATAGAATCATTGGGAGGAATAAACTGAAATGATGCATGTGTTTGTTGAAATAATGCTCAGACAATACGGACTATCAAGAGGCAACTCAGTGTCCCCTCCTCCAGGAAGGCTTCCCTGACTTTTTCAGGGTAAGTGTGGCCTTTCTCACTATGGCTCCACAGTCACCCTTGGGAAGCCTTTTGCCCATTCTGGTAAGTGTCTGTGTGTCTGTCTCCTGAAATGAACAAGGGAACTTTTGAGACTGAGCTTGCTACTGGCCAACTGCCTCTGGGCCCAGCACCCAGCATAGGGCCAACTCCTAACAGGCTCCGAGGAAATGTCTGCCCAGTACCTGAGCCTGCAGAGCATGTTTTGCACAGACTTCTATCAGAAACCATGCTTTGATGATTTTAGGTACTTAAAGAGGCCATCTCAGTTACATGGGAAGTTCGCTATGTGGACTGGCTCCCATCAATCTGGGACCTGAGCTGCCATGTGTCACAAGATGTCTCTTCTCCTCCTGATGACATAGGCATCAGATGGACGAGGGCAAAGCCCCAAGAAAGGGTCTGAAGGGGCCAGGAGGGACTACTGGCCTCTGGCTAAGGAGCCATCCTGGGCATCTAGAGGAGTTGTGGGTGCCAGATAGGGGCAGGTTCGGGGGAGGACTTGGGCGTAGGCATGGTTTCATGGTCTCTCGCCCCATCTGGAGTCCAAGCAGATGTGGATCCCTGAATGCCGTCATTGACTGAAACTTGTAAATAAAGTACCTTGGCCACCTCCCCTTGTGGAAATCGGGAGGTGCTGAATCCAGACGCAGCCTTGGCTTGCAGAGAATACCATCCCCCATCTAGCATTCGCCTTCCCTCCCTCCCACAAGGCCCTGGCAGGGAAACTGTGATCCAGCCTCGGGTGTACTCTCCAAGCTTGCTCCAGACATGAGGTCACTCCCAGAGATGCCTGGGGTGAGATGCTAGTGGCCCTTCTACCGCTGCTTGCTCAAGGCCAGGCCGTACTGGGAAGGTTCCCAAGGAGAGAGGGAGCCTCCTGCCAGGGGAGGGGTAGCAGGCCTGACCCTTCCCTTCTCCCTCCTCAGACCTGCACACCTTTGAGCCCTGCTGAGCCTGGCACATAGTAAATGCTCAATTAAAAAAAGGGGGGTGGATGCACGTACTCTGCTATGTGACCAGGGTGGGAAGACCAGAAGATCTGCCCCAGGAGTCCCCAGGCAGGTGAGCTAGGGGGACACCTGACCAGACCATTCCGGCTCCCCTGAGATGCACAGTGTAGGTGCTCAGCAGACTCCGCCAAAGGACAGCTGCCCACCCCCTTGCATTCTGGAGCTCCCCAGGGTCTGTCTCCTTGTCTGCTCCCAGCCCCCCCTTATTTCTTACCCAGATGGCTCATTCACATGGCAACGACTGTGGTCCAAGTGCCACCACTGAGTTGTGTGACCACCAAGCAAGTCCCTGCCACTCTGGGCGTTCCCTGAATCAGCCTGTAGGCCCCACTCAGTCCCTGCTCAGGGCAGGGCAACCAGTGGGGACCAAGGAAGCACTAGAGAAACCCAGGCAGAATCATCCACTGAGCCCTGAGTATGTGTCATTTAGTCTTCATGGCAACCCTGGGGGGGGGAAGCTAGGGTCGCCCCTGTTGTAAACACGATGCAACTGAAGTGCAGTGATGACCTGCCCAGGGTCGCAAAGCCAGGAAGTGGCAGAGCCAGGATCGAACCCTAGTATGTCTGGATCTAAGCCAGCCCTCTCGCTCCTCCCATCAGCGCCTGCCCCCGCCAGCTGAAGGCTACGACTCTGTGCTGTGTGGGCAGGACCCCTCCACCCATGGGTCCTCCCACTGTCCAGCTGTGGGGCCAGGGCCAGCCTTAGGACTTCTCAGCCTCCACCCATTGCCGGCCAGGGCTTCTGCTCAGGCACTCCGGAATCAGGAAAACGAACAGCTAAGGCACAGTCTGGTGCGAGCAGAAGCGGGAACTCAGCCCCCACAGGGGCAGAGGGGTTTCACCAAAGGGATCTCACTGGGGTAGTCTTGGAGGATGAGAGTGCCTATGCCTACGCCGGGTGGGAGTGCCATCCCGGGAAAACGGCACAGCACAAACCAAGGTATGGTCTGGAATCACCTGGGACATCTCAGCACCGGGGGTCACCCAGGATCGAGCACCAGCGCACGTCAGGATCCCGGAGTACTGAGGGGCTGTCAGACAGCTCCTCCAGGTTGGGGGAAGGGCCCTCACTGGGAGAAGTGTGCCCCCAAACCCCGCGACAAACCCAAGTCCAGCGCTTTGACCATGCCCTCTGCAGGGGTCTGCGGCTCCCATCTCCCCGGGGGGCAGCGCAGGGGAGCCCCGAGCAGGACAGAGGCTTCCCATCCTGGTACTCCAACAAGGGCAGGGCTCTCCAGGGCCGCGGCACTGGGGGTCTTTAGGCGGTGCCAGGGCAGAGGAGCCCCCCAAACTCTGAGGGAGTGATGACCTCATCAGGAGGGGAAACCGAGGCCCAGATAAAGCCCAAGTCACAAAGCTAATGATGGCAAAGCCCAGAGCCATCCCAGGATGCCCGAATCTCTGCCCCGTGCCCAGTTACTCCTGCGGGGGTGGGGGTGGGGGCTCGGGTTACAAAGCCCGCCGCCCACCCTTGATCTTGTCCCAGTGGGGTTGCCAGAGCCGACCTCCCATCTAGGAACTAGGCCCCTGGCGCGCGCCCCGCGCGCCCGCTCACCTGGCACAGCAGGTCAAGCGCGTAGCCGGCGCACTCGGCCCAAATCGCGGCGTCCACGCGCGCCGCCAGGGCCCCGAAGCGCCGGGCCAGCGCCGCGTCGTGCTCGGGAGCGCAGCAGCCGAAGGCCGAGTACTGCGCGCAGAAGCGCAGCGGCTGCGGGGGCCGGAAGGGCGGCCTGAAGTCCAGGCACTGCGGGTGCGCCGCGGCGCCGAGCGCCCGCAGCGCCAGCAGCGCAAGCAGCGTCCAGACCCCGGTCCCGGCCCCGGCCCGCCGGCCCGCCATGCCGCCGCCCCGCTCCGCCCCGGCCCGGCCCGGCCCGCGGAGGAAGAGGCGGAGGGAGGGCACCCCCGGCCCAGTGCGGCCCACGAGTAGCCGCCGGCCGCGCCCTGAGCTCCCGCCCCTCGCCCCGCCAGCACCCTCCCGGGGCGCCCGCCCCGGAGGGCCTGGGGTTTGGAGACCTCCCCTGCTAGGAGGTCACCTCTGGTCGGGGACGTCCCGGCGGGACTGAAGGAAGAGGGGCGCGGTGCAAAACTCGGAACTCGGCGCAACCTCTGTTCCCGCCGTTGGGGCAGCCCCTTCCTCCTGGACCTGGAGTCTTTCCAGTTACAATGGCAGTGACCCGGCCTCCTGGGACCTGGGTGTGGACTGTGTTTCCCGTTGCCGTCTGGGACGCAGCTGGCCCCCACCCCCGGCGCTTTTTAGCGCAGGACGTGCAGGAGCCCCCAGCCAGAGGTTTGGACCCCTGGATTCCCGGTCCTACCTCTGACTGGGCCAGGGGAGGAACACGATGGAGCCAGTGGTTGGGAGTGCTCACAGAATCACTTAAAAATGGGACTGCAGCCGTGTAAAGGGCTGGTGGTGTTGCCCTGACACTCACAAGAAGTGAAACCTCGGCCCGGGGTGGGGAGGGAGGATGGGGCAGACTCTAGAATCCAGCCTTGGCCCCCACCCCAGGCTTCTTCCCTTCCTGTCCTCCTGAGTCAGCAGATTCCCTGACAGCCTGGGACTGCAGGCCGGCCCCTCCCCACCCCCCACCCCCCGCCCACTCCTGTGTTCCTCCTGGGTGGGCATCCAGTCCATCCTCCAGCTCCTGCCCCAGCTTCTGCCCTGTATCATGCACCTGGGTTATGGAACCAGCTTCCCCAGCAGCCCCAGGCCTCTCCTCCCTCCCCATCACCACCACTCCACAGAACCAGAGAGGTTTTTCTGAAAAGCAAATACCATGGGGTCCTTCCCCTGCTGAACCAGGTCTGAGGCCTCTCGGAGCCCAGGGCAGTGGTTTGCACACTCTTTGGAGCAAGCCAGCCCCCTAAAAATGGACCTCTGAGGCCCAGAGATTGTTACGGCCCCTACAAAACTCTAATTCAAGAAATTCTGGGATCACTCTTTGAGCAACCCTGGTGTACAACACACAGAGCAGGCCGGGACTCAGCCTCAGCTCCTGCTGCTCAGACAGGACCCCCTATATGCACGCGCACGTGCACACACACACGCCCCCCCCTCCCCAGAATCTCATGGCACCAAACCGCCCCCCACCCCTGGGCACTTTCCCAAGTGGACCTCGGCACTTGCTCCTCCCAGGAATGCCTTTCTCCATCTTCTCTGTCTGGCAAACTCCTACTTAGCCTTCATGGCCCCAACTCACAAACCCAGCCTGGGCAGGTCTCTTTGGGCTGCCCTGGGGAAGGGGATCTGTGTCTTTGTGCCACCCCTCATGGCAGGACTGGGGGTGGATTCGATTCTGCAGGACTGTGAGCTCCCTGAGTTCTGTGGCTTAGGCCCAAACAGGTGCCGTGTATGAGCCAGAGAGTACACAGAAGATCAAACATCTCTAAGTATTTAAAACAAGGGGAATTTAATGCAGAGAATTGATGACCAAGAAGCCATACAGGGGACAGTGAGGCAACCTTGAGACTAGCAACAGCAGGAATATTCCACAAGTCCCTGACTGACGGAACAGCAGGAAATGTTATTAAAGCCAAGGGGCGAGTGTCACCTGGTCAAAGCCGGACACCCAGTGGGTCTGTCTGGCGGAACTGGAGGAGGCAAGCCCTTCAGAGATTCTGCCTGAGACAGAGGGAGAGAAATTCCCTGGCTTCTCCCTTCCTCTGGCCTTCCAGCTCCTTTCACTGGCCTACCTAGCAGGTGGAGGCTGGAGCTGAAGCCTGGGAAATGCAGCCCTCAGGGGCCCTCCTGCACACGATCTGGGCAAGGGCAGAGCCAAGACAGGAGCTGAAAAGGGCTTCTGCAATGGCCCCTTCCTCCCAGCCTGGAGTCAGACAGGGTGATGATACCTGTCTCAGTCTGCTCAGGCTGCTATAACAAAATACCACAAACTGGGTGGCTTGCAAGCAACAGAAATTTATTTCCCACAGGTCTAGAGGCTGGAAGTTTAAGATCAGGGTGCCAGCACAGCTGGGTTCTGATGATGGTTCCCTTCTGCATTGCAGATGGCTTTCTTATCGTATCCTTATATGGCAGAAAGAGTGATAGGAAGCAAGCTCGTGTCTTTTTACAAGGGCACTAATCCCACTCATGGGGGCTCCACCCTTGTGACCTAATCACCTCCCAAAGGCCCCACTTCCTAATACCATTGTCTTGGGGGTTAGAATTTCAACATATGAATTTTGGAGGGACACAAACATTCAGACCATAATAATAACATCAACACAGGACCCTGGAAAGGGTGTATGGGGATGGGAGAGAAGGGGGAGACACGGAGCCTGGGCTATAGCCATGAACTTTGGGGATAGCCTCATCAATGCCCAAGGTCATTCCCACAGGAGATGGCCAGGCAGACACCCTCCCCACCAACATACGCACCTGGCACGGCCAGTTACCGAGGCACAGTCTGAGACCAGAGCATGGAGTCATGCTGAGCCCCCATCCCCATCCGGGTGGAGAACCTAGGGATTTGTTCGTTAGTTCATTTAATAATTAAGCAGCTATGGGGCACTAGGCTCGAGGCCCCTGTGCCCACCTGGATGTTTTCTGGTGTGCTGCGCTGTCTGACCTCAGAGAAGGCCTGCGGCCTGAGGTCACGGGGAGGGAGGCTGGAGGGCCCGGACTCTGGTGACTCCACCACGGACTCACATTTGCCAGGGTCCCCAACACGCCTGTTGTGACAGGTCTTGGCAGCACGTGGCCACAGAGTCTTTGTGTTGAGACCCGCTAGACAGACGAGGGAGCACAGGCTGTGTCGCACAGCAAGCTGGTGCCTGCGAGTCTCTGGTTCCTCTCTGGCGCGTAGGAGCTTGGAAGCTGTTACTCCTGTCTTGCCACTAAGAAAGAGGCTGAACAAACTGAAAACTGGTGGCTTTTCCCAGACCCATTTGAGAACTGAGGTCCGAGGGTCAACCGCCACCCCCAAATCTGGAGAGACCAATAAGTCCAGAGTCCCAGCGGCGATCTGGTCACCTGGAGCAGAAGTTTCTGGAACCAGAGCCTGTCGGCAGGCTTCAAAGGTCATGTTGACGAACTGCTGGGCGCTCAGTGCAGGAGAACGGGAGGCTGAGGAACTCCCGGGGCGGGGGTGGGATTTCACAGTCTAAAGGAGGGGCCATGGTTTGGGGATTTTTACCTCTAGGAAGCCCTCAAGCCCCCCTCACAGCTCTTGCAGGGGGAGGGGAAAATGGCCCTCAGTGGAATACTCCACAGTGATCTCCATAACAAAGGCCTACTCTCCAGGATTAAAGGCTTTCTCAGAGGCTGTCCGCCACCCCACCAAGGCAGTCCCCCAACTCCAGCCCCGTCTAACCTGCCTTCTTACCTAAGCGGGGGACAAGCTAAGAAGCACCAGTGAATGTCATAGCCCCTGAGGCCTGGGCTCCTGCCAGAGCGGGGGGCCATGGGCTAGGTGGCCCGGACGATTTCACCAAATGCCATCTGGAGCCAGGGACATTTGTCGGGGGGAGGGGGACACTACCTAAGCAGCAGGAACAAAGCTGGTTCTTTGAGCCCCACGTGATGGAAACAGTGGCGGAAGCCAGGCCTGCGGCTAAGGAAACCTCCGGATTTTCTTCCCCAAACACTGGCTTCGTGTGTGCTGTCAGCAGATGCTTCAGGGCCCAAAGGCTGCCTTCTTGCCCAGCCAGGCCCCTCCTGGCACAAGAGGACACCCAATCCTGCTGTCGACTCCTCTTGTGACCCTAGGTAGGACCCTGCCTCAAACTCAGCCCCAATTTCCCTACCTCTTGAGTGGGGGTAGGGTGGAGGTGAGACCAGGCCACTGCTGGCCACTCTGGGTCCCAGCCCATTGGTTCTGAGGATTGCCTGAGGGTCCAGGCGCATTGCCCACATTTCCGGGAGCCCAGAGGGCACTGCCAGATGCCAGAACCAGGACACACAGGCCAGAGGAACACCCAAAGCCTATGTTGGCCAGACTGGGGCAGTGTGGGCAGCCAGCCATGCACCAGCTCCTGCCGACCAGACGCCCGCTATTACACAGCCATCAGTTTCTTCCCCAGAGTGATGGGAAAGGCCATGGGCCAACCTGTCTGCCCAGCGGGGCCACTCGCCCTCCCTGTCTCGATGGGGCAGCCCAGGTATTGGCTGATCCTTTCTCCCCAGGGCCCAGGCCACCCAGCCGCAGCAGGAGAGTATGCTAGGCGTCATCTCATGAGCACTGTGGGGGGAGGGAGGGGTGAGCTGGTCATTGCTCAGCCACCCGGGGAAGCTGGACTACCGGTGTGATGTGGGTCATGGCCGGGCAAAGGGCCTAGGGCCAGAAGAGGCTTTTGTAAACATTTCACACCTACAGGAAATTATACAGCACAGAAGAAAGAACACCCGAGGACACACCACCAGAATTTACCCATGTTAATATTTGACCACAACTGCTGTAGACGTCTTAAGTCTTTTCTCAAAACACGAGGAACGCTGAGCCATAGTGTGAGAGGCGATGTGGGTTAGTAATCCAGAGCGTGGCCTCTGCCACTTACTGTGTGACTTTGGACAGGCTGCTTGACTGCTCTGTGCCTCAGTCTACTCATCTGTTAAATGGGCTGGTAGGTGAGCCTGTTAGAAGAGTACCTGGCACGTAGTATGTGCTCAATACAGACCTAGTCGGCTCCCGCCTCTTGCACCTCACATCAGCCTCATGGCCTTTTCCTCTGCTCCTGAGGGAAGGTTCTCCTGAAGGTGGGTGCATACAGGCACCACAAAGAATATAGAACATCGTCTAACATCTTAAACTTGCTACAACTGAGCTCGTGCTGTGTACTTTTCCTCCTGTGACTTGCTTCTTTCCCCTCACCCCGGTGTTGGAGATATGTCCGCAAGGATCAGGGTGCTCACTCATCGAACCGCCACCTAGGACCACATCGGACCGTCAGGGCTCCCTTCTGCCTATCTCGCTAGTCACCAAAAGGCAGCTCAGGCCGTCTCCGAAGACCTGCTCGCCTGCCAGTCTGCTGGTCTCTTTTCAAAACATCTATTTTTAATTTTAAACTTGGAAGAAGAAGAAAAAAGCAGAAGACAGAATTAGCGTTTATTGAAGACCTGCAGGGGTGGGTGTTGGGGCTTTGTCCGTGCCACCTCGTGCAGGCCTCACACAGCACGGCTGCACACATGAGCTGCGTGCCGCCAGGTCTCAGGTGCCGGCGGGGGCCACACGGACCCGCATGCCGCCTCCACCCCACCCCTGTGCCTGCAGGATCCCCGGGTCTCCCCAGCTGCTCCGAGTCTCTGGGGGTGCGGCATGAACTCAGGGGCAAGCTTGTTGATGTCTCGCAGCCCTCGAAGACCTCCCTCCCCTCTTGCCTGCACCAGCCCATGTTGCCACTGAGGTCCCTGTCACATGCAGCTGGAGACACTGAGGCACGGGGTGCTGCTGACAAGGAATCACGATGGGGTCAGGAAATGACGGGGCCGGGATTTGAACCCAGGGCTCAGTGTCAGGATGCGTCCCAGAGGCCCTGAGGGTGAAGGCAGCAGACTCTGTCACCTCAGCCTGCTTCCTCCCTCTGACTGGCTGCCGGCTATGTGGCCTCATCGCTCCAGCCCTGTCTCGTTATCCTGCTGATAAATCAGGCGGAGAGGCAGCAACCGCGTGCTTATCACCCCGTGGCTTTGGTGAAGCCTCCAGTTTAATGAACTAGCCCCAGCCACACTGCAGCCCTCTCCTAGGAAAGGGTGCTCTAGGCTGATTCTCAGGGCCCTGGTCCTCTCGGGCAGCACCTCCAGCCTGTGGCCTGGGTGCAGAGAGGCCGGCGGCTGGGGCGGGATATTAACTCCAGGCTGAACTCGGAGCCCCGATGGCCCCAGGAGCCGGTGCCAGAAAGGGAGTGTGGAGAGGGTGGCCGTGCCGACAGGACCGGGCTCAGCCCTTGGAGAGCGGGCTCCCTGCGTCAAGGAATAAATAACCCTTTCTTTAGTCGGAGGGGCCCAAGGACCAACCTGAAGACCGAGGGATGGGAGGCCGAGAGGAAAGTCGCCTGGACACCATACAGTCCTGGGCTCAAATCTGCATTCTGTTTCTAAGTTGACCTTGGAGAAATCCCTCCCTGAGCCTCAGTTTTCTCATTTGCACCACGGGAAGATGGCCCAGCTGTTCTGGGGGATCCGGATTTTACATGTTCTCTTCTGACATTTCCCATGCGCTGTTCTGTAGAGTAGGGGTCCTGGACGCTCTTATCAGGGGCTGGGCTGTGTGGGGTGCCACGGTCAGGTGAGTTTGGGAAACGCCACATTCCAAGCCTCTCCCAGAGATTCAGGATGCACCTCTGCATGCTAAAGGCTCTGAGAAGTCCTGCAGCCAAAGCCTGGTTTATTTATTTGCTCAAATAAGACTTCAAAGGGACTTCCCCAGTGGTCCAGTGGTTAAGACTCTGCGCTTCCGCTGCAGGGGGCGTAGGTTCTATCCCTGGGTGGGGAACTAAGATCCCACGTGCCGTGCAGCTCAGCCCGCACAAAAAAAGAAAAAAAAAAGTAAGGCTTTTTCCTTGGCCACACTCTGCGGCATGTGGGATCTTAGTTCCCCGGGCAGGGATCGAACCCATGCCCCCTGTATTGGGAATGCCAGTCTTAACCGCTGGACTGCCAGGGAGGCTAAAACCAGGACCCAGAAGTAAGGCTTCTTATTTTCCCAGCACACATGTTAACACTCTTCTAGTCTGTTGCCTTGATACGTCTCTAAGTCAGAACCCTCACATCTGCACTTCCTCATCTGTAAAAACGAATCGCATTCTCGCCCTAGGAGGAGTGAAGAAGACTTAGATGGGAAATGCAATGGAAGGGCCCCCAGAGGGGGGGCTAGTAGATGATGGCCCTGTCCCCCAGCATCTCTAGAGCACGGGCACCTCCTCTCCCAGCCCTAGATAGAGGTTAACCCTCACTCCTGCTCAGAAGCCCTGGGGAAGATGTTCCCACATGCTGAGCACACTTCCCCTAGGGGTCTGGGGCTGGGAGATTTTTCTGGAGCAGACTGTGAGAGCTTCTGCCTGCTGGGAAGCCTCCTTTCCTCATCCCGAGGTTCCATGAGGAATAAATGCCCGCTTTGCTCCTGTCCTGCCAGGCTTCCAGCAGTGGGAGCTGCAGCCTTGCTCTAGGACAGACCTTAGCTCCTCTGGCCCACTGTGGGCTGTTCAATCGTGTCCTGGAAGTGCAAGGAAGGAAGGAACGGCAATCAAAAGACATCAGAGCCCTTGTTTCAAAATCAAAGGTCTGGGGAAAATCCCAGCATGTGGATGTCAGCTGGAAACCGGGCTGTCATTTCATAGACAGGAAGGCTGAGGCTGCCTGATCTCCTCTGCCTTCCCTCTGCTTCCTGGAAGGACAGTGGCCCCTGGAAAGAGTCCGTGAAGACAGCCTCCCTCACCTGATGACCCTGGACTTGGGAAGTGGGATAAGTTAAAGCTGTCTTAGAACTGTTGCCAGGTGTCTCTTCTAAATCTGCCCCTCCTCTGCCCAGAACCCATCCACAGCGCCTGTATGGTACCCCCAGAACAGTCTGTACCCTAATGCTGGCCTCAGGGAGCCCCCCTGGTTGGGGCTGACTCATCCCTCCCAATCCTGCAGGTCTCAAGCCATAGGGGCCCACACTCCATTGGTTGTGACATGGCTCTGGGGTCCCCCGGCTTGAGATGTGTTGCAAATAGTTCTGCTTAGTTCCTTTGGGGGGTCTGCCTGACAGCATAGATTCTCCCTTAGGTGTCCCCACAACGCCTGGCAGCTGGTGCTCCCCTGAGGCTTCAGCTGAAGCAACAGAGGGCTTGATAGGTGCAGGTGTGCTGGGCTTGGGTCACCCCCCCTCCCCCTCCAGGGTCATGGGCTGCAGCATCTTATAGGGCTTCCCTGGAGCGGCTGCCTTCCCCAGTGTGCTCCTAGCCCCTCATGGGTGGCCCTCCTGCCCCTAGAAGGCTCCCCATCCATCCGGTCAGGCCCACCCATCACTTGGCTGGACACGACCAGACTTGCCCAGGTGGGTCCAAGTCCCAGCCATGGATAGAGCTGAGACCCCAGATGGAAACCTCTCTCCACCCCTCTCCCCCTCATCAGTAGGTACATTCAAATACGTGTATATGTATATATATTCATATATATATATATATTCATAGTGTGGATTTGGAATAATGTAAATCCCATGGCTCCATCCTGTCCACTCACTGGCAGCGGCCTGGGTGGGGCAGACCCATCTCCTCCATCACCACCTCTGGCTCCTCTCACCCCACAGTGTGCGTCAACTATCATCTTACTTGATACTCACAGCGACCTTCTAGGGCAAGCACTATTATTAACCCATTTTACAGATGAGGAAACTGAGGCTCCGGGATGTTGATACGGAAGACCGATCCGAGGCGCCGGATCAGAACATGACAACGCAAGGGCATTTCTGTAGACACTGGACAGGAGGAAGAGGGGCACGAGGATGCAACAAGAGGAATTTATGGGTACTGTGCGTGGATGGGGGAGCTGGGCAGCAGGGCCTTCTCCCTGTTGTTACAAACAGCTGCCTGCCCTGTGTGTGGTGGGCGAGTCCTATATTGGCTGGGGGCTTGTACACAATGGCCTCAGAGTCCCACCTGTTGCTGGGATTCCAGAAACTGGACTCTGAGTTGGTTGGAGGCTAAAACCAGGACCCACGGCTCCAGGCGATGCTCAGCCAGTACTAAACATCCTTCTGATACCCAAAAGGTCATCCCAGGAGAGGGAGTTTAAACCAGGGAGATAGGTTTCTGTCCATAGACAGAGGGTCTTTCCAGACTGGGAGCTGACCCATTAAGGAGTAAGCTTCCCATTGCTGGAGGCGTGCAAGTCAGTGCTGCTATAACAGGGGGAAGATCTGATCACTTCCAAGTTCCTTTCTGTCGCTCAATCTGTGAGTCTATGAATGTTTAGATCTTTCATGTACTTTATATATATATATATATATATATATATGTATATTGATTGATTGATTGATTGATTGGCTGGGTTGGGTTTTCGTTGCTGTGCGCAGGCTTTCTCCAGTTGCGCTGAGCGGGGGCTACTCTTCGTTGCGGTGCGAGGGCTTCCTATTGTGGTGACTTCTCTTGTTGCAGAGCACAGGATCTAGGCGTGCAGGCTTCAGTAGTTGTGGCACGTGGGCTTCAGTAGTTGTGGCTCACGGGGTCTAGAGCACAGGCTCAGTAGTTGTGGCGCACAGGTTTAGTTGCTCCGCGGCATGTGGGATCTTCCCGGACCAGGGCTCGAACCCATGTCCCCTGCATTGGCAGGTGGATTCTTTTTTTTTTTTTTTTTTTTTTGCGGTACGCGGGCCTCTCACTGCTGTGGCCCCTCCCGTTGCGGAGCACAGGCTCCGGACGCGCAGGCTCAGCGGCCATGGCTCACGGGCCCAGCCGCTCCGCGGCATGTGGGATCTTCCCGGACTGGGGCACGAACCCGTGTCCCCTGCATCGGCAGGCGGACTCTCAACCACTGCGCCACCAGGGAAGCCCCTTTTCATGTACTTTTAAGTATAGGCAATATTTCTATAGAGTTCAAAAACCAGAAAGCACAAAACTAAACCGGTGAAAAGGGCTCCTTCGCGCCTATGCCCAGGCCTCAGGTCCCCTTCTGGAAGCCATGGGTGATACCAGGCTCTGTGCCATCCTCCGGGGTCTGTGTGCGCCAGCACACTCGCTCGTAATTTTTCAAATAAATAAATAAATACATGTTCATGTTACTTTTAATTGTACTCTGTCTCTTGCTTGTTTCTCTGACAATGGTTTTTTGGCGGCAGCCTGATGATTCAGGACAGTCCCCTCCAGGTGTCCACATGTATAAAGTGGGGGTAACCCCTACCTCATGGGGCTGTTTGGAGGTGACCTTTCCCTGGTGACACCCAGCAAAGCACCTGGCAGGCGTTCAGCTTCCTGAGAACGGTCCTATGTCAGGGGGTGTCCGGGAGGTGAGCCAGCCCCGGCCTGCGTGTCTGCAGGAACTCCTCAGGCCACCAGGGGGCCCCATAGAGCGGCCCGGTCCTGCTGGTGGCCACACCATGTCCCGAGGTGACCAACACAACACCGGAGGCTCCTTGGCGGGAGGGAGGCACCTGGGCTGGGATTCAGCATCTTGAGTTTCCAGGAGCACTGCCTCTCCCTCCATCCTGTCCCTGTCCTCCTTGTCCAGGAATGCAAGGGCAAGAAGTTGAGGTCACCTGTGACCCCACTTACCTCTCCTGAAGAGAGCAACAGTTTTTTTGTTTGTTTGTTTGTTTTTTTGCGGTATGCGGGCCTCTCACTGTTGTGGCCTCTCCCGTTGAGGAGCACAGGCTCTGGACGCACAGGCTCAGCGGCCATGGCTCACGGGCGCAGCCGCTCTGCGGCATGTGGGATCTTCCCGGACCGGGGCACGAACCCGTGTCCCCTGCATCGGCAGGCGGACTCTCAACCACTGCGCCACCAGGGAAGCCCAAGAGCAACAGTTTTTAAGCCATCTTTTTGGGTTTTTTCATTCAAAGACAGAGAGGAAGAGGTTGTCCCATGCACAGCCACTGCCCACCTGCCCCGTCCCGTACTAACCCCTCAGCACCTGGGCCCTCGGCTGTTCCTGGATGCTGGGACCCCAGCCTGCCTTAGCAACACTCCCTGGGGACCTTGGTCCCTGTGGGACCTCATCACCTTCATGCTGTCCATTTGCTGAAGGAACCTTGCAAATCCACCCTCTCCTCCTCTTTGCTCACGCTGGTGCCTCCCCTCTGGGTGCCCCAGGTTTTCTCAACCCTGTGTCTGCGAGCTAGCCTTCTGGGCAGCCTGCAGGCCAGGCACCCGTCCTGCTGGGAGCCTGCAGGGCCAGCTTTGGGCTGACACCGGCGCTGGCGCTGGGTTCCCCATTCGGAGGCCGCAGACTTGGTCTCTAAGCCCAGAGCTGGGGCAGCTGGGCGGGCTGTGTCCCAGAGGCTGGAACTGGGTCTTCAGCAGTTTCTACCCCTGTATCTTGGTCCCAGATGCAGGACAGACCAGAACAAGATGGAACTGGAATCCTGGCTGGAGCAGGGAAGCAGGGAACCTGTTAGGCAGGCTCCACCGGGGCCTCTCAGCTCCATGGGAACCAGGGGGCCTGAGGGGCTCAAACACACGGGCCTGGACCCCCAGGGACAGCAAGCCCTCTGGCTTCACCAGCCCAGAGCCGATTCCCCCTGGGGCTACAGGGCTGTCCCAGCCACACAGAGACCACCACGCCACAGGGTCTATCACCATCAAGTCCCGTCCTGGTGACCGCACCTCTTCTCCAGCATCAGGGCAGACAGCCCCTTCTTCAGCTGACCCCACCTGGAGGGATAATGGTGCAAACGTTTACTGCACACTAGCACAGGCCAAGCACACTTCAGGCCTGCGGTCCTCACAATGACCTTGAGCTTTGCCCTGTTGTGCAGATGGGGAAACAGAGCAGCAGCTGAAGTCACTTGTCCAGGGTCACACAGGGAACAAGCAGGAGCGCCAGGATTTGAGCCCAGGGACCATGCGCTTACCCAGCAGGATGCACTGCCTTTTGGAGCAGGGATACTTAGCTTGCCTGGGGGGTAGGTCTGGGGGGACTCTGCTTTATGGAAACAGTGAGTGCCTCTGGTTGAATTGTCAGTGTTCCCATCCATGAATCTCTGCTGTATCCATCACCAAATGCTTCCAGGAGCAGATGGGCACTGAGTGGCTGCCTGAGTCCAGGATCTGCCAGAGGGTGGGAGAGACCCCATGTTGTTGACCCAGCCTGCAGACTCAGGCCGCATGATGGGGCCTCACATCTTCAGTGTAGTCCTGGGGCCAGATGGGACAGGACTGCCGAAACCTGGACACCAACCAGGCACCTGGTCCCAATGACGCAGCCACCCAGACCTGCCTGCCGAGGGCACTGCCCTCAATAATAATAATTACAACCAGTATGAGTCTTCTATTGTGATGATGGTAATAACCCTGGAAGCAGTTTTGGCGTGGTGGCCAGGACACCACACTCTGTATCAGGCAAACTGACACACCTTGGCTGCAAGACTTTCTGCCAGTGACGTGACCTCCCTGACCTCAGTTTCCGCCTCTGCAAAGTGGGATGAGGTTGTGGAGAGGTGTCAGTTCCCACGGGCTGCCCGGGGGTCGGGCTGCCCAGGGCAGGGTCCCGGACAGCCTGGTGGGGACCGAGTTGCAGCCACAGGAAAGGAGGCCCCGAGATGCTGCCACGTGGTGGAGCCTGAACCCACCAGCAGCTCAGGGAACCTACAATTCCAAGTTCCGTGGGCTGCAGCACCTGTCTGTCATCAACAGACGCCCTCGGCTGGTGGCTTCTGCACTTCATCCTCAAGGCAGTTTTCACTAGGTCAGGGACTAGTTTTTTCTCCAGACTCCTCTCTGTTAAGCAGATTTGAAATGGATGGGCTGCCCATTTTATTTATTTATTTTTATTTTAATTTTTTCGGCTGCGCCGCGAGGCAGGTGGGATCTTACTTCCCCGACCAGGCACTGCACCTGTGCCCCCTGCAGTGGAAGCGTGGAGTCTTAACCACTGGACAGCCAGGGAAGTCCCTGGGCTGCCCATTTTAGAGATACGGTGACTGAGGCACACGGGAGGCCAAGGGCTTGCTTCGGATCTTAGAGAGGGGCCCAAGGCCAGTAGTTCAAGCAGGGATTCCGAATTTGGCCTCCTCTGTGTAGTGAACTAGGCCTCTGGGGGAAAGAAAAAGGGACACAGATCACAGTTGCATGAACACGGGAGCGAGAAGGGAGTCGGGTGGCTTACAGAGGCCACCAGTGCCGTGAAAAAACTCACGCTTACAGGCCAGCTGCTCCAGCTGCCACCAGCCTTCTCTCCTCAGATCCCAGGATGGGGACACGGGGGAGGAGAAGCCAGGTCCCACTTCTGCCACTACCAGGGTCAGAGAAGGGGCAGGGTGTCCCCAGGTCGGGAGCTGGGGCTATAAATGCCTCATCCTGTGTAAGTGGATAAGGAGACCAGACTTGTCCTTTACTGAGCCCTTTTGCCCAGACACCATGTCACCGGCTTTGCATGTCTCCGGTTGCCACAACAGCCCCTCTTGGTGTAGGCACTGTTGCTACCCTATCCACAGGGGAGGTGAAATCCAAGAGGTGAAGCGACTGTTTAGGCCACACAGCTGGTGGAGGGCAGGGCTGCCCTGGAACCCGGGTCGGGGAGCCCCCAGGACCCTTGCATTGTCTCATCTCACGCTCCAGGGAGCCCCCCTACCAAGGAGAAAGAGGAACAGCTGGGTGTTGAGAACAGAGCGAGGTGGAGAGTTAGGTCTGGGCTCGAATTCCGGCTCAGCTCCGCTGCTCTGCTGAGCCCTTGTCCTTCTGAGATCCCATCCCCTCGCCTCGCGTGCAGGCATGGGTAACTCCCCCGCCTTGCCAGGCTGCCTCATAGACTTGAAGGCAGTGCAGGGGTGCCCAGCTCACGTAGCGGATGCTCATTAACAGTAACTTTCCATCTTCCTTTCCCTTGATAATAAAGCACTTAGTAGGTGCTCAATAAAAGTTAGTTTCCAACTTCCTTTCCCTCAGTAATAAAGCAAAGTGTTCCCTCTCCCAGACAAAATATTTACATTTTAGTAGAAACCCTTGTCTTAAGAAGGAACGTCTTTATGACCGCCTGGAGGGGTGGGATAGGGAGGGTGGGGGGGAGGAAGATGCAAGAGGGAAGAGATATGGGAACATATGTATATGTATAACTGATTCACTTTGTTATAAAGCAGAAGCTAACACACCATTGTAAAGCAATTATACCCCAATAAAGATGTTTTAAAAATTTTTAAAAATAAAATAAAATAAAATAAAAAGGAACGTGAGGGATGGTGGAATTCAAGGCAGCGGCATGCTGTGTCAGGCCAGGAGGCCGCTAGGAAAGGCTCTTCGTGAGCGGCCCCAGGGAGGTTGGTGCTGCCAGGGTCCTGCCCTCCTCCCCTGCCAAGTGGGGTTATCATCATCTCAAAAGCACCACTTCTAAAAATCACCCAAATTCTCCTGAGCTGAGCTCATTCCACAATCTTGAGATAATAGAGAAGGACTTCCCTGGGCTCATACATACCTTTGGGAATCGTGGTTCTCAGAGCCAGCCTCAAAGGGAAACAGGCATTCAAAGAAATACAGAATAAGGCTGCTCCAGCACCATTCATCCCTATTAAATCACACACGCACGCACACACACACAGACGTACATCATTAAAATGATAAAAGCCAGTGCTGGCAGCTCTGTAGGAAACAGCACACCCAGGAAGACTAGAATGTTCTTCCCCAACTCTGCTGCCTACAGAAATGGGGAGCCCCCTTTCAGGCCCAGCACATGCATCTCCTCTACCACGAAGCCTTCCTAGCTTCTCACTGGAATCACTGCTCCCCCCGGCAGCTCCCATAGCACATTAGTCTCATTTAAGGCATGACTCTCTGTCCCCTTCTCTAGCCCCAGCCAGACTGTGAACTTGATGACGGGGACCGTGGCACCTGGCTCATTCAGCCGATGGACACAGAGAGGCCGCCCCACGCTGAGCATTTTGTCCACATGATCTGTGATCCTCAGTAAGCCTTGACCCGGCGAGCGTCCTCATCGGACAAACGAGGAAACTGAGGCTCAGAGAGGTTCAACCATTTGCCTGAGCGCAGCTGGCCCCGAGCCTGGGCTCTTTCAACAGTACGGAGCTTCCTCTTCAGGTGCCGGGTCCTGCCTGGGCTTTGGGAACCCCGGGAACCCCAGGGTGTAAGTGGGGGGCTGGGCAGACAGGGCCAGCGCTGTGCATGGGAGCCACGACCAGAGAAGCCAGGGGCCTGTGGGAGCCTGATGGATTGGGAGGGGGGTGTGGAGACGGACTTTACAAACCTGTGTCCTGGCGTGGGAGTCAGCCAGGTGAGGAGGACGGACAGGGCATCAAAGGGACAAAGGGAACACTGTGGCCCAAGGCATGGAGGTGTGACAGATAAGAGTGTGTCTAGGGGACAAGCTCTTTATGTTGTCCTTTTGGTGGAATGGAAAATGTAGGCTGGAGAGCAGAGCAGTTAGGAGGGAAGTCATAACTCCCTGGACAGAGTGACGTAGGGACAAAGTTCACCTTGTAAATCAGTGCAATCTGATATGAGGGTCTCTAAAGATGGGCCATAGGTCTCTGCCTTCAGCTCTGTTCACTTCCATCCAGCAACTGCATGGAGCCACGGGAGGCTTGCTTATCAGATGTGCAAATGGCAACGCCCCACGAGAACACAGCATTTCCAGGAACCTCAGCAGGTGAAACAAGGGACTGAAACCAACAGACTGGAATTGAACACGGAGAGCCAGAATAACCTGCCTTGAGGCACAAAAGGTTGTATGCACAGACTGACACGGTATTGGTGAGGCTATTTCCCCCCCCAGATTGTCTTAAAAATGGGCATCTCCTGTGGCTGAGATGGGGAGACCTGCTTCCTGGGCCTGCCCACAGAAGGTTCTTTATAGACTTTCTGTGGTCTGTGGGCCCCGGAAGGATGTCCTGTACCATCAGGTGTCCTGGCCCTGGGAGGGTCCTTCAGAGGAGGCGGCCAGTGGCCTGGCTCCAGGAAAGGCATCCCCAGCCACGCCTGTAAAGCTCCCCTACCCCCTCACAACAGCTGGGGTTGGCCTAACCCACATAAGCCCTCAGTCCCACCCAGGAACAGCCATCCCCGCTGCCCTGAGACCAAAGAGGGCCACTGCCGGGTGAATGGAAGCTCTGGGGCAAGGCGAGAGGAGTTAACTCCTTTCCTGTGGGAGTGGATGGACGGTGGCTACCTGTGCCTGTGATGAAATACAGACAATGGCTGGGAAAACTGGTCAAGGGGAGACTCAGGAAGCAAGGCAGCCTGGCGCACAGCAGGTGCTTCGTAAACAGTGATGAGTCGTGAATGAGTCAGCCGTCTTCAGATCACCAGGCAAGCCGATTTAGCCCCTGTGCCTCAGTTTCTGCAGCTGTAAAGTGGGTATAACCTCCAGAGAAGAGTAAGTATTGGGCAAGCAGTGGCGTAGGCTGGGCACTCAGCCCAGGAAGACCCTTCTACCCAGCCATGGTCCATGCTGCCTTAGCTTGTGCACCTCCAGGGACAGAGAGCTCACTTCCTGGAGTCTGAAACAGAGCAGACACCAGCCTGCCTTCAAAGAATTCATAGTGGGTGGTGGTAGAAGGGAGCACACTAGTGCCAGGCTCTGTAGGACCATGGACACTGAGAGGCTGGCCTCGTAGGGCTGACTCCCCCTGCTCCTATCAGAGGCGTTCCCATAGGGGTGGGCCAGAGTGTCCCATAGATGGGCCCTGGAGGCGTGGCCCCCACCTCAGGCAGGTCAGAGGGGCCAGGGGCCAGAAGCCCTTCACTGTCTGAAAAGACAAGGAATGATCAGCCCACTGGGTTTCCAGGCCTTCTTTCTGGCCTCTCCCAAAGCTGCTGACAGATCTGCCTCCCCAGGGAGGTGAGGGATGGTCTTCTCGCTTCCTGTGACCTCCACGGAGAAACTCCATCACCTGCTGGCGGACCAATCCGGGCGGGCCCCAGAAAGATGGCATTGAGTCACCTGGGCCCTCTGACAGCCGTGAACGCGTCAAGCCGGTAATTAGCTCTTACAGGAAAGGGCCAGATCTGTCATTTTCCTCCGGAAGTGCCAAGGGGGACTTGCCGGCTGCCCCTCCTTGAAGCCAGAGAAAGGCCGGATCCTCGTCCCGGCGCTAGACTAGATCAGGGGTGTGGATAGGAGCGGGAAAACATCCATCCTTCCGCTCAGGAATCCCACTTCTGGGAACTCATCCCAAGGAAACAATCCGACAGGAAAACCAAGCTGTGCACAAACACGTCCCCACGGGAGTTATTTATAATAGTTCAGCCCTGGAAATAAACCTCGTGTCCAGCAGTGGGGGAGCAGCTAAGCACCTCTGCTGTTTAAATATCACACCCAGTTGTGAAACGGGGTGAATTGGGGGGTGGTGCTTGGAGGTCCTGGATCAGTCACCCTGCGATTCCTGATGGCCCCATCCCCAGCCTGGCCCCAACTCCAGGCTTTACCCGGAGGTGGTGGATCAGAATCTCCAGGGAAGGGGTGAGGGTGACACGTGTCCCACGTGATTCTTATCACCAGGCAGGTGTGGGAAACCCTGCTCACAGCTAAAATTGCAACTTCAGCAATGCAATTATTTAAACCTTGGTAAGTCTTAGTTTTTGCATCTGTGAAATGGGCCTAGCACCGGGCCTACCCGTGGGATGCTGGGAGGGTTAGTGAGATTATGGTTACGATGGCCCCATTGGGATACGGGGCTCTGTGAGCTTCTGTCACCACTTACACAGGCTATGTGTCCCTCTTCCTCTCCCCAACCCCGTGCTATCACCACCAGGGGAATTTACAGCTGCGCATTGCACTCAGGCCACACAGGCTGGTTTGAGGACATCAGTGCCAGGGGGTGTGGGAAGGCTGGTGTGATGTTTCTGCGGGGGTCTTCTCCCTGCTCCCCACTGCCCGGCCGGGCTCAGTTTCAGTCAGCGGAGGGGAGGAGGGAGGCTCTCGTGAGAGCGTGGCCAGCCCTGCGCACCAGGGTGTGTCAGGCTCCAGAAGGGGGACTGCTGCTCCCCTTCCCATTCCTTTCCTACCTGGGCCCCCAAGAGCCGGGGTGTTCCTGGGTGTTTCTGAGCCCCTGCTCTGTACCCAACCTGGTCCAAGCATTGGGAGGGGCCCAGTGGAGGGAGGCTCCTGAGGGAAGCAGCTGGGCTGAGTTCCCAAGAATCTTCCAGAGAGAAAGAAAGGCCAGGCAAAGGCCTGGGGCTGTTAACTTTTCAGCTGAGGGAACAAGGCTAAGGGGACATTAGGGAAGTGGTTGTACATGCAGGTCCGGAGCTTCAGGTCCTAGTGGGTTTATTTTTTATATTTTTTTATTTAAAAAAAATCTTGGCCACACCATGCAGCATGCAGGATATTAGTTCCCCAACCAGGGATCGAACCAGTGCCCCCTGAATGGAAGATGGAGTCTTAACCACTGGGCCACCAGGGAAGTCCCCCGAGTGGGTTTAAAAGGCATGAGGCTATAGAAGCAATTAGAAAGCCGGGCTGGCTGTGCCTCTCCAGGCAACCAGGAAGATCTAGGCGCAGAGTCCAGGGAGGATGAGGGTGTCCCACTCCTTGGATGGACGAGTCTCTTTCTTCCGAATAACTCTCGGTATCTCCGTGTGTTCACTGGAGGGACTGGACCAGGTTGGTGGTCCTGAGCCATTGCGTATGCTGAAGGGGTGTTTTTGTTTTGTTTTGTTTTTTCTTTTTTGCCGTGCCACGCTCCATGAGGGATCTTAGTTCCCCGACCAGGGATGGAACCATGTCCCCTGCAATGGAAACGTGGAGTCTTAACCACGGGACCACCGGGGAACTCCCCCGAGGGGCCCTTTTGAATCTTAAGAGTTTGGGGCTACAAACCTAGATAGATTGGACAACAGCAAACTCGTCAGCAATAAGCATGACTCGGAGCCCATCTCAGAAGCACGGAGACCCCTGGAGCCACCCCTGCCCCCGTCGGCTGCACCTTCCGCTTGGAGGTGCCTGTCCACTGCCCTGCCGGCTCTCTCACAGCCCCCAGGATGCCGCATCTAAGTGGAGTCCCAGCTGATGCCAGCCCTTCCTCTTTGGCAGCTGGTGGTATGCCCTCGACAGGACACCCCCCGCCTGCTGGGCGAAATGCTCCTTCCATCGGACACTGGGGGTGGCGTGTGTGACTACATATTAGGAAAGATAAACTGTAGAGTCGAGTGAAGAGTTTGCAGCCTCCCTGCTGAGCGCCTCCAGCCCAGGAGGGGTGACTCCAGCCCTGAAATCCCAGTGAGGCTGCCTCTCCCTGGCTCTTCAATGGGTCTTCCACCGGCCTTTGTAGCAGGTGCACCTGCCATGGCAGGGACGTGTTACGGACCCCCAGATACACACAGAACCTCAGCTTCTGTGGGCACGAATGGGCGTAATAATTCCTGCTCACCTCGCAGGCTTGCTGGGAAGATGGGAGGAGGAAGCGGCCCAGAGAATGCTTTGTAAACTGGAAATGGCCGTGAAGAATGTCGGGGTGGATTAGGCTGGGCCGGCCGCCAACGGGCGAGGCTGCGGGGCCTAGGCTGCAGCTGACGAGGGTCAGGTCTGGGGGCTTCTGTCAGGGAGCATCGCTGGTTCTTCTCTCGTTTTTTTTCTTTCTTTAACTTTTCACTTTATATTGGAGTATAGCTGATTAACAGTGTTGTGTTAGTTTCAGGTGTACAGCAAAGTGATTCAGTTATACATATACATGCATCTATTCTTTTTCAAATTCTTTTCCCATTTAGGTTGTTGCATAATATTGAGCAGAGTTCCCTGTGCGCTAGACAGTAGGTCCTTGCTGGTCCTCCTCTCTTGTTTAACACACCCTGGCCTGGATGTAGGTTTTATTATTATTATTATTAATTTTTTTTTTTTTTTTTTGCGGTACACGGGCCTCTAACTGTTGTGGCCTCTCCCATTGTGGAGCACAGGCTCCGGATGCTCAGGCTCAGCGGCCATGGCTCACGGGCCCAGCTGCTCCGCGGCACGTGGGATCTTCCTGGACCGGGGCACGAACCCGTGTCCCCTGCATTGGCAGGCGGACTCTCAACCACTGTGCCACCAGGGAAGCCCAGATTAATTATTTTTATACTGCAAACAAAACAATGTATGAACTTAGGTTAAAAAAAAATCAAATAACATGAAAAGGTTCAGAAGGAAATGAAATATTTCCCTGGTCCTTCCTCCCCTTCCCCACTCCCCAGAACCACCTGTTTCCACATTTAGTTGTTCCTTCTGGTTTTGGTCTCCATGTTTCTCAGTAAGATGCTCCTGTGGCTATTTCTTGATTTTTCAATTCTAGACGTTTCTAGAATTCCTTCCGGTCGTGACAGACGAGGCTTCAGCTCCCACTCCCTCAGCATCCCCTCAAAGACTCTACCCAATTCTTAGCTGACCAGTGGTCCAGGGTTTTATTATTATTCTGTAAATGTTACCTGTGAAAGCACCTAGTAGGGCTTCCCTGGTGGCGCAGTGGTTAAGGATCCGTCTGCCGATGCAGGGGACACGGGTTCGAGCCCTGGTCTGGGAAGATCCCACATGACGTGAAGCAGCTAAGCCTGTGAGCCACAACTACTGAGCCCATGTGCCACAACTACTGAAGTCCGCGCGCCTAGGGCCCATGCTCCACAACGAGAGAAGCCACCGGGATCAGAAGCCCACGCACCGCAACGAAGAATAGCCCCCGTTCGCCGCAACTAGTGAAAGCCCGTGCGCAGCAACGAAGACCCAACACAGCCAAAAATAAAAAAAAAAACCCAAAACACGTGCACAGAGTTTCAAAAATCAAATACGGTTATAAAACTTAAAAGAAAAAAAACCAAAAAACAATCCCTTGCCTCATGGCTCCGCCCCTGATTCCTGCTTCCCAGAAGCAACTACTTTCGATTCTTCTGTGACTTTTCTCCACATTTGAAAACAACACACTTACACTGCTCTTGACTCTCCAGTTTAGGTAGAACCACTGCCTTTCTCTTAGGGACCAGGAAGGTTTAGTCTACTCATCCGCCCACCCTCACACATGCCACCCCTTCCCCCACCCTCCTAGTATAACTGTATCGCAATTTTTTGGTTAAATCAATGTTGTTTACATATTATACTATTTAAACACTATGGCCAACAGAGCCACGATATGTCCTATGACTGTATTTCCTTCCTTGTAGGACTTCTGGGATTCCCCGGTGATTATTAGTTGCCTCCTTATTTTGACTTGCTTGGTTTTCTTTGTGCTTCTCGCTATTTCACCACCAGACTCTCTGACAGAGCTCTGATGCTCCTCTCAAGACATCCGAGGCCCCAGGGACTCCATGAGTTGTGTTCTCTTTCTTGGCCAGATCCTCCTGGCATCCTCCCTCCCTGTTCCAATCTGCACTGACTGCTTCTAGCCCTGAAGCCCTCCCTGTCCCACTTCCCTATACCATCACTTTGGGATTCCCCATTTCCTGAATTTGGGTCCTTTCGTTTCTTTATTTAATTCCTAAGTTTAGAGAAAGAATGTCTGAGAGGTAATTTTTATTTTTTTAATCTGAACATGTCATACTCTACCCTCATACTTAATTGACCGGATACTGAAATAATTTTCCTTCAGAAACTCGAATGCATTGTTCCTTAGTCTTCTAGTTTTTGGAGATACTGTAGAGAGTGGCTCCTAGGGAAACCTGCTGCCAACGAACAAGAGCTTCATCTAACCCAGCGCTTCTCAGCCCTGCCTGATGGACTCCCATCCTCCAGATGTTCTGATGGGATGGATCTGGGGTGGGGTCTGAGCATCTGCATTTTACCAGCTTTTAGGTGATTCTAACCAGTGCCCAGAGCTGAGAACCACTGCGCTGACCCACTGGCCTTGTTCAGAGTTAGCCTGACTAGCTGCGTCCTTAGGACACTGACTTGTTCACAGGGGCTCTGAGCGCTTAGGATGCTAAGATGTGGTTCTTCGTCGCAAAGCTGTGTCCTGGTATTGGGTCTTGGGGGTGCTGAGCCTGTTCTGGAAAGAAGGCTCAACTCTTCTCTTAGGGTCTCAGAGTCTCAGGCTGGGCTCTGGGGCATTCCCAGGCCTTCCCCTAGCAGACCAGCACCCCACCTGCCTCATTGTGTGGCTTGTGGTTCAGGCCTACCTTTTCTTGTGCATTTGAGTCTCTTTCTACCCCAGGAGGAGGCTTGGGATGATTCCATTTCCAGGTAAGGTCCAGAGGCTCGGAGAAGGGCAGGACTCCCCAGGGCTACCCTGCTAGGAAATATCAAGTCAGAGACACAGATTCTAACTCCAGGGCTTTTCTACTTAACCCAGCTTCCTCCTGTACCGTTCATTTATTCCACAAGCACTCACTGAGTCCCCAGGCTCTCTGCTGGGAGGGCACCAGGGAGCAGCGATGAACAAAACGGTGAACCTGATGGTCCAGTTTTAAAGTTATTCATATCACAGCTTCTCTGCCCAGCTGTGGGCTCAACTGGGGGCTGGGGGGACAGCTTGACTTCAGCCCAGCCTCGCCCGGAGCAGGTCACAGGAGGAATTACTGTTACTGCTGTTGCTATATCAAACAGGAGGAGCAGACAGAGAGGGCGGGGAAGGCTGGTGCTGCGGTCGGCCAGCAGCCACATTAACAATTAAGGTCGTCACCGACTTCGTTCCACCATCAGGGCATAAAATATTCAGGCACTGGAGGAGGCTGGTCTCCGGTGTCTGCAGAGGGCAGGGCCGGGAGGGGCAGCGTTGCTGGCTGTAGATACTGGGCCAAGGGCAGCCTCCAAGGCCTGGGGTGCAAGGCCTCTGGAGGCTGTAGGGGCTGGATGGGCGTGGCACGGGGGTGTCCCATGCAGATGGCGCAGCTGCAGACACCCATGGAACACCACGGGGACCAGGCCCCTGAGGGCCCTGGAGAAGAGGGGGCTTTGTCCTCAAGGACAGTGCAGCTGCGGGGAGGCAGAGGAAAACCACCCACCACAGGTGGGCCCGCCTGCCTGGGCTTCACGCTTCCCAGCACAGTGACGCCGGCAGTCACAGAGATACACAGCTGGCCTCAAAGACCGTGTGTCTGGGGTCTGGAACTTATCACCTGGAGTAAACCCTGCGTATCTGACAAGTAGCATAAGTCTTGTAGCATTGTATTTGTGCATGTGTGAAAGCGTCAATTTTTTTTTTTTTTTTTTTGCCGTACGCAGGCCTCTCACTGCTGTGGCCTCTCCCGTTGCGGAGCACAGGCCCCCGGACGCGCAGGCTCAGTGGCCATGGCTCACGGGCCCAGCTGCTCCACGGCATGTGGGATCGTCCCGGACCGGGGCATGAACCCGCGTTCCCTGCATCGGCAGGTGGACTCTCAACCACTGCACCACCAGGGAAGCCCCGAAAGCGCCAATTTGATAAAACAAACATTTCAAAGAAGTCATGGTAGGCAAGGCTGCTATACTGTTTCTTCTTTTTTTTCTCCCTTAATATACAGGGTGCCTCGAATATAAAATTTGACCTGGGTTTTTCCTGTGCTCTGAGAGCTATGAGGGTACAGACCCCAGAGAAGCCTGTGCTCCTGAGCACCAGGACCCATGTACAGGGATGTCCATGGCAGCATTGCCGGTTACAGCAAAAAAACTAGAAACAAATGTCCTTCAACAGGAGAAAAGTAAAGGTAATGTATTCATGCAATGGAAATTAGATGGCAGAGTTCTCAGCGGGGGAGATTTTGCCCCCAGGGGCCATTTGGCAAGGTATGGAGACATTTTTGGGTTTGTTTATTAATTTTTATCTTATAATTGGGGTATAGTTGATTTACAATGTTGTGTTAGTTTCAGGTGTACAGCAAAGAGGTTCAGTTATACATATACATATGTCTATTCTTTTTCAGATTCTTTTCCCATTTAGGTCATTACAGAATATTGAGTATAGTTTCCTGTGCTATACGGTAGGTCCTTGTTGATTATCTATTTTATATATAGCAGTATGTATCTGTTAATCCCAAATTCCTAACTTATCCCTCCCCCCACTCCCAGCTTTCCTCTTTGGTAACCATAAATTTGTTTTCTAAGTCTGTGAGTCTGTTTCTATTTTGTAAATAAGTTCATTTGTATCATTTTGTAAGATTGGAGACATTTTTGGTTTTCACAACAGTAGGGGCAGGGGTGCCACTTCCATCTAACTGGTGAAGGCCAGAGATGCTGGTAAACATTCGGCAGTGCCGAGGGACGGCCCCTGCCGGCCCCGACAATAAAGACTTCTCCAGTCCAAATTGTCAACATGCTGAGGCTGAGAAACCTCTTTATACAGCCAGCCGCACAGATAAATGAACCACAGTTACATATATCAACATAATAATAAAGGACTTAAAAGCTTGTTGCCAAAGAACACATGAAGTATAATACCATTCAAATAAAGTTCAAACGCATGCAAAATTAAGCAGCATATTAGAAGGGAGAAATACAGTATTGTGAAAGCACAGGAATAAGCAATGCAGCATTCAGGATCGTGCTTACCCTGGGGTCAGGTGAGCTGCCCAGGTGACCAGGAGGGGCTCCAGGGGCCGGCGAAAGTGGTGATTCCTTAAGCCGGGCAGTTGGGCTCCAGGCACCTGCTGCTCTGCAGTTTGTTGTGATAGGAAATCGTTCATAATAAGAATAGCGTTTATAAGGGCACTGAGGTGGGAGCTGGTCCTGCAGAGAGCTCCCCTGACTCAGTTTCCCCGTGATTGAGCATCCCTCCCTGCCCTGCTCCTCGGGCCAATGGTCTGAGTGGATGTCAGCATTTGAAAGGGGAGGAGGGTATTTCAGTGACTCCAGCTGGGAAGGCAGAGACAGGGAGGAGGGATGCAGATGCTGACACCTGCCCCCCCCCCCCCGACTGTTCCCTAAAGGCACCTTTCCCCCACCTCTGCCCTGGCCTCTGGCCAGCCTGGCTTTGTAGCCTCCTGCCTGTCTCCTGGCCTCAGCGGACCCTCTCTGACCCATTCTTCCCCTCACACCTCCTGTCACCTGCTATCAAACAAAAGTCTGCCAGTTTTCTCTTTGCTCTATACTCTTCTGTGGTTCCCACTGCCCTCAGGTTAACCTTGAGCTTTTGCCGGTGACATCAGCAGTTCCAGGCAACCATCCTATGCATCACTGACTTCCTGATCCCTAGAACAGGGCCTGACCATTGGGTAATGGTGTGAGTGAACGAGCCCACCCTCCCCCCAGGCCGCCGAGTGCTGCCCTCCAAGGGGTCGACATCCCCGCAAACTTGCCTACTGGTGGCCCCAGCATCAGCGCAGTTTCCTCACCTAAAAATGTGGGAGTTGAGACAGTTCATCACTAAACCCCATATTCCATGCTGCGCCCATCCCAGAAGGAAGCTGGTGGCAGCCCAGGGCCATAGCCGGCATCCTTTGTAGTCCCGTTTGCCAGGGGCAAGCACTAGGCTTCCAGGAGAGCCCTTGTTTCAATGTACCTCAGGGTTTGCATCTGGAAAATGGGTGCAATTTCAATGTACATTATGGGAAGACTGTCCTGATCCAGAGGGTGGGGAGAACGCACAGGGAAGGGAGGCACGTGCATCTCTCCAGAGCTGGGCAAGAGCCCTGCTAGCTGCTTGACACTGGCCCTTGTGGAGGAAGGCTCGTATGAGAAAACTGTGGCTCAGAGAGGTTAAGGAACTGGCCTAGGGTCACCAGCAAGTTGGTGAGGGAGGAGCTGTGAGATGGAGCTAACAACATGCAGTGACTGATCTGTCAGCAGGAAGAGCTGGAAAGCTCTTCCCAGTGGTCCATCCAGAGGCTCGGGGAGTCTCTCTGGCTTGGTGACAATGTGGAAGGCTGAAGTAGGAGGAAGCTGGGTGATGGACATGGTCTGGGCACAGCGTAGGCCTCCACATTGTAGAACCAGAGTCACAGTGAAAGGGATGTCACAGAGCAATTGCAGTACAGGAGGCTGTAGTCTATGGGGTAAGGTGCACTCTTGGGCCGAGATGGTCGTGGGTTTCAATCCCAGCTCATTCACTTGCTTGCTATGTGACTTTGGACAAGTGACTTAACCTATGAGCCTCAGTTTGCCCCTTTGTAAAATGGGGATAGAGGCTCCTAACTCACAGGACTGCAGCGAGGGCTCAACGAGACAATCCTTGTAAAGCGTTAGCACAGTGCTGGGTAGATACATAAAAAGTGCTCAACTGCGAGTTCCCTGGTGGCCTAGTGGTTAGGATTCTGGGCTTTCACTGCTGTGGCCCTGGGGCTCAATCCCTGGTCGGGGAACTGAGATCCCGCAAGTCACGTGGCAAAAAAAAAAAAAGGGCTCAACCAACACTATCCTTTATTAATAATAATGACAGTTGCTTTTCCATGAGCCCTGATTTTTCATCATAGCCCCTCATCTGTGCATGGTGACTTCCCCTGTTCAGGATCCTCCCTGAGGTGGGGTGCAGGGAAGAAACCCCAGAGCTCAGCCCCAGACCTGGTCAGCTGCCACTGCCTCGCTGACCTGCAGAAATAGTCAGCCACCACGCAAACCTCCACTGGCCACACCAGAGCCCTTGAGCGTCCAGCAGCCTCTGAACACTGCCCATAAGTTCACACACAGTGGTCTGAGCAGCCAACAGGAATCCACATTAAATCCTGAAGAGCCAATGACACCACCATTCTGATCATCACGTGAGGGCCGGTTTAGAATCCCTGGCACCCACTGGGTGCTGGGTAAGTGGTAGGAGGTGGCAGTTATTATTATTGCTGTTGTTGCTGCTGTTAACTATCAGAGCCCCAGGGAGGGGGCCACACTTCCTCTGTGACTATTCCCCACTGTTCTCTGCCTCTCCTGTATGTTCCGGCAATAAGGCATGGTTGTGTCTACACACACCCCTCACCATTGCTCACCTCTAGGCCTTGGCTTTGTTGTTCCCTCCACCTGGATTATCCCAACCCTCACCTTCCCCATCTACAATCTGATAAACTCCTACTCACTCTGCAAGATTCACCGGGGGGGGGGGGGTCACCTCCTCCAGGAAGCTGCTCCCACTGCCTTAGGATGCTCCCACAATGATGTGTTTTGCCCCGCTCTTCTGTGGTACTTACAACGCGTCCACAATGCATATGGGATTGCACATACACATATGAATTTATGCATAAATACTTAACCAATTATGCTTGTGTGTTCAGGAAATCAGTGAATGAAAGTGACCTTGGGCAAGTCATTTCCCTTCTGGGGCTCAGTTTCCTCATCTTCAAAATGAGGGGCTCAGACTCAATTGGTCACGTACTGAAGGGTCACACATTCACTCAGCAAACAGCAAATAATGGCTGCTCTGAGGTCTCTGTTCAGCGCCCCAGCCACAGAGGAGATAGGAAAGCCCCATCCCCTCTCAGTGAGGAGACAGTCTGCTTACTGCTAGTGTGCTCTCACCATTTCCCAGGTTCACAGACACTGCGATCGGGAATTATTTTGTCTACTATGTATTAGTGTACTGGCTCGAAAAAATATTTGTGTGGCTTTAAATGGACACACACAGTCCTGGAGATTCAGAAGAAAAAAAATTGGGGAGTGGTGGTACATCTTTATTTTTTAAAAGACCCACAACTACTTTTACTGGGCATCTAGAGAATTACTGTATTAGAGGTCCATGATTTGGTTTTACGGATTTCATGACAAAGCAGAGCTAAAACAGCAAAGACACTTGACATTTCAGATCCTGGCTCGGGGTACAGGGTCTGTTGGATGGTGAGTGTTCGAGGGGGCTTGGCACCTCTTGCAGGACCCTTAGGGAGGGGGCTCTGGCTTAGATGGTTCCCCTTGCTTCAGGACCCTTTTTTAGCTCTGGACCCTCTCAATCTCCTGCCGTCTATCCTGCTCTGCCCCAGCCTGTCCAGCCATGGTGCGGAGAGCAAAGACTGTCCCTGGGACCACCCACCCAGGAGCCTCATCTCTAGCACCTTGTCTTTGCTGCACCAGGGGGATGTTAGGGATGCTCTCCTGAGTCTTGGTGAGGGGGAACCCATGGTCCCACAGTCTGTAGATGATGCAAGCAAGCCTCGTCTAGATGGAAGCTTTTTGTTTTTTTCTCTTGGAGAGTTCAGCTGAAGCTGCCAGCTCTGCAGGATCAGAGGGCAGAGATGCAGGCCATGGGAACCACCTGGGGCCACACACAAAGTTGGGGTGGCGGTTCCCACAAGCAGTGTTAACCATCTCAGCAACTTCCCTAGTGAGCCCATGTGTCCTGTGCTCACCCCTCACTCTCCCAGCTCAGGCTTTGTTCTGGGGAGAGCCTCCAGTGAGCTATCTAATCTGGTTGGCCTTTTGGGGTAAGAAAGACCTGTACCCTTCCCAAGCGGGAGCTGGAACCCTTTCTCTCCTCAAACTCAAACTCAGATGCCCTGGGCTGGGTCCTCGAAGCACAGTGCCCCAGTGGGGAGGGTGACCCCCAGCAGGCTCACCTGCCTGGGGGAACCTCAGCTACCCTGGAGCTTGACCCTCAAAGCTATGCTCTGCCTGGCACATCCTCTCCCTGAACATCTATATGGAGAGAGGGGAAGAAGGGTGGGGAATGAGGTCCTGCATCTGGACCTCTCTGCAACGCCCCCCACCCCCATCCCTTCTCCACACATGGGCCAGAGTGAGTCTCTTAAAAGGCAAATCAGGTCATATTGCATCCTGCTAACCCCCCACTGCTTTCCCAGCTGCCTTAGAATCATGGATGATCTGGCCCCTCTGACCTCATCTCTCACTCTTCTTCCCGAGCCCCCTCCCAGCCCCACTGGCCTTCTTTGAATAGGCCACTAACAGGCCAACCCTTGGGCCTCTGCACTAGCTGTTCCCTTCACCTGGAGTGCCCTTCCCCCTTATCTTTGTCCTTCTTGTCACTCAGATATCAGCTTAGACGCACCTCCTCAGAGGTCCTCCCTGACCACGGGATCTAAAGTAACTGATAATCACCTTCTGTGACATCAGCTTGTCTTAATCCCCTGCACAGCACTTATTACAGACTCATAGCTATCTAGTTTGTTTATTATCGTCTCTCCCCTCCTCCCCGCAGGGTGCAAAGTCCCCCCCCAGAGGGCAGTGGCCTCTGCCGTTGTCCCCTACAGAATCCCCCAGTGGTCTAGAAGAGGCCTGGCTTACAGTAGGGGCTGTACACAGTTGTCCAATGAATGGCTGAACAGCTGTAAATGGGGACATCAGCTGTTGCGCGGGCGCGCGCGCCAGGCCGTGGCGTTCACGGTCGAGTGCGCGGATTTTATCTCGTTGCGGGTCCCGGGGGAGGGACGCCCACCTCTGGCCGGCTGGCAGCAGACGCGCAGTAAATGCACTTCAGGGACGCGAGGATAAACGAGACGGACTCACACAGACAGTGGGAGGACCCGGGTGCCGGGCCAGGCTGCGGTGGGGAAGGCTTTTCGCCGCCGACTCGGCGCCCCCACAGTTAAGACCCCAGTGGGAGACCATCTTCCACCTTCCCCAGTGGTCTCCACGTCGTGAATCACAGATTCTCTCCCGAATTCCGGGACGAGCGGTCGGGTTGGCGGGGGAACGGTGCATGTCCCCGGCGCCCTCGCCCTCTCCTGGCAGGGAAGAGGGTACTGACCGTGCTCCGGGACGGTTGGCGAGGCCATGGCCTTCCCGGTGCGCAACCCGGGGCTGGAATGGAACGCCGCAACCTCGGCGCGCTCCGGCAGGGGACGGGGGTGGAAATGGGGGCGGAGGAGCCGGGGGCAGGGAAGGGGACAAAGAGCCGCTCTGCCGCCGGGGAGAGCGACCCCCGTGTCAGAGTCCTATTGTCCGTCGTATCTCACACTAAGCTGGACTCTGGTGCCCCCGGGAGGGAGAAGGGGAGCTGCCCTTCGGATCTTGGGTATTTGTTTATTTGGGGCGGGGGAGGCCGGGCGGGGCACGCGGGCCCAGGAAGGGGCTGGGCGACCATTTCCGCGCGTCTCCTTTAAGGGAAGCCCTGCCCTACCTTTCCCACCTTCCCCCTCCTTGCAGCCGTACCTGCATTTTAAAAGCGCCCTGTAGCCCTGGGATTGGCCGAGGCCGCGTCCTCCCGGCGCAGAAACTTGAACCGCCAGTGGACTGTACCATCTCCGCGGCGTCCCCCGCTTGCGCCCCGCCCCTCCCGCACACCCCCGGAGAGGCCCAATCGGACGGGCTGGGGGCGGGACCACGGCTCGAGGGCGCCTGTGGCAGGGCCCCGGGCGGGCGGGCGCACGGCGCGGAGGGACGTGGGGGCCGGCCGTGCCTTGCCCGCTCCCTTCCCCGGAGGCGGGGCCGGGCCGCGGCGCCCCGCCCCTCCCCGCCCGGAGTGGGCGGGGCGGCTGGGGCTCCGGAGCTGGGCCGGGGGCGGGCCTCCGCTTGCTTCGCCTAAGCCCGGAGAGCGCCCGGCACTGCAGCCGCCGACGCAGCAGCGGTCCCAGCTCGCTGAGCCTCGAGACACGCGGATTCCCGGGCGGCCCGAGAGGGCGCTGCGTGAGGGCGCGCGAGGCGGCGCGGGGCAGGCCGCACGAGCCCCTGGTCGCCCCCCGCCCGCGGGCGGACCGGCCCAGCGCAGCCCCGGCACGGGGAGCGCCGGCCGGGCGAGGGCGCGGGCGATGCCGCGGTGACGGCCCCGCCATGGCGAAGCCCCCGGCGGCAGCGGCGGCGGCGGCGGCGGCGTCGTCGGAGGAGCTGAGCCAGGTGCCGGACGAGGAGCTGCTGCGCTGGAGCAAGGAGGAGCTGGCGCGGCGGCTGCGGCGCGCCGAGGGCGAGAAGGTGGGCCTCATGCTGGAGCACGGCGGCCTGATGCGCGACGTGAACCGGCGGCTGCAGCAGCACCTGCTGGAGATCCGCGGCCTCAAGGACGTGAACCAGCGGCTGCAGGACGACAACCAGGAACTGCGCGAGCTCTGCTGCTTCCTCGACGACGACCGGCAGAAGGGGCGCAAGCTGGCGCGCGAGTGGCAGCGCTTCGGGCGCCACGCGGCCGGCGCCGTGTGGCACGAGGTGGCCCGCTCGCAGCAGAAGCTGCGCGAGCTCGAGGCGCGCCAGGAGGCCCTGCTGCGTGAGAACCTGGAGCTCAAGGAGCTGGTGCTGCTGCTGGACGAGGAGCGCGCGGCGCTGGCGGGGGGCGCGGGTGGCGGCGGCGGCGGCGGCGGCGGTGGTGGTGGTGGCGCCGGCTCCCGTAGCTCCATCGACAGCCAGGCCAGCCTGAGCGGGCCGCTGGCGGGCGGCGCGGCCGGATCGGGGACCCGCGACGTGGGCGACGGCAGCAGCACGTCGAGCGCCGGCAGCGGCGGCAGCCCCGACCACCACCACCACGTCCCGCCCCCGCTGCTGCCCCCCGGGCCGCACAAGGCCCCGGACGGCAAGGCTGTCGCAACGCGCAGGTCCCTGGACGACCTGTCGGCGCCACCGCACCACCGAAGCATCCCCAACGGCCTGCACGGTAAGGACGGCACCTGCCTGGCGGCGCGGGTCTCGGGCCCAGAGTCCCTTCCCCCGTGGGCGGCCGCCACTCCAGACCCCTCCTCCAGCTGGCATCCAGAGGCTCCCGAGCCCACCCGCAGTGGGGCTTTGGGTGGTAATTTTCTGGTTAAGTGATGGAGGCGTGCCCCTGCCCCTCTGAATACGCAGCGGGCCGGGGGCCGCCAGACCCCAGAAAAGTTTCTCTCCTGCGGAGTTTATCAGTATCAGAGTCTGGCACTGTAGGGCTGGCCGGAGGCACCGCATCCCTGCCTGGAAACCGTTGTCCGGGAGCGGGAAGTTTTTAATGGAAAAGAAAGAAAGAAAGGCCCTTTGAGGGAAAGTGAAATTCCCTCTCTTATCTGGAGCAACAGGCAGCCCCAAACCTAAGCAGCGTTCACCTGTGTGCTGGGGCTGGAATTCCACCTGACCTCCCTGCTGCCTGCCCGCTGGGAAGGATCAGAGGCAGGTGGGCCAGAGTACCCGGGGCTAAGAGCCTTCCTCGGTTGTTGTTAGTCCTGCCTTTCTCAGGGCTCAGGGACCTTTCTCAACTCCGGCTCTAAAACTTTCCAGAGGAATGCGGGCTTGGAATGAATCCTGGCTTTTTGTCTCTGCAGGCCTCGGTTTTCTTATCTGTAGAATGGAGCCAATAATCCCTACCTCCTGGATTTGAGGTGGAGATAAAAGCCTCTGAAGGGTTTGTAAACTGTTGGTCACCTTACAGGAAGTGCCACAGTCGTCTGCGGTGGCCAGGGTGTGGGTGGGAGGACCTTTGGCCTCAGGAAAGCTCAGCTACTGTCTTCCACGCCTGTGTGACTGTCGGGCCCAAGGCAGAGGGCTCTGTAGGAGCGGAGCAGCTGGCCCCCATCCCCAGCCCTCTGATCAGTGGTTCTGCCTGCTGCCTGTCTCCTCTCCCACCTCCCTGTCCTTCCACATTTTTCAGTGGCTTGGCTCCTACTTCTGGTGGCATTTGCTGCTGCCTGAACTCTTTGCCTGAAGGTGGAGATTAAACAGCCCTTTCTGGTTCTCCTTAAAGGCTCTCCTAGTTCAGAGAAAGTGTATCTAGGCTTTAAGTGACTGTTCTTCCCCAGAGTGACAGCCTGGAGGGGGGGTGGGGTGGGGACAGGGCGCTCTCTCTTTGGTTTGGTGGCCAAGTGGCCTCGCAGGTGCCTTGGGGGGGGCGGGCTGGGGTGGGAACTGGACCCCGGGAGGTGGGGTGATAGCCCAGCACCGTTTTTCCTTCGTTTACCTTCCCAGCCTGTGAGTTCAGGGCAGGACTAGGTTTAGAGGGATATTTTGTTACTGATTAGCAATCTAAGGCTACAACTTGGGTTTCTCTCGGTAACTCTGTATCCACCCCACCTCCCACCAGCAGCCTCCTTAAGGCCAGTGGGAGTAGCTGAGCATTAGGAGGTTTAATATGTTAAGGTTGCACCATCTGGGAAGTGAGGAGTCCCAGGCCCAGCCTCTCCGGCCTCGGCTTCTTGGGGGCCTTGGGAGGGTCAGATTTCCGGGCCTCGGTTTGCCCGAGTGCAGTACGAGGCGGGGGGTTGCTGCAGTCCTGCCTGTGGCTAGGAAATGAAACGTTTCTGGTTTTCAGCTGCGTCATCAATGACACTTGGCGAGGGCGATTCTCAGCAGGGCACTGAAGCCCCGGAGTGTCAGAGCACATTTGCTGAGAAGTTCTGTCATGTTTTGGACAAGGAGACGCGGACCCCGGCTGGCTCAGCGTTTTGCTGCCTCAGTGAACAGAGCAGGAGTGAGGTTCCCACCCCACTGGGGGAGGGCGGGACGGGTGGAGCTGTAGGGTTTCCTGCAGAACCCATGCTGCCACCAGTCCCATGCACACTCGGAACAGGACTGCCACAGATTTTGTGGTGGCAAAGCTTTATGTTGGGGTGACATGAACATTCATATTCTCATCATGAATTTCAGGTATAGGTGGCATTGCTGTCGTTTAGTTTTGTCTCATAAAGTCAGGCGTGGCCTTGAGTTGTTCTCCAACAATATGAGTAGGATGCCTGGAAACAAGGAAAGGCCCATCTCTTAGAAAACACTTTTCTGTACTTGGACCTGTAGTTTTGAGCGGAGAGCGAGCCAGAGGTGGAGGCAGGTAACAGGCCTCAGTCTGGGTGGTGGCGAGAGGAGTCGGATACCAGGGTTGTGCCTCGGGCCCTTATCCCCATTTTAAAGCCAAGCAAGTGGAGGCTCAGAGAGGTTCTGAGCGTTTCCTGGGAAAGCAACTGAGATTCAGGTGTCTCAGTCCCAGCTGCCTGGGTGGTGCCCTGGGGGTCCTCTCCTGCCCAGACCCGTGGGCTGGCTTGCCTCTCCAGCAGCCCGCTGTCATTGTGGCCGATAATATTCATCAGCAGACACTGCTGACTCCCTATTCTTGGTTCCTGACCCACGTTTGCCCTCCTTCTCCTGTCCTGGGAAGTGTCACTTCCTTATCGGTGACCACTGAGCAGATGGCTGATAACCCCGTTACCCAGAGGGCTCAGACTGTCTCGTGTTCAAGTCTACACTCTTCCCTCTTCTCTTTGGCCAGTTACGTAACTGCCCTGAGCCCCTTTCTGCTCTTCTGTAGAGTGGGGCAAAACCCAGAGTGCCCCCTTTATCCCTGCACACAGTGGGCCTCGACAGTTGTCAGAAGCCTCGATGGTTGTCAGCATCCTTGCCGTGCATCCTTCTTCCAAGGCTCCTCATGAAAAAGAGAGGGACCTGTTGGGGGTTTGCCAGATAGACATCGGTGTTCTCTTTGAAACTGTTTGCTGTTTAGACAGACAGCTCGCTTGAGCGTCTGCGACTGAGCCGGCGTCTGGTGGCACTTGCGGATGTGCTGGGGAGCAGTGGCCCTGTAATCCTGTCTCGGAAGCTGCAGGGTACCTGCAGCCCTTCAGGATGCTGTAAGGGCCCTAAGCAGCTGTGGTGGGTGGTGGCCCATCGGTATGCCGTCCCTGGCTGGGGCTGGGCCTGGTGGGCCTGTGAATGGGGATGCAAATAGGCCTTTCTCTGGGTTGTTTTGTTTTGTTTTGTTTTGATGGAGGTCTGGGCTGGGCTGACTAAAGTCTGGACTGGGATGCTCTTTACTCTAATCCGGTGGGGCAAACTGAGGCAGGCGAACCCCAAACATCAGAAGGTCAGGTTTGCCACTTTGAGCTGATGCAATTTCCAAACAAAAGTACTTTCAACAATTCTCCCCTCCCCCTCCCCATCCTGCGTGTCCCACCTTCTTTCTCCCTTCCCCCCCACGTCCCCATTCACATCTGTCCTAGTCCCCCCATCACACCACGGGGTCCACTCCCCTTTAGCTAACCCACGGAAACCGGGGCCTCCAGCAGCCTTTGTGTGGGCCCTGTTTACTTTTAAAAGTTTGGATTAAAAATTTGAGCTTCTCAAAATAAGATGGGTTTGTCCTCCTGCTTGTGTTTTTGTTGGTTTAAAGGGAGGATGGAGCGAGGGTGGTCTGGGCCTCTGGCCCTGAATAGGTCTTTTATGAGGGGCCTCCCGGCTCAGCAGCTCCTGGGCAGGATGCTAATAAGGCAGCTTTTCCTAAACCCAGTCAGGCCTGGGGCCAAAGGTCAGCAAAGACAATGGGGCAGGTTGAATAAGCTTTTCCCCCTCCCTCTGCATCCTGACCCTGACCATCCGTCACTGGCCTTGGGGTACGGAGCCCCCAGGGCCACATACCAAAGGGGGCTGGTGGTAAGGAGCTCACTGGCCTGTAACCCAGGGTGGGACCAGGGTGTGCCCAGCACTTCACAGTTTACCACAGAGGGTGTCCCAGTCCCAGCTCCATTCTGTTCAGAGCTCCCAAATGGTCCCATATCGCAGGTGGGGAAACTGAGGCATGGAGCGGTATGGTGACCTGCTCCCAGTCCCGTGGGCTGGCTGGGGGGCCTGGGATCAGTCTGGGGAATCAGTCTTGGCCTCTGGTGTCAGTCTGGGCCTGCTGCCCTGTGCCTGCTGCCCCTCTGGACCGGGACAGCCTGAGACTCCCATGGGAGACCCCCACCAACAGTGGAAGGCTGTCCGGAGCTTGGTCCTGGGCAGGGCCCCCTGTAGATGGACCCAGGCAGGATGGGGCGGGAGCTCCAGGGGCTGGACCTGTGTAGCAAAGGTGTGGCACCTGTTCTCAGTCCAGACCCAGAGGCTCAGTCATGCTCTCCTGCTTCCTGGCATGACGGTTCACGGTTCCGGACATCAGTGGGATGGGGAAAGCGCAGGCTTCCGCGCACGGAGTCCCTCCTCATTTACATTTTTCATTCCCTCGCTTCCCTGCCAGGCTGGTTTCCCTCTGCTGTTGTGGCCCCAGCAGACCCCTTACCCATGGCCCGGCCTCTGAGTTCTTAGGACACACACTTGGTTTCGTATCGTTCCCGGGGCAGCGCGATTAGCAAGGAAATCCTCTGCTGCTCATCGTCTGTGTTTTGCACCCATGGGGATTTTCTGTGCCGTGTTTGTCCTTGTCATCAGCACAAGGAATTGGAAGCCTACGAAACAGGACCCCTGTGGACCTCTGTTTTCTCATCTGCAAAGTGGGAAGCCGTTGCCCGCCCTTGGGTTGAGGGAGGAGGGAGTGTGGTGAAGTGTGTAAACTGTGCAGCGCATGTGAGGTGACAGCTTACTGCACCTCGAAGCCTCATCTGTGTCTCGAGGATGATACTACTCTGGTCCTAGAACTGAGCCTTAAAGGATGGGTTCAGTGACCCTCCACTGTCACCTGGACCCTGCAGACTTGCCTCCTCGGGGTGGGGATGGGGGACCCCCTGACACATGCTCATGAGGGGGGCCCTTGTGCCCACCCCGTGTCAGAGTCAAATGAGTTGTTGTCTAGTTGAACAGAAGGGGGGTGGCATTCCAGCGGCAGCAGCAGGTCTGCAGGTGGATCTGGACCATGGGTGCCGAGAGCCCAGGGCCTGCGAGGTGTTCTCATGACGCGTGGGGGAGGCCCGGGGCCTGGAAGCCTCCTCATGGGAACAGAAAGAACCAGAACATTGAACCGGGGGCAGAAAAGCTTTGGGGCTGGGGAGCTGCTGCTGGGTGGGGAGAGCTGTCAGCCCAGCGGGGTCAGTGCTGTGTGTAGCCCCCCAGGGTGGACCCCCAAAGTTCCAGCGATTCGGATTTCAGCCCTCACAGACAAGAGCGGTCCAGGTGGACTAGGTTGCATCTGGAGGTGGGGAGCTCCCTGTCGGGGGAGGCATGCAAGCACAGGGCATTCCTGAACCCACTGTAATGGGACACCCAGAGAGCTGGGCATCTGGTTGTGTGAGTACAAAACAGCGAGTAGAGAATAGTCAGGGAGGTGGACGGGCAGGGCTGGGTGGCTGAGAGAATTCACCCTTCAAGCAGGAAGGAAGACAAGAGCAGACGTTTATTGAGTGGTTACTCAGTCTGAATTCTGAGTGCCGCTCACGGTGATTCATGTAGCCGGGCTTGGGGAGCAGCGGTTCCGGAGCATTAACCTGGGGTCTGTCGTGGTGGTGGCCAGGTTGGGGACAGAGGGGCAGGAAGCTTGGGGCCTCCAGGGTGGCGATAGCTGTGACCGTGGTCATGGGAGGGAACCTTCTCTGAGGTTCTCAGATCAGGAGGGTCTGCCCCAAAGCCCTGCCCCCCCCCCCCCCGTCTGCCTGCTTGTGACTCCTGACCTGTGGGGTCAGGGGTCAGTCCTGAGCCGCCCTGGGGCTCGGGTAGAGCAGCACCCGTGGGCGACAAACTCTCTCTCTCTGCAGCCTCACTGTACCTCTCCCCAGGACGGTTACACCCACGGTTGCTCTGCCCACACCTGCAACCTGGGTGCCCGGGATCCAGGCAGGGAGTGCTCTGGGATTTCATCAGAGCTGGGGAGGCCATGAGGGGACCCCAGTGGCTTCCCCAAAGTCTGGAGACAGAGGAACAAACTTGTCTGCTAAAGGGACGTGATGTTCCTTGATCATGAACAGGGGAATGGTGCCCCTCTTCCCAGGCACCCAGAGCTGGTCATTGTCACACGTTCCCCTCTTGCTGTCCTCTGCTGCCACAGGCCAGAGGGGGCAGGTGGGTGGAGTGTGATAGGGCAGGTCTGGAGCTGGGTCAGTCCCCTGGTGATGAGTGCCTGCCTGCTCTCGAACGAGTCACTGTTGGTCTCTGCTGTCTGGGGAGCAGGGCAGAAGGATCAGGAGTTTTATCGATTCGTTTGTAAGTGTTCTTGGGATCACCCTGCGTATGATGTTTAAACAGAGGTGCGGAGCATCACTTAACCAAAGCAGAAGCCGGGAGCCCTGGGACGTAGGTGAGGGTCTGTTTCCCTTTCCTCCTTCCTGCTTCCCCATTGGCCAGAGGCCTTCGTCATTTGTTATTTCCTGAATTCAAAGATGGGCTTTCCCCTCCTCTGTGGCAGTGCAGGGTGCATCTTAGAATCAGTGTGTGTGTTTACTGCACGGTCTTCCCCTCCCTTACTCTGGAAAATTGGGCATCTGTGACTGATGGTATCTTAGAGTGGAGGAAATGCCATGCCTGGGAAAGCCGGAAACCCTGGAGCAAACTGCCCGGAGCCCTAAAGGCGCTCAGAGGAGACTTGGAAGGGAAGGGGGAACCGCCCCAGGCTTGGCCACAGCGGTGCTGAGATGCACTGGGGTCCCCGTTTCTGCTGAGGAAAAGGCTCAGGGCAATGAGGCAAGTCACATCAGATCATGTGGGGTGGGGAGGGGGCCGTCCGGCGTGATGCTGGAGCCTGCGCCCTCCTGTGCCCCCCTCGTCCCTGTGTGAGTGTTCATCAAGCCCCTTTCACTCTTGGAAGTGCCCTAGTTTGGCTCTCAGCCCCTTCAGGTGTGCCGGGAGCTCAGCGGAGGGGGTGGCTGGAGTTGGGAGCTGAGATGGGCCTGGGAGGTGGAGCCGGTCAGTACAAGCAGAGGAGAGTAGGGGAGAGGCCAGGCATGGCGGGAGGAACAGCTGGGGAGCAGGCACATCTGGCTCTGAGGGCTGACGGGTGACTGGGCGATGCTGGGCAGGTGGGGTCTGTGGCACTCCTCCCACTGTACCTGCATTCCCCCTCCCACCCCCCCGAAGTCCCTGGGCTGGGCTTTTCTAGCTGTGAGTGGTTCTAGCTGTGACCTTCTCTGAGCGTTTTTCCACAGTTACGTGTGAGGGGTGCACTCAGAAACCGGTACTTTTACATAGACCATCCCCTCCCTTTCCCCTGTGCCCCACTTAATACATAATACTTAACACACGGGTGGCCCCAGCAGCTGATATGGTCGCTACATCTGGGGCTTTGGGGACGCGGCTGTGCCCTCCAGGGCTGTTCTGTGTGGCTTAGATGACACAGAACGAGCAGCTTGAGCCCACTTGTGACCTGACCTAATGCAAGCCCCTTGTTTGCCCATCTGTAAAATGGGAAGCTTGGATGGGCCCCGCCCAGGGTCCCAGAGACCCTAGCATCCTCTACAACTGGCAGAGCCACAGGGAAAGGGCCACCTGCCCTGCCCATCCTGCCTCTTGTTGTTACCTTTGTGGTTAGGTCTCTTGCCTGGTGGCTGGCCCTCAGCTTGGGGCAGGTCTGGGTGGTGGCGGTGCTGTGGTTGCCATGACACACAGGCACTGCTCTGTCCAGCACTGGCTGAGACCGAGACCCCTGGCTGGCCAGCCTGTCCTCGTGAGGGGCTGTGGTGAGTGCCCCGGTGGAATTACCTGCCTCTGCCATCCGATCACCTCCTGCAGGGCTGGGTAGCAGGTTTGGTGCTAGAGGAGAATGCCTGGCTCTGGTTCCCTGGTGTGGGGTTGCCCGGGACGAGGCCACCTGTTCTGGACTTTTGCCATTTGCTGTCCTATCTCTGCCCAAGACCATAACCTTCCCCAGGGCGGGGTCCAGTCTTCCTGGCACATGGTGGGTGCTCAGTAAATGTCGGAGTGAGGAATGGGCAGCCCGGGGGCACTGGACGAGGTCTCCCTCTTGTTTTAAACTCGACAGTGATCAAGCCACTTTGGCCACTTGCCTTTCTTTTTCGCATTTGTTCCATTTGGCACCAAATGGTCTTCAGCTTCTTCAAAACAAACAAACAAACCTGCCCCCACTCCCGGGATGGTAACTTGTACATCCCGCTGCCTCGCCTCTCCCCAGCTTCCCTGTTTCCTTTTAACAGTTACTAAAAAATACATGTTTGCTTTTTTTTGCTTGTTGTTTTTGGTTTATTTTTATTTGTTTAATTAGTTATCTGTTTTATACATATTAGTGTATATATGTCAATCCCAATCTCCCAATTCATCCCCCGCACCCCCGGCTTTCCCCCACCCTTGGTGTCCATACGTTTGTTCTCTGTGTCTGCATCTCTGTTTCTGCTTTGCAAACCGGTTCACCTGTACCATTTTTCTAGATTCCACATAATACGCATTAATATACGATAGTTGTTTTTCTCTTTCTGACTTACTTCACTCTGTATGACAGTCTCTAGGTCCATCCACGTCTCTACAAATGACCCAATTTCATTCCTTTTTATGGCTGAGCAATATTCCGTTGTATATATGTACCACATCTTCTTTATCCATTCATCTGTTGATGGGCATTTAGGTTGCATCCATGACCTGGCTATTGTAAATAGTGCTGCAGTGAATATTGGGGTGCATGTGTCTTTTTGAATTATGGTTTTCTCTGGGTATATGCCCAGTAGTGGGATTGCTGGGTCATATGGTAATTCTATTTTTAGTTTTTTTAAAAAATTATTTATTTATTTATTTATTTATGGCTGTGTTGGGTCTTCGTTTCTGTGCGAGGGCTTTCTCTAGCTGTGGCAAGCGGGGGCCACTCTTCATCGCGTTGCGCGGGCCTCTCACTATCGCGGCCTCTCCCGTTGTGGAGCACAGGCTCCAGACGCGCAGGCTCAGTAATTGTGGCTCACGGGCTCAGTTGCTCCGCGGCATGTGGGATCTTCCAAGACCAGGGCTCGAACCCGTGTCCCTTGCATTGGCAGGCAGATTCTCAACCACTGCGCCACCAGGGAAGCCCCTATTTTTAGTTTTTTAAGGAACCTCCATATTGTTCTCCGTAGTGGCTGTGTCAATTTACATTCCCACCAACAGTGCAAGAGGGTTCCCTTTTCTCCACACCGTCTCCAGCATTTATTGTTTGTAGGTTTTTTGATGGTGGCCATTCTGACTGGTGTGAGGTGATACCTCCTTGTAGTTTTGATTTGCATTTCTCTATAATTAGTGATGTTGAGCATCCTTTCATGTGTTTGTTGGCCATCTGTATGTCTCCTTTGGAGAAATGTCTATTTAGGTCTTCTGCCCATTTTTGGATTGGGTTGTTTGTATTTTTAATATTGAGCTGCATGAGCTGTTTATATATTTTTGAGATTAATCCTTTGTCTGTTGATTTGTTTGCAAATATTTTCTCCCATTCTGAGGGTTGTCTTTTCGTCTTGTTTATGGTTTCCTTTGCTATATACACGTTTGCTTTTATCAGTGGTTCCCAACCTCGGCTGCATATTAGATATCACCTCGGGAAACTTCAAAAAGTGCCACTGCCTGGACAAGCCCCCAGAGATGGGCCCCAGTTGGTCCCGGAGCCTCCCGTGGTTGTAGACGTTCCTGGGCGTTCTGCTGACTGCAGAGCCACTGTGGGAAGCTCTGGGAGAGGAGCTGTTGGGCCCGCAGGGCTGCGCAAGCTGGAGATGGCCCATCAGCAGGTGAGCCGGAGGCAAGGACGTGGCCCCACACTGGGGCATCACGGAGCCTGGCCCGCAGGGCGGGGAGGCTGGTGTCAGCTCACGTTAGCCGTGAGGGTGAAACAGGCCCGTTTGTACACTGCCTTGCCGACATTCGCCGTGTGGATGCCCCGGGAGCTGGCTTTGGTTCGCCCGGCGGGGCTCCCAGGCAGCAGTGGAAAGCTGGGTTTGAGCCTGGCCTTGCATTTCCTGAGCACCTACCCCAGCTCTGGACACAGCCCGGTTTGCTCCCCCAGCTCCCCGCCCTGGGAGCTAGAATAGACTGCCAGGCATCGGCACGGAGGCGCTGCCTTTGCCACCCCTGTTGTGGGGTGCTAGGCCGCCCCAGACGGGGTGGGGGCCTTTTAAGGCTGCGGTCAAGGGAGCAGAGGCAGGCTGGGCCAGTGGCACCCAGATGGCAGCTTGGGAGAAGAGCCGACCCATTTCCAAAAATAGCCCATCCACTGTCAGGGGAAGCATCTCTTTGTCTTCCCAAATCTGTCTTTCCGTCGGCTCCCGGGTTGTAAGGCTAGAAGGAGGCACGCTCTTGTCTTGGAATCAGAGGCTCCGGGAGGCACCCTCCCACCCCCCCCCCCACAAGGGCCCGATTGTCCGGCGGCCCTGAATGCGCCCGCCCGTCACGGAGCGCGCCGCACCGGCTCCTCTCCCTAATGAGCCCGCTCTGGGAGTGGCCCTTTGTGGCGGGTTCCGGCCACGCTGCCTGTGCCAGGGCTCTCAGAAGGCTCGATTACCCGGCCGCTTCACATCTCTCGGAGCTGATGGGACAATGGGAGGCTCCCGCCGTGCCCTTTCTCCTTTTTTTTCTGTGTTTTCTGGAACGTGCACACACCGCCCTTATACGGGACAGAAAATTAAGCAGCAGGTTTCTCCCTCTCTCAGCACCCTCTGCCCTGGCGGGGAGGGCTCCCCGCCTCTCCTCGCCTTTCCCAGCCCTTCCCCGTGGGACCTCCCCCCACCATTGTCTCCCTCCTCTTGTTCCCGGGTCTCTCCGGGCTCCTTCCCCTGAAAACAGGCTCATGTTTCCTAGTCCAAAGCAATAAACAAAATCTTCTCCTTTCTGTTTTCCTGCCCCCGGCTCCCTTCCTTCCCCACCCAATCCTCCGAGGAGCACCAGAGGCCCAGCCCACCTTCCCACCCGCAGCTTCTTGGCCCCTGGCAGTCCTGGACCCCAGGAAAGGCAGTTCCAGCTTGGTCCAGTGGCCTGTTCTCATCCTGACCTCTTGGTGGTGTTTGATGCCCACTGTGGGCTTGTCTTCTGGAACAGGGCAGGGTGGCTGGGCACCGCTGACCTCCCTGGCAGCAGCTCCTGGCTTTCTCTAGCTGTCTCCTGCCCGTACTGGGAAGCATCGCTCCCGGGCTAAGCCCCCCGTCTTTCTCTACCTTTCGCTCCTGACCTGGAGACCCAGCAGTCCAGTGTCATCCTGGTCACCATCCTGTTGACTCTGTGCCCTCTGAGTTTGGGCCCCTTCGTCTCACCTACACTCCTGTCCCCTCTGCCTAACGGGTGGCGACCCCACTTCAGGGTTTCCTGGCTCTAGCCCTGAGCTGCCCACTAGTCACATGAGGCTGTTTCAATTCAACTTAATTAGGATTGAGTAACACGAGCGTTTCAGTTTCTGAGCTGCGCTTAGCCCCCTTGCCAGTGCTCTGCACCGTGTCATTGCAGAAAAGGAACATCTCCGTCCTTCCAGAGAGTTCTGTCGGCAGCGCTGATCTGGACGACTCCTTGCTGTGCCGTGCACTGCACTTGTGCACAGAAGGAAGCTCTGCGTGTGAGCGTGGTGTCGGGGGCTCTGTCCCTTCCTGCCAGGCTCCACGCACGATCCCAGGGTCTGCTTGCCTTGCCGGTGCACAGCAGGCCCTTAGGGCTTCTGCTGGCAGGAATTGCCCTTTCTTACCTCCTGCACCCACTGAGATCCCGCCCTTCCCTTGAGGCTTAGGTCTGCCCTTAGAGATGGACAGTCACAGGATGTGTGACCAGCAGCCCTTGTCCACTCCTCGTCTGCAGGAGCCTCAAGCCGGGCTCTTGCCGTTTGCCCTGCAGCCACGGATGCCACTCCCGCTGGTGGCCTTGTGTGTGGGTTCACGTGTACGTGTAGGACACCCAAGCCCAAGAGGCCACAGGGCTCCAGGAGGCTGCAGAGGTCTCCCCCGTAGAGCCCAGCCCCCCACTCCCAGCCACCAGCTCCTTATCCTCGAAACAAGGCCAGGAGGCCTGCGGGATCCGAAAACAAAGAAAATGGCTTTTCAGACGGTGGGGTGAGGTGGGGTAGGTTGCAGGGGGATGGACACAGGCCCTCTCCTCCCTCCCCTCTGTGTGTAGAGGAGGTTGCAGACCTGCTCCGGCCGGTCCCCCTCCGGCCCTCTATGCGTGGCTGTGACGGGCAGCAGGCATTCTCACCATCTCGGGGTTAACCGAGCTGCCTGGGTGCAGCTGCGGGTCATTGCGCCAGGCGCTCCCTGGCGGGTGAAGCCATTACGCAACCGCACCTGGTGTTCTGGCCCTGGCCTCGACCCCCCTGGTTACTGCCCTTCCTGTGCCCTTGAGCCCACTGTTGGGGGTGTGTGTGTGTGTGTGGCGGGGAGCATCAGGGCAACCGGTGAGATGATAGCAGCATGGCTCCCCCATGCCCCCTCCCCCCTTTGAAGGCCTGATGAGGCACTGGCTTGGCCCCAGGAAGAGGGGCTCATATTCGGGCTTCCCTGACCTTGGGGGCCAGGAAGGTCTGAGGAGAGCCCCATTCTGAGGTATCTTACTCTGGAGATGCAGTTGGCGGTGGGGGGCTGGCGGGAGGGGGCGATCCTTGGCGTCAGCTCCCTGGAGGCCCCCAGCACCCCGTGCAGCCGCTGGGCCCCGTTCCTGCTGCTGTCACTCCTCTGCTGAGGGCATTTCCTGGCTTGGGGCCGAGGGTTTCCTGTGAGCCCTGCTCCACGCCCCCATGCAGCCCCTGCAGCCCCTGCCCCGCCTGTGGGAACTCCTGCTGACCCGCAGCAGCTCCTCAGTGTGTCCAGGAGGCCCCCCGGGATGCTCCCTGCCCTCCCTCAGAGGTCCCCGCCCTGGAGGGTGGTCCCCAGCACCGTGCTGTTTTCATCTCGCCTCTCTCCCTGCAGAGTCCATAATCCCTGTCCCCCGAGTTAAGGCCTCGTTCCCGTGAGCTGGCCTGGTTGTGGGCAATGTGATCCGCTCCCAAGCGTGTGGGGCTGAAACACTGTGGGTAATGCTGGATGAAAAGACCCCTTGTTTGTGGTGCAACCCAAACTCATGAGCGGGAAAGTGGCGGGGGGGGGAGGTCGGGGTGGTGGCCGGCCCCCCCGAGTCTGCCCCCTTGCCCTCCAAAAATGCGGCACAGGTGGGGTCACTGGAACCTCCTGGCCTGGGGCTTTATTTGGGGGGTTGTGACGGGAGGGAGACACCCGGGTCAGCTCAGCCTCCTCTGGTCCCTCCGCAGTCCCTGCTGCTTCAAGGTCAGCTGTGCCCTGCTCTGTGCTGACCTTCAGTGGACACATGCTCAGTGGTCTCCTTAATCTGGGCATGACAGGCTTTGGGGAGCCCTGGGCCCCCAACATGGCTGGGTACTTATGCAGGTTCTCAGAGGTGGAGAGTGGTCTGTGGCCCAGGAAAGATCCAGAACCACAGTGGGAGCGGTAGTGAAATCCCTCCCTGAAGCCTTTAAAAATTTTTTTAAAAAAATTTATTTATATATATGTATATATATATTTTAAAAATTTTGTTCAGTTTCTTTTTTAAAATTTTTACTGAAAGATAGTTGATTTAGTTAGTGTGTGTTGTGTTAGTTTCAGGTGTACAGCAAAGTGATTCAGTTGTACTTATATATAAAAATATACTTTTTTTTACATTCTCTTCCATTGTAGGTTATTACAAGATATTGAGTATAGTTCCCTGTGCTAAACAGTAGGTCCTTGTTCGTCATCTATTTTATATACAGTAGTGTGTATATTTCAATCCCAAACTCCTAGTTTATCCCTCCTCCCTCTTCCTCTTTGGTAACCGTAAGTTTGTTTACTAAGTCTGTGAGTCTATTTCTGTTTTGTAAATAAGTTCATTTGTATCATTTTTTTTAGATTCCACGTGTAAGTGATATCATATGATAATTTTCTTTCTCCGTCTGGCTTACTTCACTGAGTATGACGATCTCTAGGTCCATCCATGTTGCTGCAAATGGCATCATTTCATTCTTTTTTTTATGGCTGAGTAATATTCCATTGCGTATATATACTGCATCTTTATCCAGTCCTCTGTCAGTGGACATTTAGGTTGCTTCCCCTTGAAGCCTTTAAAAAGTAAAAATGAATGAGCTTAATGCACGCGCCTTGCCAGGAGGCTCCACGCAAGAGTCAGAGAGTGAAATCTAAAGGCTGCTTGGTTTGAGCCTGTGGTCTGGCAGGTGTGGACGTTGAGCTCTGGCTCACGCCCACCCCATCCTCTGTTCTCAGGAGTCACACCTCTTGTTCCTCTTTCCTGAAGTTGTCTGTATTCATGTGAGGGTTTAGAGTTGGGTAGATGTTTCCACATACATCTATCTTTGCTTCCTGGACTTTTCTCTGCGTGTTGCTTCCTTTCTGCCTCGTTTTCCCTGGGCCTCAGTGTACCCAGCTGGGAGATGAGGCAGTTGGACCAGGTCCATGGGGGCTCAGAGACCCTGGAGGAACTTGAGGAAGTTCCTCCCTGGGTATCAGCCTTGCCCTGGTGGCTGTTCCCAGCCTGGCCCCTTCTCCCCATGCAGCCGAACCAGTGCCATTGGGCCTTGTTTTCTGTGTGACATTCCTGCCACTCTGGGGCTTTCAGCATCCACGGTGGCCCAGTTTCTAACCTCAGGCCCTCACCTTCTAAGTGCTTGCCCAGGTGGGGGACTGATCTGACCCAAAATCAGAAAGCAGTGGCCAGGAGGGATCGCTTGCTGCCCTCCTCCACCGCACCCACCGAGGCTTCGCTTTCCAAGCTCCCCCCCGCCCCAGAGGCACACATGCCAACTCCCTGCGGCTGTGGGCACAGCAGCCATTGCCAGCGGGAGCAGAATGAAAATGGGAAAGTCTTCTAATTTCCTTCTTTTGAATTGCAACCTTGATCCTTCCTCTCTCCTCCTACAGACCACGCCTCTGGTGACTTTTGACTAGGTCTGTGGGCTCCCTTTTCTCCCGCTGAAAATATATGCAGTAGTGCCTCATTTGCCTTAATGAGAATGGCAGGCTTAGGGCCCTGGGGGGAGGGGGAGGCCTGGGGGCCAGGAGAAGGCGGTTTGCACTGCCGGGCCAGCGCCCAGCCAATGACTTTGACTCTGAAAGGTGCTCATTCACTCATGTGCAAGCTGGTGTTTGCAGCCTCCTGGGTGCCAATGGGGCAGGGCAGCTTTGGGGGAGGGGGGAGCCCCGCGTCCAGCCGAGAGGCCGTGTCTCCTGGTGGCATCCCCACTGGCCCTTCTGTGGTTCGCTGATTAGTGCCTGGAAGAAGCGGAAAGGACGGTCCCAAGGGGAGAATGGGGTCTAGGAGGCCTCAGGGGGTATGCGGGGGGCGCCAAGGGGAGATGGAAGGCATGCTGGGCTGGGTTCTCTGTGTTCCCCACGAGGACGGGGAGGGTGACGTGGCTTCGGTACTCGCGCGGCAGACATTTCTGAGGCTGTCAGTGGTGTGGGCCTCCGGGCGCGAGTGACTGCCGGCTGCTGTGTCCTATTCCTGCACCTGGGAATGAGCCTGCGGGAGGAGGGGTCAGCCCACCGCAGGGACAGGGAGGTGGGGAGGGGCAGGGAATCCTCAGGTGCACCTGCTCTGCCGTGACCACCTCCCCACGGCGCGGTGCACTCGGGTGTAGACCACGCCGGGCCCTCTGCTGGTCCAGTTGGGCCGCGGAGCCCCTCAGTCAGGGGAGCGGTGAGTGACAGTCTGACCTTGTTGAGGCCCCTCCCCCATCCTCCCCTCCCCCTCCCAATCGTCGGGCTCCACTTTGTCACCAGTGAAGCAGACCCTTGGGTTAGGGATCTCGAAGGGCCCCTTCGTAGGGGGTTGGAATAAATCCACGTACGCCATTCCCCGATGTGTTAGAAAACCAGCATACACAACCTCCCTCAGTGGTCTTGAACGAGACTTAGTTCTGACCGCTTACTGCAGGCGCCGAGGCTGTTTTTGGTCACGATTCATAGAGGACGAGGGGGGAGAAGGTCTTGGCAGGGAGAGTGGCCCATGGCAATGGGGGCGGTCAGAGCCCAGAGAGGCCTGCTCTGAACCACTGGGCACTGGGCCTCCCCCGAAGCAGGTGGCCGCCTCGGATAACGTGCTCTCGTGTCCTTCCTGCTGTCCTTAGGGTTTGTCCTTTTAGTACTCGGGGTGCGTGAGGTGTCCAGCAGGCCCGGGAGGGGAATTTGTGGGGAAGGGGAGGTCCCAGTGGGAGGCTGCCCTGCTGGAGGGAAGGTGAGGTGGCCTGGCTGGGCCCCTGCTCTGCCGGTACCTGTCCTGGGTCAGGAAGGCAGGGACCCAGCTCCCGAGGTTTGCCTGTGGCTGCAGGGCTTAGCTGTGGCACGCCAGCCCTGAGGCCGCCTGGTAGGATTCGGGGACCTGGACCGGCAGCGGCAGGGGTGGGGGAAGGGCCAGTGGGGCCGGGGGCTGGCTCGCTGGTGCAGCACTATTCCCGTCCACGTCCCGAGAGGCTCAGACAAGGAGATGCTTGTGAGCCAGAGTTGTGAGTTGGCATCTGGAAATGATGCCTCATTACAGAGCTTGCTTCCTAAACATGCGTGCATTTATCATGAAGGGCCTTTAGGAGAAGTCCTCGGGGCTGCCGGGGCCCGGATGTGGGGAGGCGGAGCTGGTGCGGCCCCGTGGCACAGATGAGGACACGCAGTCCGCAGGCCCGTGGGATTTCACAGATACCACCGCCCCATCCCTGTGCCTCAGCTTCCTGCCTGTCTCCCCGGGGGCAGAGCGGGATTTTGGTGGTCTTCTCAGCTCCGTGCTGTGCTGTCTCAAGCAGAGTGCCTCGAGCTGTGAGGGGTGGTAATGGTGGATGGGGCCCGGCCCCTGGTGCCTGCTGACCGCTGCGTCCCTCCCCGCAGGCTGCTGGCCCCTGCTCAGGAGACACTGAGGGTCTGGTGTGTCTCTGAGGTGTGTGTGTGTGTGTGTGTGTGTCTGTGTGGTGGGCAGTCTTCTGTAGGAGCCCTGGAGGAGGGTCAGGGGCCTTGGTCTGGCCTCAGTCTGTCCTGGACCCCTCTGTGGGCCTCATCTGTAAGGGGCCCCTGAGGTCCCCCAGCCCTGCCCGTATCTGGGCCTTAGAGTCACGTTGGGGTCATTATTACCGTTTGGTCTGAGCACCGCCCAAGGCAGGCAGGGGCCATCAGGAAAGAAAGACCTGCCCAGAATGGGATGGTCCTCCCTGCAGGGAGGAGGAAGGAGTTCCCCGGGTGGCTGGCCTGGCCCCTGTCCCTGTGCCCTGAGCGTGGCCACCTCTCAGCCTCCCGCCTGAGGTCCAGGGAAGAGGGGCTCTGGCATCTCACACACCCCACTGCTGTGCTTGGCCAAGCCCAACTCACCCAGCAGGTCCCAGCTGAGGCTGTGATTCTGTTACCTGGCTGGCACTGGGTGCCACCTGATAGGGTCCAGATGGAGGGTCCTGAGCTCTGGTCGTGAGTCCACCTGTGTAAGCCCAGGCAGGTCACACACACCTGTGTGCCTCACCCTTCCGCCTCTGTTAGATGGAGTGACCCCATCCAGTTCATCTTAGGGCTCTTGAGGATGGACCAAGATGCTCGCATAGTAATAGTAGGAACAGTAGGAACTCGTGGGTGCTCGGTGCTGTCTGCGTATCCACTCCTTTAGCCCTCACAAACCACAGGCACCTCTGTTTTCCCCGTTGGTTGGACAGGAAGAGGAAGCGGAGGCCCAGAGGTTAAGCTGCCCAGGTCCCGCGGAGAAAGGGGCAGAGCGGTACCCGCCTCTGGGGCCCGTATCCCTAACCACGGCCTTGCACTGCCTCTCCGCGCACAAGCCGCATCGTTCCCATGGACGCATCTTCTTCTCCTAAAACAATTGACTGTTTATTATAGACAATTTAGAAAAATAATCACCTTGGGCCCCAGCACCCAGACGGCCTCTGCGTACCAGTGCGATGTGGCCAGCGGTGGTATTGTCAGTAATCGGTACACTTTCTCACTTCCCGTGGGAGGCCTGGCCATTGAAATGGGTGAGTTTAGGAGACAATCAGGAACATTCTAGTTCTGAGTGCGATTTTTCTCCTCTCTGTGGGCAGTGGGGCAGTTAGTGGACTTGAAACGTGCGCATCGGTAGAACGCGTTTTGTGGAACCTCTTGGCTCCAAAGCCCCTTTTGCAGCGTGATGCACGTTGTAGATATCTCCCAGTGCATCACATGCCCCCGTCTGGGGACACACAGCCCCCTCTTGCAAGCCTGAGCTCAGCCTTCCTAATTTATCCTGGGGTCCCCTGACAGGAGTTCCCAGGGGGCTAGAATGTCTGCTGATGCGTGAACCCCACTGGGGATGGGGAGCGAGGCAGCCCCTTCTTTGTCTGGACTCTGTGGGTGGGAGTGTGTGAGGAGCTCCGGACTTTGTTCCGGACAAATGTCGTGTCCGGCTGGGGGTGGGGACACCCCTACAGTTGTCGTCTCACCTGGTCCTTTCAGGCTGCAGACTCCAACCCCCTGTGGTTTATCCTGGCGGAGACGCAGAGTATTGCCCACCCCTAAACAATCCTTTGCTTATTGTGTGCCCGTAATGGGGGGCTTGGGAGGTACTGGAAGGCTCAACATGGAAATTTGAAAATCACCTATAATCCTGCCCTCTGCAGAGAACAGATATTAACGTTTTCCTTCTTTCCTAAAGGAGGAAATGCTGGGTGGAAAAGGGAAGTCTGTATACACCTTCTGTTAATTTTTTTTTTAACAATGTATTGAATATAGTTCCCTGTGCTATACAGTAGGTCCTTGTTGTTTATCTGTTTTATATGTAGTAGTGTGTATCTGTCAATCCCAAATGCCTAATTTATCCCCTCCACCCCCCTTCCCCTTTGGTAACCATGAGTTTGTTTTCTATGTCTGTGAGTCTGCAAATAATGCCATTTGCAGCAACATGGATGGACCTAGAGATGATCATACTGAGTGAAGGAAGTTAGACAGAGAAAGACACATAGCACATGATGTCACTTACATGTGCAATCTAAACAGAATGATTCAAATGAACTTATATACAAAACAGAAGTAAACTCACAGACCTAGAAAACAAACTCTGTTAACTTTTTATTTTGAACTGATTATAGACTCATAAGAAGTTGCAGTTGTAGCATAGAGGGCTCTCGTGTGCCCTTCCCTCCAGCAGTGACAGCCTCGTGAGAACGGGGCATTATCACTTCTTTTAAAAAATTTAATTTTATCTATTTTTTATACAGCAGATTCTTATTAGTTATCCATTTTATACATATCAGTGTATATATGTCAATCCCCATCCCCCAATTCATCACCCCCCGCCGCCCCCGCAACTTTCCCCCCCTTGGTGTCCGTACGTTTGGAGAACGGGGCATTATTGAAACCAGGACAGTGACGTCGGCACCACACAGTGAGTGACCAGACCTCAGACCCTCCCTCCGACAGCGCCTGTCTTTCTGTGCTCTCACTCCTATGTGTGTGGAGAGTTTTATGAGCTCTTGCCACATGTGTAGAGTTGTTATACACACTTTTAAAAATAAATGTTGCTGTTTAGAACTGTTTTTAGATTTACAGAATCATTGAGAAGATAGCAGAGCTCGCATAAACCCCGCGCCCCGTTCCCTGGTTGCTCACTTCATCTGCTGGTATATTGGTGCCTCCGTTACAATTCACGAGCTGATATTGATACACTGAGTGGAGTCCACACTCCACATTTCCTTACCTTTTCCCTAACGTCCTTTTTCTGTTCAGGATCTAATCTAAGACATGCATTTTATTTATTTATTTTGCGGTACGCGGGCCTCTCACTGTCATGGCCTCTCCCTTTGCGGAGCACAGGCTCCGGACGCGCAGGTTCAGTGGCCATGGCTCACGGGCCCAGCCGCTCCGCGGCATGTGGGATCTTTCCGGACCGGGGCACGAACCCGTGTCCCCTGCATCGGCAGGCGGACTCTCAACCACTGCGCCACCAGGGAAGCCCTAAGACATGCATTTTAAAAATCAACTTTTGCCATGTTGTATTACAGTTTGTAATCCCTTTTTTTCCCCCGGGAGCATGTTGAGAATATCCTTTTTTTTTTTTTTTAAATTTTATTGAAGTATAGTTGATTTACAGGTTGTGTTGAGAGTATATTATCAGAGCATCACTGGCAGTTCTTACATGCCAGTTTGAGTGGCCCTCTGCTCATCCCACCTGTGGGCGTCCCCGCCGGGACCTTCAGAAGGGGTACCGTGCTCCCTCTTGGCTTCTTTGGTCGTGTCAGCACCCCGCCCCCCCTCGGGTGGTCCGAGGGGCAGGCCTGGCACCCCTTCCGTGTGAGGTGGGGCAGCTTTGGGGGAACACAGGCCCCTCCCAGGGCGCCCCTGGGTCCCCAGACTGGATGAGGTCACGCGGGAGGGCAGAGCGTTGGCAGCAGGGTGGCTGGTTTGGAGGAGGAGGGCTGGCTCTGCCCGCCGCGGCCCCACGTGCCTGGGCGAGTCCCACCACCTGCGGACGACCTTGCAGCCCAACGATCGCTTGGGCTAGAGTAACCACTCGCGTCCGGGGCCAGTTCCAGAGGCTCGTTGGCCCCCACCCGCTTTGTGGCCTTTCCGGGCAAGGCCAGGAGCCGCAGGTCCCGCCGACAGGATGTTTCTCCACAAGCCCATGGAGAGATCCCTCTGGAAATCCTCCTTTGGCCCTGGTGCAGGCAGGCGAGAGAATTGAGGACAATGGGACCTCAGAACAAAAGGCAGTTGTTGGGCAGGGTCAGTGGATGCCCCAGGCCAGGGCAGGCCTACCATCAGGCGGGCCACTGGATTTCTGCCCATCAGGGGGCTGGCCCCGAAGGAGGGGAGTCAGGTCCCAGGCCTGAGATGCCACACTGCGAGCTGTAGAGCTTGGAGTTTAACTTTGGGGCCCGTGTGCTTTGCAGGAGGTCCAGACACACAGGGGGTCTGCCCGGCTTGGCGTGGCACAGTCCATGGCCTACTCCCGCCTTGCGCAGGTCTTTGCTGCCCCGCCGAGCATGTGGTTTATGGTGAACCAGTCGCACCGTGAGTGTGCGTCTGTGATGTCCAGGTGTGGGGCGCTCCTGCCCCGCTCTGTCGCTGCTGGTGCTGGGACTTCACCCCCCAGGCCCGCCTCTGCTCCAGCCTCCCAGGTGGCCTCCCTGCCTCCAGGGTCTCCACCTCCAGCCCTCTCTCTGCCCTTACAGAATGTTCTTCCAGAAATACAGCCCCCACCTTGCGCCTCACCCACAGGGACCCTCAGCCTCAACATCAAGCCCAGGCTCCTGGGAACACGGCTGGAGGCTCTCTGTGGTCTGACCCTGACTCCTTTTCCACGCCCCCTCCCAGAAGCTTCCGTGACTCCAGGCCAGTAGCGGTTCCCGAATGCTATCAGGCATTTCCATACCCCCCTGCCTTTGCCCTGACTGTCTCCTCCACCTCCAGCCCCCTCCCCTCCCCTCCCCTCCATTTCCATTTGGAAAATCCTGCTGGTGTGCAAGCTGTGGCTGAAATGCCACCCCCTTTTCACAGTTCCAGCCACCCTTTCCCCCCAGTGCTTAGCATGGGTCTCTCTGAGTCATGTCTCACTCTGCCGGGGCTGCATGCGGCTGTTTCCGCATCAGCCTCCGCTGTGAATTCCCAGGACGGCCCCACGTCTGAACTGCCCGCGTGGGGAGCGCCCTGTGGGCGCCTGGTGCCTCCCCTGCCCGACGCCGCGTGCCACGCCGAGCTGCCCGTCCCCTGCTTCACCAGGGGCCCCGGTGGCCAGGCCGCCTGCTTCCTGTCCCAGTGGCTCCATCCCCCTCGGTGACCGAGTTCCTGGAAGGCGTCTGCTCTCCAGCAGCGGCCCAGGATTGTGAGGCTTGGATGAAGTGGCCAGCCTCGCCCTGGTGACTCGCCCCGGGGTGTGTGTGGTTTGCCACAGTGGCCGCTGCTGGGGTCACTCCATGTCCCAACCCCAGGCCGACGCCCAGAGCTATTGACGCAGCCAGATGGGGGTGGTCAGGGGTGTCTCAGGCCACCTGCGGGCGGACAGCCTGACACCCTCTGTGCCTTGGTGTCCTGTTGGTAAGATGAGGACAAGTGAGGGTCAGGAGAGGTGGCGGCGGGCAGGAGGTGGTGTGGGAGCCCCTCCCCCAGCGGCCCTGCCCTCGCAGCCTCTCAGCAGGTGGGGGTGGGCAGGGCCCTGAGAGTCACCAGGCAGCCCCCCGTCCCATGCCCTCCTGGGTCACGAGGGCACCCCGCCTGCCCTCAGCGATCCTGAACCTGCTCCTTGCCTTCTGGGCTCTGCCCCGTCCATCTGTGTTTCTTGCCTGGACTCTTTGGGGCTGGGTTTCGGCAAGGCTCGGAGGAGGGTGGGCTGAGTCAGTCACTGGCCCCCCGGCTGCCAGGGGCATCTGGAGTGCCCGGGCCCATCATGGGTGCCTGGGGGTCCTGAGGGGTCCTGTGGAGCGAGCTGGCAGGAGCCTGGGGTTCGGGGTCCCCCCTGCCTGCCCCTGAGCCCCGGGTCTCCTGACTGTGGAGTCAGCCACCAGCTTCTTGGATTAACTCAGCTGCAGCGATGACCCAGGAAGCCGAGGAAGCATGGCCTCTCTCAGCGTCCCCTTGACCAGGCTCCTGGGAACAGGGCCCCCCTGGGCTGCCTTGGGCCCAGTGCCTGGCGTCGGGCAGGAGCCAGGAGAGGGGCCCTGGATTTGAAGGGGAGCCGAGGGGATTGGCTTGGGGAAGACGTGGGGCGGCCGGGATGGAAGGGGTGTGAGTGTGTGTGCATGTGAGAGAGTGCGTCTATGTGAGTGTCTGTCTGAGTGTGAGTGAGAATGTGTGTGTGTGTCTGTCTACATGTTTGTGTCTACCTGAGTGTGAGTGTGTCTGTATGAGTGTGTGTGAACGTGTGAGCCTCCAGCCTGCCCACACAGCCTGTCCCCGCTCCCCTCGGTCACGTTCAGTAGCCTGAAAGCATCCCTCCCCACGGCTTCTATTTCTTGCTTTCAAGTCACCTTTATTTAAACGCTCACAACTGCTGGGCCTTCGGTGCGGTGCTGAGTTTATCACGTGTAATTGGGAGAGAGGGCAATTTCATTGCTTTTAGCACCCATGCTGCCCACCCCCTCCAGCCCCTCCCCAGAATAGCGCTGACTTCTGCAAGCTTTTTCCTGGGGTGAGGATTCAATGATCTGCCGGGTGGTATGACTGCACCCACGGAAGGTTCTAGGTGACAAGCGGGTGCTGTCTGTATCCGTGTTGGTGTTTACACACTCACGGCACCCTCCCTCCATCCGCACGTCCTGTTGAATGCGTGGGAGGGTGGGCGTTTGCTGAGCTGTGCCCCCGTGGGAACACCGGCCCTTGCTCTTCGCTGCATCTGAAGCCTCAGTGCAGGTGAGGAAACCGAGGCCCAGAGCTCAGAGGGAGCTGCCTGCTCATGCAGCAGACACCTGGCAGACCCAGGTGGCCCTGAGCCCTGAGGTGCCCCGAGATGGTGCCCGGGAGACGCTGGACCAATGGGACGGAGAAGTGGAGGGGCTGGGCGCCCACCATAGGCAGCGTCCTCGCCGTGGTGTCCCCATGGCGTGCCGGTGGCACACCCTGGAACCTGCAGGCCAGTGGAGGAGGAACCGCCCTGGGGGCGTGCCGGGCGGGGGGGTCCAGTGTGACTTGCCGCCCACTCGCTGGGCAAGTTGCCCACCTCACCTGGACTTAGTCTCCGTGGCTTTAAGTGGACTCAGGGACGCTCAGGTGGCTCCGTGCAGGTCGGGGGCCCACACCCAGCACAGAGCAGGCTCTCAGTGGTAGAGATGCCTTTGTTCATCCAATATATGTTTATTAAGCACCCTGAGCGCGAGAGACGAGCAAGATGCAGACTGGAAACCAGAGAGGAGACAGGCCAGGAGTATTGTTTCTGGGGTTGGAACCGGTCCAGCTGGGCGCAGGTGCAGCCGCATCCCCTGCCCGTGTCTGCTGTGACGCTGAGGCCTCCGGCCGGCTGCAGAGCTCATCAGGAGTGGGGGCCCCTGGGGCCTATGGTGGCCCCCCTGTGAGCCCAGGCAGCCTGGGCCGGGTGGGACAGCTCATCCATGGGTGTGGGCAGGGGCTCTGATAGGGGCATCCAGGGTGGTGGGGTGGGCAGGGTGGTGTGGAAAGAGTTGCTGACTTGCTGTGTTACCTTGGGCATGTGTTCCTACCTTCTCTGAGCCCTGATTTCCTGCCGAGTGACTGAGAGTCTGTCCCTCTCCCCCTGCCCCCCGCGTCCCCAGGGTGTTGTGGGGTAAGAGGGCTGTAAGCCTGAAAGAGGCCTTGCAAATGTTTGCTGCTATCCAAGCGGCCCTCATCAGGAAGCCTGTTCTCAGCAGGTCTGGTGGGAAAGGGCTCGGGGTGAGCATGGGCCCTGGGGGAGCTGCGGGCAAGCTTTGTAACCGTGTGCACCCTGCCTGCTCCCGGCATCCCTGTGTGGATGTGGACCTCGGCTCCTTGCTGATTACTCCCTGGATCTCACAGGTTCTCGGAGGTGAGGCTGCCATGCCAGAGAGGTAGGTGCCACAGGTGAGGTTCGTGGCATGTGAGTGGACGGCGCCGTTCTGTTCTGGGGACGGTGTGTGACCAGGCAGAGGTGGGGGTGAGCCTCCCGGGAGCCCCTTCTCCCAGGCCAGCCTGGTCCCGTGTGTCGGAACCGGAATGGACGCCATGCACTGTGGCCGGCTCACCCCATTTGCAGGGACCCTCAGGATCACGCTCGCTGTCTCAAGGCCTCTGGCCCTGGGTTTTAGATGTGGTCAGTGCGGAAGGTTAGCAGCCACACTTTACGAAGGCATCTAGAAATCCCCGCCACATGTCACCGCTTGATTTGGTGATCTGTCACCCCCTTGGATGTGCCCTTGGCCCCCTTCGTGGGATTGTGGTTTCTCTTTGGGGATGGGGGGAGATGTGACTGTCAGTCTAGACATGCCCGTTAGAACTGCATGGACAGGGGAGATTTGTGGGGTGGGCAGAGGACGCACACCCTGGTTTTCCCTAGCGTTTCCTGTCGCGACTTGAGTTCTGGAGGGGAATGGAGGGGATCGCCGGCCCCCAGGTATCTGATTTGGCCTGGGAGGTGATTCGGATTCCTGACTTCCACCCCATCCCTCCGGCCAGCAGCCGTGAAACACAGGCCATCTGTGAGGGGTCAGCCTGTGGGGAGCGTGCCGACCTTCTGTCCTGGGTGTCCCGGGCTGGGAAGCTGCCTTCCCGTTGGTTTTGTTTTCTCTCTGATGGCCTGTGACTGTCGCTGTGACTCAGGGCAGGGCTGCGAAGCCTGGAGTAGGTTAACCTCTGCTGTAGGGCCTGGGGCACGAGTGTTCCCTGCACGGAGCACGGCTCGGAGATGGTCTGAAGCACGTGAGTGTGTGGAGGTCTGCCGCTCCGTGGAAACGTTTGTGAATGATTTCCTCCGGTGCGGTCGGCGCGGGCTTCTGTGCAGCTGTGTGCTCCAGAGAGCTTCCTCCGTGTCTTGCTGGGTCCTCATGGCAGCCCTGCAAGGCCCATTACTGACAGAAGGGCACCAGGCTCACGGAGCGATTACTGGGTGCTGGTGTCCTCTGCGCCCTGCAGGGTGAGCGGTGTGCCATGGGCCCAGGTGGCAGAGGGGGCCCAGCACCGTGGGTGTGAGCCGCGGGGCCTCTGCGTCTCCCGACGTCCTTGCCAGTCCCCTGGTTCGGTCACAATAATGCCTGCTGAGCGTCCTAATCGCCCGCGCTGGCCCAGCGTTAGGAAGCGGGCCCCACCCCGTGGCTCCCGTGTCAGGGAACTCGGCCGGATCCTGGGGGTGGTGCTAGTTAAACAGGAAGGAGGAAGCACAGGCCGTCCCCGCAGAGGCCGGGACTGAGCCCCATTCCGGATGAGATCCTAAAGGCTGCCCTCTGGCTGCAGTCCCCACCTCCAGGAAGCCTTTCCTCCCTGTCGCTGGTCGAAGCCATTTGCTTGGTGACCTTGGCAGTCACTCGCTTCTCAGGGACTCCGGGCATCAAAGTGGGATGCCCCGCGGGGTGGCCGGCGTCCCACTGAGCAGCTTCCGCAGCCCATCCCCGGGTGAGGACCTGACCCATGGCCTCGTCATCCTCCAGAATGCCCTGTGGCGGGTCCTTCTTTGGTCCCTCTTTGCACTTGTGGGAACATGTTTAGGAATGTGCCCAGGTCACGGAGCTGTGAGTGGCGGGGCCGCAAGCACACCCCAGCCTGCCCGCTGGTGTACCGCTCAGGGCAGGTGTGAGGGCCAACACAGTCATTTCACTTTTTGTTTTCTGGCTGCGCTGCGTGGCACGCGGGATCTTAGCTCCCAGGGATCAAACTCACACCCCCTGCCGTGGAAGTGCCGAGTCTTAACCACTGGACCGCCAGGGAAGTCCCAGAATCGGTTCACGTCGACGAAGCCCCTGGTCAGTGCTCGGAACCCCAGCAGATGTGCCTTTAGCCCTGATTGCCTCTCTTCTTTTCTACCCTTATCTCCCTACATTCCCTAAATTCCAGGCCCTCCTGCCTCCCAGGTCCCCTTCATCTTTATCCCCTCCCCCGCCCACACTCCCCCGGATCTGGATTGAACTTGTTGGGTTCTCTGTGCCTCGGCCTGGGAGGGGCGGGGGGAATATGCTATGCGTGTGCCAGGCCCTGGTTGGGGGGGAGAGCCAGCTGCGGTTGGGATACTGCTCAGCCAGCATCTCTGCCTCCCTGATCCAGGAAAGATTTATGCTGAGATCTAACTGCTTCTGTGAACACACAGAAAACCCCCAGAGAAATTTTCAGTTCTTCATTGAGCTGCCTGCCCCCACCTCCCGCCCCCCTCACCCCCACCCCCCGGTCCTCTGCTGCGAGGTGGTGGGAGGCCAGAGAGGAAAGAGCAGGTGTCACAGAATTTAACCCCTGCACAAAGCTGGCAGGTGAACGTGCCCTCCATGAGCAAAGATGTCCGGCCGAGATCCCGGGTTCCAGATGGCAGCTCCTGCATTCAGCCGTCCCCGTCTGTCCTTCACATCCCAGGATAACGAGCAGCAGGATTCCAGCAAGGCAGGATCTGGAGGCGCCCTGGACTGCCCCTCACTTGTGTATGGGCTGTGGGGACCAGAGGCTTTCTGCAGGTCGGGGGGCAAGTGTTAACACGCCCAGGAATCTGAGGCTCAGAGATGTGGAGGGACTTGCTCAGGGTCACCCAGCAGCTGCCTGGGCCTGACGCAGGCTCGTCTCTTTGCCTGCCCCGCCACCCTTCCATGGGGAAGGAGCAGAGGGCATTGAGGGTCTAGGTGGGGTCCTGGTGAGGGGTGCATTTGGCGACGGCGGTTGTAAAAACCAAGTCGTTCTGGAAGGCTGACACTCCTCCTCCCCCACCAACCCCGGCAGCACACACCTGCCAGCGATTGCAGAGGACGGGGACCGTGTGGAATGGGGGCATGGTGCTGCCTGGGGCTCTTTGGAGACAGGAGGTTGGAGCCAGGGCCGAATGCTGCTGCCCAGGGCCCCGACCCGGGCGGGAGTACAGCCTCCTGGGTACGCACTGCTCTTCGAGCCAGAGCAGCTGGGCTGCGGGGACCTCATCACTGACCAAGCAAGGCCCTGTTCAGCCCGCTCCTCTAAGGGGACATCAAGGCCCAGAGTGGGGGAGGGTGGTGACGACTGTGAAGCCTGTGGCCTCAGCCAGTGCCTGCAATTTGGTGACAGCAGAGGGTCCTGTGCTTCTAAGTGAGACCAAATGGCCTCCGGTGATGTTAAACCTCCCCTGAGCAGTCAGGCAGCGCAGGCTGCGGAGGGGGGCAGCACCCATTCCTCGGTGGTGCGGGCTGCTGTAACAGAATACCACGGCCTGGGGGGGGTTGTGGAAACAGAAGTGATTGCTTACACTTCTGGAGGTTGGACGTCCAAGATCAAGGCGCCAGCGTGGTCGGGTTCCTGGTTCACAGCCGGCACCTTCTCGCTGTGCCCTCACAGGGTGGCGGGGGCAAGGGAGCTCTCTGGACTGGAGCCCACGGTAAGGCACTCATCCCATTCATGGGGCGCCGCCTTCATGGCTTAAGCTCCGCCCAAAGGCCCCGCCTCCAGCAGCATCACCTTTGCGGGTTAGGGTTTCAGTATGAATTCTGGAGGCGCACAGACATTCAGACCATAACAACCCCCGCGCCAGGCAGAGCCAGCTCCCCGGGGGCTCCCGTTAGAGTCCTGGCCACCCAGGGCTCCTTCCTCTGCCGGGAGCACCCAGGGGGCTGGCGTTCACTCTGGGTGGTCCGCCCAGCTGCGGGCGTGGTGAGCAGTGACAGCAGCGGGGCCGGCAGGGATGCTGGGGGCTCCAGGAGATGTTAAGTGGTGTGTGCACGGTGGCCATCTCTGCCTGGTGTCTGAGTGCCCCCAGAAACGGTGGCAGCCTTACTTGTCCCCTTTGGCACCGGGCACGTGGCGTCGTCTCCCGTGGTCACCGTGGCGCTCTGAGGTTTTCACCGTCCCATCTTATGCACAGGGAAGGTGGAGCTGGTCAGAGTGGTCCCGTGCCCTTCACCCTCTGCGGTGCCCGGGGCGTGTGCTGTCAGCTGTTTATCGAGCACCCGTTTCATGTCGGGGCCCCGTTTCCACGCTCTTGGGATATTCCCAGGAGAAAAATAGTCAGAGGTCTCACTGGGGAGACAAACTAGCCGACAGATCAATGGACAAGAGGGTCTTGTGTACTGGTGAGTGCTGGGAATGGACCAGAGATGGGGGCAGGGGTTGCGTCTGGGAGGAGGGCCGCCTGGACTGGGGCTGCATGAGCAGCAGCTGTCCCTGGAGGTCTTGCAGCCCAGGGAGGATGCGGAGGTGGGTGGGAATGAGCCGGTGCTTTTCAGGACAGCACGGAGGCCACTGTGGCCGGAGTCTGGGAACCGAGGGGGCAGAGTGGGCGGAACTGTTGGAGTTGGGATTTTATCTAAGTTGGGCAGAGATGACACCATCTCATCTCACTTACACTTCTCGAGGTGTTCTGGTTTCCCGGTGGAGGATGGGCTCGGAGTGGGGTGTGGGTGCCTGCATTGGAGGACCCCTGCGGTGTCCTGGTGACAAAGGCCCTGTACACAGCTTTCAGCCTAGGGGGAGGAGGTGACACCCCAACATGCTGGCGTTGGAACTTATGTATTATTTCTTAGAGAAAAGTAATTCATTTTTTAAAAACAATTCATTTTGGGGGACTTCCCTGGTGGCGCAGTGGTTTAGAATCTGGTTTAGAACCTGCCGATGCAGGGGACTCGGGTTCGAGCCCTGGTCCGGGAAGATCCCACATGCCGCGGAGCAGCTAAGCCCGTGCGCCACAACTACTGAGCCTGCGCTCTAGAGCCTGCGAGCCACAACTACTGAGCCCACGTGCCACAACTACTGAAACCCATGCATACCTAGAGCCCGAGCTCTGCAACAAGAGAAGCCACCGCAATGAGAAGCCCGCGCACCGCAATGAAGAGTAGCCCCTGCTCGCCACAACTAGAGAAAGCCCGCGCGCAGCAACGAAGACCCAAAGCAGCCAAAAATAAATAAAATAAATTTATAAAAATAAATAAATATAATAAATAAATATATAAAAATAAATTAAATAATAAAGAGAAGTAAATCTAACACCTGGCACATATTCTTTTTTTAAATTTTTTTATTTTATTTATTTTTGGCTGCGTTGGGTCTCGCTTGCTGTGTGCGGGCTTTCCCTGGTTGCGGCGAGTGGGGGCCACTGCTTGTTGCGGTGCGTGGGCTTCTCATTGCAGTGGCTTCTCTTGTTGCAGAGCTCGGGCTCTAGGCGCGCGGACTTCAGTAGTTGTGGCACGTGGGCTCAGTAGTTGTGGCTCGCAGGCTCTAGAGCGCAGGCTCAGTAGTTGTGGTGCACGGGCCCAGTTGCTCCACAGCATGTGGGATCTTCCCAGACCAGGGCTCGAAACTGTCCCCTGCATTGGCAGGCGGATTCTTAACCACTGCGCCACCAGGGAAGCCTGTGGCACATATTCTTAAAAAAAAAAAAAAAAACCCCAAACCAATTCATTTTTGAAGGGGAGTGGCTGTCCCCCGGGGATAGAGTACTTCCCAGGAGGGCTGCAGCTTGGCCGTTCACAAACATTGCTCCCCACCCCCTCCCCACCAAGGCTGGCTGTGTGGAGCCAGGGTCACAGGAAGCCCACCCTCTTGGTTCCTCCAGGACCTACCGCCCTGTGAAGGTGAGCCCATGGACTTGGGAGAGCGTGTAGAGAATCTCACCCCGCCCCTGACTTCCAGAGGCTTCCAGAGCCTGGAGTAGGGTTCGGGTTATAGGACTGCGTGTGGGGAGCCTCTGGGCCTCATGAAGACGCCCCGCTGGGGGTAGGAGGCCCACACTGAGCAGTTTCTAGCTCCTTTGCCCAAACCCCTCACCCCGTCCCTTCAGCCCCTCTCCCTGTGGCTCAGGGCCAAGATAAAGGGCGAAGAGGCCGGGCAGGTGTGATGGTCCCTGCTTCCCATGGGTCAGGAGGCAGGAGGGAAGGGGCGAGAGGGATTTGTTCTAATCAGCGTGGCGGAGCCTGGCTCATGAAACCAGGGTCCTGGAACCTGGCATCTGCCTGCCCAAAATATGTACATCCGTCAGCCCCCGGACAGGCCACAAATTACCCTGTGCCTGTGATTCAGGTTCCCACCCACCTTCTTCTCCAAGGAGTTCCTGGCATCCTAAATCTTGCTGCATACAGAGGGGAAGAAAGGAGTCCGAGGTGGTACGGAGCGCTCTAGCATCCATGGACCGAGTTTGACCTTCCTGGTGGTGGAGTACCCGGCCGGCCCACATCCCTAGCGTCCTGCCCAGGGACACCCTGTTACCTTGGCCTTGGGCCCGCCCTTCGCTTCTCTGAACTGCTGCTCACCTGTCACGTGGGGCTGGGGAGCAGCTCAGTGCCACGCATGTACAACGGGCACTTGGTCATCATAGCAGCCAGAGCTGGGTGTTTTTAATTAAATTGTTGGCTGTTATTATCGCTGCTGTGGTAGCCCCGGCTGGCAGACCTCGGCGAGGTGAGAAGGCCTGGGGGCCCCATGCTGGGCTTCCTTTGACTCAGTCCTCCTTCCTGTGCGTTGCCCTCTCGCTGGAGTGGTTCGCTGCAGAGAGTGAGCCCCTGGCAAAGGTGGGGATGGCGGGGCTGGGGGGACAGTGAGTGGGTGGTGGTGGGGACCCTAAGGGCTGGCCTTGCCGCTTGGAGCTGGGGAGGTGGCAGGGAAGGGGTCCTCTTTCCGTCACCTGGGACCCCCCCAGACTGCTGCCAGCCCCAGCGCCAGCCCCAGCATGTGCCACCGTCTCCATGTGTGCTTTTGCCCTTCAATTTGTATCAGGGCCTGAGTCTGCTTCTCTCCGAAGCCACATATACCCATAAGGTTTGTGTTTTCTGAGGTCAGTGGCCAAGGAGGTCAACACCTGGATAAGGTGCACTTGGCTCCAGGAGGACCCCTCGTTCCCAGCGGCCCGCAGGGCATATCTGAGGTCCAGGGACGCGTTTTCGTTTCTCCTGTCTGGCCTGTCAGGTTGTAGCCTCATGCTCCCCTCTGACCGCCCCCTGCTGGCCTGTCACCACCTTCGAAGCCTCTGCCTGGGCCACTTCTGGTCCCTGTTGTGGTTCTATAGAGTGGGGTTGATAAGGGACCCACATCACAGGGTCTGTGTACAGTAAGGGGCCAGGCACGCAGGCCACCCCCGCATTCCTGACCATCCTGAGGCCGGTGGGAGGAAGCTCTCTGTCCAGGGCCCTTTGAGGGTTCACAGAAAACCCCAGTGTTGGCTGCTGTGTGGCTTTGGGCTGGCCGGTTAACCTCTCTGTGCCTCTTTCCTCATGGGTCTAGTGGGGGACTGTTAGAACCTTCCTTACTGCAGGGTGTGGTGAACGCTGGCTGGGATGAGGTGTGTGAGGTGCTCAGGTGTGTAAAGGAGCGAGGCCGTGATGTCCGCACGTGGATGTCACTCCCTGCGGAGGGTGATTTGGTTTTGGGAAAGCATATTTCCAGCCCCACGTCAAGGGTTCCTTCTTTGGAGCCATTCTCACTTGCACAGGTCCCATCCTGCTCTCATTGTAAGCTGCCTGGTGGAGGCTGGCCCTTAGCTCAGGATCTTTCCAACCAGCTCAGCGGCAGCAAATGTCCTAAATGAGCCCGCGTCTGGGACGGTAACTTTAATAGTGATGGTCCGCACCTTTGTGTGCAGACACCACGCTCAGCACTCCTGTGTGGTACCTCAGAGGTGTGAGATCGGAATGAAGGTCTCAGGCTCTAACGAGGACGCCTGGGGTGGCGTGGGATCCCACTGTGAGGTCGGATGCTCTTGGTTTTCACGTGTTGGTTCTGGAGTGTCCTGGCTTTGTAGCCTCAGGCAGCTGGGTCCCTGTCTCTTGTCTTCTTAGGGCCTCTCTGGATAGGAGACGTTGACTTTTGTGGCTGTGGGTTTTGCCTTGGCACCAGGGGCCCCCCGTAACTGCCAAGAGCCCCGGGCAGTGGTGGTGTGCTGCCCCCAGCCACACGCACTGCTTCGGAATCCCGCCTGGTGCAGCTGAGCAAACACCCCGCTGGCCAGTGGCCTGTTGGCTGGGGGCATCAGTGCTTCAGAAACCGGAGCCCTGTGTCGTGTGGTTTGCAGCTTCCTGGTTCCTGGGCTTATAGCTTTCTTGCCGTGGGACCACACTTGGGAGTTAGAATTTGTTATTTTATTTTATTTTTTTTGCGGTACGCGGGCCTCTCACTGTCGTGGCCTCTCCTGTTGCGGAGCACAGGCTCCGGACGCGCAGGCTCAGCGGCCATGGCTCACGGGCCCAGCCGCTCCGCGGCACGTGGGATCCTCCCGGACCGGGGCACGAACCCGCGTCCCCTGCATCGGCAGGCGGACTCTCAACCACTGCGCCACCAGGGAAGCCGGGAGTTAGAATTTGGATCTTCCTTTGTGGGTAAGGCATGAGGTCACATGGGTCTTTCGTCAAAGTTGGCTGTTGCGTGGCCGGGTTTGGGGGCAGGGGCTGGGCTGTCGGGCCGAGGCTTGGGGTCTGACCATCCCTCTCTGCCCCCTTTCTCCCTGTAGCAGCCACCCCCTCGCGATCCCCGGGACCCTCGGTCAGCCCACCGAGGGGGCTGTTTCTGGGGCCCATGTTCCTGCTGCTGTACCAGGCACCGGCCTCCCCAGGAGAGAGTGCCCTGCCTGCCTTTCAGGACCACGCTCAAGGTGGAGCAGGGGTGGGGACGCTGGAGAAGCCGGATGCGAGTGCTCCCACCTTCACGTCGTTTCCAGTTCTGTCTCTGACGAGGTAATCCTCTCCTTTGTTGACAGCCTGACTGAAGTCATGTTTTATCTGCCCTTTTCTCTGAGCCTGTGTCTGGCTTTTGGCCAAACCACTAGTAATCACACAGCTCGCAGTAATCCTTACAGTTGTGGGATGTGTGGCCCGGCCCTGTCCCGCAGCCCCAGAAAGGCCCAGCTTCCTCCTCCCTGAGGACGCTGCACCCTCGTCAGCAGGTCTGCGTCCCCCTCCGTGTGGGCACAGGGTCCGGCGGCGACTTCTCTCCTTCAGCGGTGTCCTCACGTCTGCTCACCTGCCAGCCCGTCAGGAGGGCGCTGTCTTCTGAGCGTTGGCGTGTGTCCAGGGGTCCACAGAGGAGGCCCCTGGGGCTCGCCCACACCCTGCAAGGCAGCTAGGGAGGTGGGATGTGCCTCGAGATGCCTGGGACAGAGGTTCCAGGGCGAGGAGGGGCAGAGGAGGTTGGAGGAGGTTGGAGGGGGCCCAGGGGCCCTGGGATCGTCCTCCTTCCCAGGCCCTCGGAAATGCACACACCTGGCTAGCAGCCCCCCACCTTGGGTCTGGAGGCCTGGGTTACACAGCAAAGAGGCCTTTCCCACTGCCGCTCTGTTGAACAGCTGTGGATGCCCCCAAGTACACAAGGCTGGCCCTCCACTCCCAGCAGAAAATGGGCACCAAAGTGGCAGAGGCAGGACTATAGATGCTGGAACTCTGGGACCCTGGCCTTCCCTAGGCAGAGGCCGGAGGGCACAGGGGCTGGCCCAGTGTCCTGACTCTGGCCAGTCTGGGCCAGTGGCCCCTTGAGGGCTAGCCCTGGGTCAGTGAGGCCAGAGTCAGGGAGCAAATTCATGGGTAGCAGGGAAAGGTCACAGACACTGGCCCCTGAGGGTGTCCCGGGCCGGGGGTCCCTTCTGCCGTGAGAACAAGGCTCTCATGGAACTCTTTACAAAAAGTGTGCTGTCCTGTCTCATCGGTCAACACGCCGTGTCCTGGTGCCTGGGTCAGGGCGGCTTTTCCAGGGGCTCCTGGGACTGCTCCTGCCGTTTCATCCTCGTGTCAGCCAGACCGGGGATGGGGGCCTGCCTTCTCTGTTCCTCAGATGAGGGTCCCCCGTGGAGGCCCAGACACGGGCCGAGCTGGCAGCTCGGGGACTTGGGGCAGCTCTGCGCGTGACTTGGGGAGGCCAGGGGGTTTGGGATCTGCGGGCCTCGCCCTGCCTCGTGGCGTCTGGGTGCGGCAGGCGTGGCATCACAGCAGCACCCTGACCGTGGCGGGTTGCGCAGAAGTTCCAGCCTCCTCAGCCGCTGCCGCTTTGGGGATCAGAGCCACCGAACCCCTTCCTTTCAGCGGAGGGTGAGGGACAGTGAAGCGGCCGAGAGCCCACTGCCACTTGCAGAAGGCAGGTGCCCAGCCGGGAGGGACACGTGGGGCGGTGGACCGTGCTGGACTCCGGTCTAAGGGGGTCGCTGGGCATGGGGCGGGTGGCGGACGTGCTTGAGGCCTTTTCAGGGCAGCAGACACCTGGCAGGAGGCGGGCGCCTGCCCAGACCCTGATACTGAGAGTCTCTCCCGCTGTAAACGGGTGCAGGGTTCACAGGGTCAGGCGGGGAGCTGTAGGGCCTGGGCACCTTGCTCACTCTCCAGGAGGGGGTGAACAGGACGCCTCCCCTCCCTGGATGGCTGGCGGCGGGTGGGGGCGGGGAGCAGGGAGGCAGGAGACCGTAGGTTAGGGATGAAGAGCCCAGCTCTGAGAGGGTCAGCCCTGGACTCAAGGTCTTAGATCCACCAGCTACCATTCTGGGTGATGTGGGCCCTCGACACCACCCCCCTGGAGCCTCAGTTTCCCCGTCTGGAAAATAGGGCGATGACGGCGCATCCCTCGTAGGCCTGAGTAATTCGTGTGATGTGTTTGGCAGAGCGCCTGGCACGTAGCAAGTGCTGAGCAGACTTTGGCAGTGGCCGTGACGGCTGTGAGTGAGCCTTCCCCGCAGTCGGTGCTCAGGAAAGACCAGCTTCCTTTTGCAGTAGCACCCAGTTTAAGCCGGGAGGATGCGGGGTCCCTTGCCGCGCCCCTTCCGATCTCCCGGGACCCTCTATAAAGTTGCCCCGTTGCGGCCCACAGCTGCCTTCCCTCGCCTTGGGGTGGGGGGCCGCCAGCGTGCCCCTCCTGCATCATGATGCCTCTTCTTTGGGGTCCCCCTGCTCTGCTGGAGGCCTGTTTGTGTTTGTGGCTGTTCTGCTCGGGTCCAGTTCTGTTCATAGAAGAGCAGACAATGGTTATGAAGCAGCAGGGGCTGGCGAGTGGGGCGGGGCATGGGGGTGCCGCTGGCGTCCTGCTGGGCTCCCACGTCCATCACACGGCAGGAGGTGGCAGCCTGCCCGCACCCAGCCTGGGCACGTACCGCCCTCTCTCCCAGGGCTACATGAATCATGGGGACACTCTGCCCCTGGGTCAGTGCAGTGGAGCTCGTTACCTGTCTGATCTTTAGGCCTCCTTGTGCTCGTCCCAGGTTAGTGCCACTCAGGTTTTGGATCGTCTCTGGTAGAGGGTCCTAGGTGGCCCGTCTTGTACGAGGGGGACTGAAGTCCCTCCCCCTCGGCACAGTGCAGGGCGTTGCGTGCCAGAGGGGTGCCCGGCCCGGCGCCCCCCGCCGGGGGTCAGCTCTCCTCCCCCTACATGCATGCTCCACGTCCTGGGAGATCCTCTGAGAGCCTGAGTCCCGGGCTGTGGTCGCAGTGGAGGAGGGGACCACTGCAAGGAAGGGGACAGCACGTCCAAGTGTCCTGGACAGGAGCAGAGGCATTGCACTGTTGGCAGGTGTGGGAGGGACTCATTGCTGTTCATGCCTCTTCCCGGGGCTCCCGGAGGCTCGTGGCGCCTGGCGTGGCCCTTCCCGGCTGACTTTTCAAAACCATCCACTGCCCGCTCCCCCGCAGGTCTGGGGAACGCCGAGGGAGTCCCAGCCCAGCCCTGTAGTGGGACTCAGCCACCCTACCTCCTTCAATTTCCTTCTCCCCTCCAGGCCCCTCTGTCTCCACGTTCAGGGACCTTGGCCCGGTAGCTGGCCTCTGGGGCTGGCGTTTTCTTGTGACCGCCCCTGGGCTTTAACTCCCGGGCTTTCAGTGGGCCGGAGCGGTGTGCTCAAGCCGTGCTCTGCTGGGTTGTGCAGGCTTGTTGTGTGGCCCCCTCCCCCTTTTGCAGTCTTGTTTGCCTCGGCTGGCAGGCAGGTGTCTGTACCATGTGAGACGCTCTCGGTGGGGCATGGAGCTGTGTCTGGGCCTGCAGGCAGACGATCTGGGCACACATCCTGCGCCCTCATTTGTGGAGTGCACTTGGTCAGTGGTGGACTCTGAGCCTCAGTTTCTTTGTTGGTGAGATGGGAGAACTTAATGTTAGCTGGTCCATGAGGCTGTTGGGGGGCTCAAATGAAGTGATGGGGCCAATGAGTTTTGTGTCTGTAAATAGACCTCCGCAGGATGGACATCCCAGCTTCGTGTAATCCGTGGGCACGTCTGCCGCCTGCCCTGAGACAGTGAGCGCCAAGGGCGGGAGCTACAGGGGCCGCATCCCCGAGTGAGGCCCAGGGTGGGGAGTGGTGTGCCTCTGTCTTCGGACCCCCGTCCCCCTCTGCAGCCCCCCTTACCCCTGCCCACCCAGGCCCACCCCCATATCTTGGGGGTGGGATGCAGGGAGGCCCCCCATCAGCTGAGTGTCACGGGTCAGCTCTCCCTTGGTGACGTCGTATCTGACCTGTCAGGTCCTGTGACTACACAGCCCCTCAGCCCGGTAGCTGTGAGAGGACTGCGGACTGGCTGGGAGGAGGGGAGGGGTGGCAGGAGTTGACGCAGTGCTTGGGGACCAGGGTCCCCAAGCGGCTGTGCTTTCGCCTGAGCTGACTGTCATTGGTGAACCCAGCTGGGGGACAGAGCGATCAGTGGCCCGTGACTAAGCTCCGGAGCGGCCGCTTGGCTGCGTGTTCAGAGGCCTGAGGCCACCTGGGGAGGGGCCGTTTCCCTTCTTCTTTGGGGCTGGTTGTCCCCGGTGGCCACTGCTCCCGCCCGTATTCCTGGCAGTTCCGGAGCATTCCGGGGACAAGCACACTTTCCTCACAGACCGTTTTCTCCTGCAGCTGCCCCCACCTACTCCCCACCCTCCATCCAGTCGCCCTGTAAACCCATGCAGTCTGTCCCAAAGGTCTCAGATTGGCCACTTGCCCATCTTTCTGTAAAGACAGTTTAATTTGGAGCGTCCCCGAGGGGGCTTGACAGGCTAGACATTGTTCCTGGTATCGGGAGATGAGCCCGGATGAGCCACCAGCCAGCTCCCCCCGCCTCAGCTCCCTGACGGCTTTAACCGGCCACTTCCCGCCGTCAGGATCCATGCCAGGCACCATCCAGGGAGATGCACACACATGACCTGAGAGACGCACACACATGACCTGAGAGACGCACACACGGGTTGGCCGAGTCCCTGCCCTCAGGGAGCTCACAGTCAGATGGTGGAGGCTGATTCGGGGAAACGTGACACAATGAGACGAGAATCAAAGAGAGCTTGAAGCTCTGGTGCAGGTAGCTGGAGAGCACGCGTCCCCAGCGGGGCAATTCTAGAAGGCTCTGTGGAGGAGGGGGGCCTCAGAGAACGGGTGACTTGTGCCTGCTGAACTCGACGCTGGGATACACACATCTGCCCAGCTGCAGGGGCGTGTGTCCCGGGGTGAGCCGGCTCCTGCTCCCGTTTTCCAGCCATGCCAGCCAGGGGTGCGGGGGGGCGGGGGGGCCAACACCGGCCAGAGGAGGCACTTCCCCGGGTGAGAGGACCAGAAAGCAGCGAGCAGGCGGCATGCGGAGCTTAAAAGGCCTCCAGCCGGCTAACTCCTTCTCTTCAAAGAACAAAGGACGAGACAGAAAACTTTTCTCATACGTGCTAATGGGAGATGGAGGCTGTCATGCACGCTAATGGGAGTGTGAATGGGGCCAGGCCCTATGGAGGGCAGTTTGGTGACTTAGAAAATTGCAGAGGCATGTCCCCTTTGGCCCAGCAATCCCACTGCCGGGAATTTATCCTACAGCGGGCAGCACGCGTGCAGATGGGGCAAGCCCAGGCCCTCATGGCAGCGGTGCTTGTGATGGTTGAGATTGGAGACAGCCCAGGGGTCCACTGCCTAGGACTGGTGCCTGCCATCCCCCCACCCCCTGCCCCGTGCGCTGTGGGAGCTATCCTCAGAGGGAAGGCGGGACTCGGCCAGCCCAGTCTGGCGTGTCCCCAGGAGTTGCAGAGCCCACCTGCTCCCTCGTGTGCCGTGCACAGGACCCCTTTCCCTTGGAGAAGCACGCTGGGGCTGCTGGTACATGGAGGCCAGGGCAGCCCATGGGAGGGGATGATTTTTGCCTGCCTGCTGGGAAGCACTGCTCTGTGCCTTCTGCCAGCACTCGGGGAGTATGGTGCCTGGCGTCTCCCTGCCTGCTCTGTCGCCCTCCCCATTTCGTCCCGGTGTCTTGCAGATACAGTGACCACTTAATCACCCCGTGGTTCTGCCTACTCCCCTGGCGGTGATACACCTGCCTGAGGTCCTCTTGATGGTCCAGCTGTGCCCTAGGCCGCCTGTGCCTGAGGGCCAGGGACCAGGAGGCGGTCAGGGCAGGGGCGAGCGAGGCGTGGCTTGGGCCAGTTCCCGAGTGTCCTGCCCACAGCCCCTGCTGGGTCCCGACAGGATGAGCGATTGGCTTGAAGGGGCCGCTGGCCACGCCATGCCATCTGGCAGGGCTATTGTGGACCACACAAAGGATGGAGCATGGCAGGGCAGGGGCCAGCCAAGCAGTGGACAGAGGAGCGGGAGGGAGGACGCCAGCCTCCCAGCCCACACCCTGCCGGCGGGAGCCAGCCCGTTTGTTCCTGCCGTGGACGTGGCTTCAGAGCAGAGACCTGGGTTATCACTTCCTGGGGCGCCGAGGGGTGATTTCTCACCGTGCCCCCCCCCGAATCTTCGGCTAGAATGCTTTAAACAACTCTGGCTCTGAGCTGATTTATTGCTCTGCTAAGATGCAAAGGCAGTTTTATGTACTAGGTAATTAAGTGGCATTATAGATGGCTCGAGAGTAAGTGGCACTGTTTTAATAATTAAAATAAATGACCCCTTGACTGCTTCCCAGCTCAATACTTTTTCCTCAGTGTCGAGACCCTGGAGAGAGGCGGGGCACGTGTGTGGGTGCATCCCCGTGTGAATGTGTGTACGTGGGAGTGTGTGCGTACGTGCACACGTGCGAGCTCACGTGTGTGAGTGTGAGGTGTGCGGGGGAAGGAGAAGTGGGTGGCTCCTTCGCAATGTCTGGTCTCCAGCACAGCCCTCGGGGAGCACGTGTCACTCGGGCCAGGCGGCGCGCTGTCCCGGATAGTTTATCTCTCTTCCGCTTGTGAGGCCAGGCTGACCCGGGGTGGGCGCTGGACGTCACCCCGCCCCTGTGAGGCAGCCCTGATTCAGACCCCAGCTCTGGTGCCCTCTGGCTGTGGTCAGGCTGCCCCCTTGGAGGCTCAGTTTCAGTTCCCGTACGACGTGGTGACAGTCCCCGTCTCTGTACTGGGTGCCAGGCACCCAGGGGCATGTTAACCTCCTCTGAGGATTGAGAGGCAGGGAGCTCCAGCTCTGTTGTGGCACTGGGTGGGGGTGGCCACCGCCCTTGAGACCTGAGTGAGCAGTAGGCTTGCCAGAGGGGTGCAAGGTCATGGGCAGCAGAGGCAAAATGGGGAGCAGGATTTGTGGCCGGGGAGGGACCTCGGCCCCGGCTGGCTGGATCGTCTGTCCCTCCGAACATCTGCTGCCTGCCGGGGGCTGCACGAGCCCAGGAGGTAGCGGGCCAGCCTGCTGGGGCATGTCATTGTCTTCTGCCCCAGACAGTGCTTTTGTTTTGTGGGAGGGTGGCCTTCCCCCAAAGACGTGGGCTGTGGCGAAACACACAGGCACCTCCGTGGGGCTGACCCTTGGCTGGCTGCCTGCTGGGCATTTCTGAGGGAGGATGGCATTGAAGGAAGCAAGAGGCCCAGTGGGCAGCTCTGCACCGAGGTCATCACGTGCGTGGCCGGGGAGGGGAAGGAGGGGACGTACACATCGCTGGGGGTCAGGCCTCCCCACGTCCTGTGTCCTGCGGAATTGAGTTTAATTGAATCTTACCGGCTCTGCAGCAAAGGTGCTTCTTTCACAGCTGGGAGAGTGGCAACTCAGGGGCCCAAGTCACCAGGCGGGGCCGGGTGTGATGTCCCCTTCCTCCCGCCCTCCCGCCTGGCCCCCGATCCTCGGTCTGGCCTCCCACGGAAGTGTCCTAGGCCGCAGTGCGTGCAGGCAGGGTGCTGGGAGCTCATGGGTGGAATGTGGCTGGACCGAGCCGGGCCCCCAGGCAGAGGCGGCCCTGGCGCAGCCTGGCCCTCGGAGGGCGTGTGCTGCCCTGTCTGCGGGTGCCTCACTCTGGCCCCCTCCCTTTTGCTGCTGCGAGCTCCCAGGGTGAACCCTTGTGCTCAGAGTCTGCTTCCAGGGCCTGGCACGGTGGGGGGCACCCACTGAGCGTCATCTGGGCCTGGGTCTGCCCATCGGGGCACAGCTCTGTGGTTCGAAGCCCCTCTTCCTCTGCCCCTCTGACCCTACCGCTCTGGGAGGCCCCAGCCGGCCCCCCGGCACGTCTTTCCCCAGGGCGCGAGTGTCTTTTCAAGCCGGGTAAATGGAGTGATGCCAGTGAGGTTTGGTTGCCAGAGGAGCTCGCCCAGGCTCAGGCGGTCCCAGCGCTCACATCCAGACACGTCTAGGCTTAGTGTTGCCTGTCGCAGCAGGGGCAGCCATGCGAAGGCCACCCTCGGGTGCTCTTGCTTCCTGAGGGACCCTGGAGCTGTGGGGGACATCGCTCCGGACGGGCACAGCCTCCTGAGGCTGCCCCGTGAGCACCCTTCCCGACAGGGCCACAGGCTGGGGTCCTACTTCTTGTGGGCAGAGGTGAGGCACCTGCAGGCCCGGGAGGGAGAGCGTGGCGTGGGGTGGACTCGGGCAGGGCCTGTCTGCGCTGTGGCTCCCTGAGGACCTGCTGCTGCCTGTCCCTACCCCCCCACTGCCCCGCCGCCTGTGTAATCACTGAATTTTGGAGCCTGGGGACTGAAGATGGTCCTGAAGATCCAGGAGCTTGCCCGGCATCAGGCAGGGGGTGTGAAATAAGCCTTGCTTCTTCCCCTCGCTCCCCTTGGAGCCCTGGAGAAGGGCCGGTGCCGCCTGAGGCTTCTCTCCTGCTGTGGGATGGGCCCCGGCCCAGGCTGCGTTTGGGCCTCGGGGTAGGAGGAAGTCGCGAGAAGCAGGGAACCACGTCAGAGGTGTTCTGGTCCAGCCCACCGTACAGGCTGGGACCACACAGTGAGGGGTGGCAGGCCAGGGCTCCACCTGGCCTGGCGCAGAGAGGCCATTGATGCCCCACATGGTGCCCTGCAGGGGCAGTGCCACCTGATGGTGCCTGCATGTGAGTGAATTGCCCTGGCTGGACGGAGGGCGCTGGCCTGTGGCTGCAGCCAGTCCCCCGGTGCAGCTGGAATCCCCCCAACGCTGCGGGGGGGGCAGTGGGCGGGCCCTGCCTTCTCATCCTGGCTCTGCGACTCCCCAAGAGGCTGGACCCCTCTCTGGATCTTGGTTCCCTGCAGAAGGGATTTCTCAGGCTCCCGCGGGCTCCAGCGTCGGGGCAGAGCTGGGCAGTGGTTGTTAATTAACCAAACTGCGCCCTTGGGGGTGTGCGACCAGCACAGGGACTCTCTCAGCTGGGAGTTTTCTTGCATGTGTGACCTCTCTCCAGGCCGTGGACCCACCTGGGCGGAGGAGCATGCTTTGAATAGCTGACTCCCTCCAGGGCCCTCTGAGAGGGAGTGTCTCCTTTGCACTCTTACTCAGTGGCATGGGAATGTCTGCGGGGAAAGGGCAGGACCCACTGGACATTACCGAGCCCCCTCCCTGCCTCTCCAAAGCGAGCCTGATGCTGTGGCCTCGTGGGGCTGCTCTGAGAGTCAAGATGGGGAGTGCTGAGGGCCTGTCCGGCTCCTGGCCTGCTGCAGGGGAGGGCTCTAGAATTGCTCCATGAGGGCTTTGTCATTCCCCTCTGCCCCCGTACTTTTATTCAAGGCGATTTTGCCAGCGCTGCTGCCTTCCAGTGACCTCACCACGTGTGTGACCATCACCGTTTCCCGGATGGGAAACTGAGACTCAGAGGGTTCATCCCAGGATCTCCCAGTCCAGACCCTCCCGCCTGCCCCTGTGCTGGTCTGAAGACCCCTCTGTTGGCCGGGACAAGTGGGCAGCCTTGGGTGGCAACCACTCAGAGGCAGCTCTGGCCCGAGAGCTCCTGGGTCTCGTTCCTTGTGTCCAGGGCACGTCTACCCGGGGAGGCAGCTGGTGTGAGCCAGTTCCGACAAGGAGAGGAATTCCGTGGCTGTGCAGGGCGGGGAATTGATTTGATCGATTTTATTTCTAAGGCGATTTTATTTCTTGTTAGAGAAACAGGAAGATTTGGAAAAGTAGAAAGAATATCAAAACATGTTTAGCCCAGGGCTTCCCTGGTGGCGCAGTGGTTGAGAGTCCGCCTGCCGATGCAGGGGACACGGGTTCGTGCCCCGGTCCGGGAAGATCCCACGTGCCGCGGAGCGGCTGGGCCCGTGAGCCATGGCCGCTGAGCCTGCGCGTCCGGAGCCTGTGCTCCGCAACGGGAGAGGCCACAACAGTGAGAGGCCCGCGTACCGCAAAAAAAAAAAAACCCCAAAACCCCAAAAAAACATGTTTAGCCCAGTCCCCCCCCCGCACCCCGACCCTGCTCTGAAAATCTCCCACTACAAGGGCAGTGTTTTATCCCCCCTCCCCCTCTCCCCCCCTCCCCCGCCTCCCCCGCCCCCCCCTCCGCCCCCGGCGTGTTTTTGGCTGCTGGTTATCTAGCTGTGTGTTTAGTGTAGAATCTGGCTTTTTTCCCTCAACATTGCATCAGACGCGCTTTTCCTCTTGGTCTTCGTAAACCTTGTTAGTGTCTATACAACACCCCTGCAAGTGAGTTAACCAGAATTTACGTGACTGGCGCTCTGTTGTTGGAAAGCATAGGTTGTCTCCTGGCGTGTTGGCAGCTACGTTTCCTGCACGCAGTGCTTTAGGTCAGCGGTCGGCCTCTGCCTGGGAGGAGGGCTGTCGGTTTGGGGGCTGTGACAGGGACTCCAAGGCCCCGCCGTGGACAACACTCTGGGCAGCACGGCAGGGTGACGCCCGGGATGGCTCATGGCTCATGTCGGAGGTGATGTGTGTGGCTGCGAGTTGCTTGGCATGTCCCATTCTTGCCCTTAAACATCCCTAAGAGAGAGTGTGTTAGTTTCCTCGTCACTTGTTCATTCCTTCTCTGTAGGTGGGCTGTCCTTCCCCTGAACCCTTTGAGAGAAGTTGGGGTTAACACACCCCTTCAGCCTCAACACTCCAGTGTGGGTTTCCTAGGATCGAGGACTTTCACTTAGGTGGTGACAGTACGGTGACAGTGTCGGGAGATTGAAGCTGGCCCGCTGCGCGTCCCAGCATGGTGTTTTAGAGCAGTTGCTTTCTGATCGGGGATCCAGCACAGGATCACACACTCCCTTTAGCCTTCCTTCATTCGGAAAGTCTCCTCCATCCGCCTTTGACATGTCATCTACGTTTTGAAGACCACAGACCAGCCCCGCGTTTGGCTCATGGTTGGATGCAGGCTGTGTGTTTGGGGCAGGAACGGCCCCAAGGGGATGCTGTGCTGTCGGCCTGTCCTGCCAGGAGGTACCTGGTGTGGCCCGTCTTGGGAGCAAACTTCCATCCGTTGGGTCAGGAGGTCTCCCCACTGTGAGGTTAGTACATATAACTTTGTAATTAATAAGTAACTTGTGGGAGGCACTTTGAGGTCACACAGGTGTCTTGATCCTCACCGGGCGCTCACAAGGCTTGCGTCCATTGGCACCGCTCTGGCGGTGGTAATGATGACTTGCTAACTTGTCTGTCCGTCTGCACCCAGCAGCTGGAATTCTGCTGTGAGGGGCCTTCCCCTTCTCCCTCATCGGGCTGTGTGTGTGGACGTGTCTTTTATCAGTGTGGATTCTTATTTTATCCAACGTGATTGTAATCTCTGGCTCTCATTGTCATTGTCATTGTCACCTTGCCCGGCACAAACAGCTGGCTAGATGCCGGGGAGGAGAAGGGAGTTGGGATTTGACATGTGTCCACTGTAGGGCCTGGGGGCCAGGATGGCCTGTGACCTCAGGCAAGTTGGTGAGTACCTCGGGGTTCCTCGTTACCCTGATGTTAGCAAGAGAGGTTGGGCTGACCTTGAAGGCCCTTTTGCTCCCTTTGGGGTCCCCTTCCAGGCCTTGTGCTGTCCCCCTGCTGAGACTGGGAGTTGGCTGTGGGGCAGTTCCTGGTGGCCAGCTGTCACCTGTCGTCTGTGGGCGTGATGACGCAGAGGGAGGCTTCCTGGTCCCGCCCACCTCACTCCCCCATGGTGCTTCTCCAGCAGGGCCCTTCCTCTGCAGGACTGAGGTCTGTTTATTCTCGTTAGTAACCAAACACTGACCTCATCCTGGCACCAGCTCTCCTGACCTTTGGGTCTGTTAGCGTTCATATCTTTCTTAAAGAAACACAGCTGCGTGGGCTGGCGGAGTGCTGCAGTGATGGCCCCTACCCACTGTGCCCACCACGCCCGCCTGTGCCCACCTGTGCTCACCAGGCCAGAAGGGCCCTTGGAGGCTTCCAACTCCCTCATTGTGCAGAGAGGTGTTCTGGGGCCCAGAGAAGGGAGGGGACCTGCCCAGGGTCACACAGCAAGTGATGGCAGGACCCGGCCCCTGGTGCATAGAATCTACTCCCCTCACTGCTGGTGCCCACCCGCCCTTTCCAACGCCGAGCCTCACCGTCCCCTCTCAGAGCCCGGGCTGGGTGTTTGATGCCGGGGAGAGGGCTGATGTTTCCTGCTCTGTGTAGCGTACAGGAATGTGAGGGTTGCCAGCCTTCTCCGGGTGCTGTCTTGGTGTGTGACGCAGCCCTGCAAGAACTTGCAAAGGGGCGTGAGGGGCGGGCACACTCCAGTAAGAAGCACCCTGCAGCCCAGGACCCAGCGCATCCCGGGGGAGTGCCTCACCTGCCAGCTCGGGCAGGGACTGGGGGTCTCCCCGGCAGCCGAGGCTTGGCCAGAGGCGCCGTGGCGGAGCTGCTGTGTGGGGACAATCACAGTCACCTTCGGCTGAGGGTGAGGGAGCGAGGGCATGGGGGGAGGGGGAGTTCAGGTGGGAAAGCAGGGGGGCAGATCCGTGCAGCGAGTGGAACAGGATGTCTCCAGCAGTCCTGGGTGGTGGGAGGAGGGTCCGCAGGGGCCCTGCGCGCAGTCACAGAGCAGCCCGGCGGGCCACCCTGAGAAGCAGGCCTACCTCTGCAGGTGGCGAGGCCAAGAGCCTAGGGAAGTCCCTTGCTCAAGTGCCACACGGGGATGCGAACTCTGAACTTGTGCTTGTGGAGGCTCTGGAAGGATCTGTGAGGAGATTGTCTCCACCCCCCAACACACCCCCCGCCCCAATTCCAGGCTGCAGGGGCCTGGCCTGGGTGTTCCAGAGTCCTCCCCGCAGCCCAGTGAGGAGAAGCATCATTCCTCCCATTATGAGGACGCAGAGGCTCAGAGATGTTTAGTCGCTAATGTGAGGTCGCAGGGCAGGTCCCTCTCCCGTGGAGGATCACACCCCCGGCACATCCTTAGCGGCCTGGGGTGACCAAGTGCGTGGCGAGTAGGATGTTGAGCTCCAGGCTTGCCAGTCCCATTGTGAGCCACCGACTGAGGTCACGCTGGGAAGTGGAGGGTTTTCCAGGCCCTGCCCAAGGTGAGCAGGTGACCTTTGAGTCCTGGAAGCTTGTGCACCCTCTCCCTTGTGCGGAAAGCTGTGGGTCCAAAGGGCAATTTCAACTCAGTTTACTGGGTGAAAGGCAGCCCGGGCCGCAGGGTCATTCAGAGAGCTGAGCCGATGAGCGATGGCAGGACCGGAGTGCACCTGGGGTGACACGCGTGAATCCCAAACACCCAGAGCCCCCCATCAGCACCAACACCTGCAACGCCGTGGCCCTTCTCTGGAAGGGTGTTGTGCAGGGAGCAGGCCCTTCCTTTCGGGAGGCTCGGGGAACCTGCTCTGTCTTCTTGGTTCCCAGGGCACACTGAGGCCTGGGCGGGGATGCCCCTGTCCAGCAAATGCAGCCGGCTCGGACCTGCCGATCCCACGCCCAGGCCCTCTCTGCTGTGTGTGGGGATTGGGGCGGTGCCCGTTTCCTTGCTGCCAGCTGGGCCGGTCCATGCCTCCCTGGAGCCAGCCTTGAGAAGGCCCCCACGTTGACCTGGGGTGGACACGCAGGTCTGTGAGCTTTCTCAGAGCGGTTGGGTCACGCAGCAAGCTCACGGCACCCCCAGGCAGCAGCCCGGGTCCTGCCCACCCGCCCTGGATCCCGGAGGAGACCCCTCCATTCTTCTGGCGTGGGAGCCATCTGGGCGCAGGCTCCTCTGGCCTGGGAGAGCTTTGTCCTTCCTCTCCCTGAGTCTCACACCTGGACCCCCAGCTTCGGGGTTTGCCCCATCATTGCAGCATTCGAATCAGACCTCCAGGTGACCTGTGACCACGGACGTCCTCCCTGGTCTCCCTCAGCCTGGGCTTCTCATTGCCACATGGGCCTGGGGCCCGGTTAGTGCCGGCTTGGACCATTTCTCCTCTCACCACGTTCCTTTCCTCTTTTCTAGACCCACTTTCTGCCTGGACTTGGCTCGGACTGTCTCTTTGAGACCTGTTTCCCAGGGGGCTTTGAACTGGGGTGGGGCGCAATTTGCTGGGAGGCGGGAGGCTGAACCTGGACTCACCTGCTCGCTCATTCCCTCCCTCCTTCTAGGCTGCCTGCTGTGCATCCGTGAACACAGGGCTGGGCGCTGGCTGTCAGTCACTAGGTCTGTCCAGCCCCAGTGGTCCAGGCACACAGGACCCTCACCCGCCCCAGGACTCTGTTCACGGTGGGGAGGTCTTCCCTGTGGTGTATGGAACCGGCCTCGGCTTGTTCCCCCATCACAGCCAGCTCGGCGGTCCCTGTACTCCATGCTCTACAAAAATCTCAACTTAAAATAGAGAAGGGGGCATTTGCTTTATGAGCAAACAATACCACCTTTGCTTCAGATAACCTCCGAGCGTGACATTCCTAAATTGGATTCACTTTTAAAAATTTGTGGTGATGCACCAGCCTTTGCTAGATTTGAAAGGGAGGCAAATGCAGGGGGCTCGGGTGGGCCAGGCCCCAGGTGGGCAGTCATGCAGTGGAGGTGAGTGTGGCCTGATTTCTGCCGTCTCCATGGTGACTTGGTGCTGGTGTGCCCTCAGCTGGCAGCGTGGAAGCCTCAGCTCGCCGTTCTTTCCCATCAAGGTCATGTGAGCAGTGGAGAGGTTGGGGCTGGTTTTTATTGAGCATCTACTAAGGAATTGCCAGGTGCGATGCCAGGGGCTTTTAGAGCTGCTCCCTTTCTTAATCCTCACAGCAGCCTTCCAAGGTTGGTGTTTTAAATCTCATTTTTAAATGAAAGTGAGGTTCAGAGTGGCTAGGCAAGTCACCTGAAGTCGCACAGCCACAGCTTTTAGTTCCTCTGTTAGATTCCTACGGCTGCTGTCACAGATTACACCCTTGGTGGCTTGAACAGCACAAATGTATTATCTTAGAGCTCTGGAGGTCAGAAGTGCTAAAATCAAGGTGTCAGCAGGGCTGCGCTCTTTCTGGAGACCTGAGGGGGAATCCTTCTCCTGCCTCTTCCAGCTTCTAGACGCCACCCGCATTCCTTGGCTCGTGGCCCTATTCCTGTCTTCAGAGTCAGCAAGAGGACGTTTCTCTGACCATTCCTCAGTCACCTCTCCTGACCACAGCCAGGAAGGGCTCTCCGTTTTTACACAGTCACAAGGTTAAATTGGGTCCACCTGGATCATGCAGGCTAATCCCCCCTCTTGACCGCCATAACCTTAATCGCATCTGCAAAGTCTCTTTGGCCGCGTGAGGTCACATATTCACAGATTCCAGGGGTTGAGCGTGGGCATCTTTGGGTGGACAGTAGTCTGCCAAGTACAGTTCATAAGCGCAGGCTGATATCTTTATTGTGATGTCATTTGGGGAGACTGAGGCCCGAGGGTGCTGCCGGAGCTGCAACGTTTCACCCGTTTTCTCCTCTTGCGACACGCCCTGGCCACAAAAGGAGTTGGTCCTTCACTGGCTGGAAGGACGCGCCCTCCCCAGGACCTCGGGGGATGCACCCTGAAGCCCAGTCTTGTCCATGATCTTCTGGTCGGCAGTCACCTGCTGTGGGTTTTCTGTGAAGGGGGAAGGGCAGTTTGCTGCCCTCGTGCCGAGTCTGTGTCATTTTAACGGGCGGGTCCTTGCTGCCCTGCCTATTTGCAGGGATGCGGCCTTGTAGGGGCTCTTGGGTCACATCTCTGTCCTGCCCTCTGACCCTCTGGGTCACCTGGGCCTCCTGCCTGCATCTCTCTGGGCCTGGGTGAGGGAAAGGGCTTGTTCAAGGTCACAGAGCAGTTGGGGCAGAGAGGGAACCCGCTCTTGTCCCCAAGCGGTCTGCGGTCTGGTTTCCCACTGCTGTCAGCCTCCCATCCCTGTGGCCCTTCCTCCCCATAGGCTCCTGACCTGCTGCCATTTCACTGCTCCCAAGGGGTGGGGGGTGGCACCAAAGGAGGCTCGTTGCCAGGGATGTTGTGAGGTTTTCCAAAGGCAGCCCGGGATTCCGGGACCGAGGGAGGGGGTGTTCCAACATCAAAAGCTTCCAGTATCTTTTTCTGGAGCGTCTGTTGCGCTGCCCCAACTCTCTTCCTTTTACTTAAAAAATGTTATTATTACTATTATTGTGAAGAAATATATAAAAAGAAACAAGCTTGGAGAATAATGAGACTATTGATTCCACTGCCCACCTTTATCAGATTGCCAACAATAAAGCCTTTTAGCATCAGATCCTTTTGAGAAATAAGGAGTTACAGGTAGAGTTGAGGCATCTTGTGTGTCATCTCCTCACCCCCGCCTCCCCAGAACCTTCCTTCGCCAGGAATTCGGTACCTAACCCCTCTCCTGCACAGATATTATTTCTCTTACAGGTTGTATGTCCATAAGCAACGTACGATGATGCTTTGCAGGTTTTCGGACTTTATAAATGATGTCACATTTATATGTGTCCCTCAGTTCCGCCTCCCCGCCCCTCCCCGCATCGTGCTTTTGAGATGTATCCTTGTTGATGGTACCTGTAATTCCACTTCATTCGTTTCCAGTTCTGCATAGTATTTCATTGTTTGGTTAAACCACAATTCATCTGGTCTCCCAGGGAGGACTTTGAGGTGGTCTCCATTTTTTTCACTACTTTTCCAGCGCTGGGACACGTTCTTGTACCTGTTTCTGCACGCCTGGACCGCCGGGGGTCCTTGAAGGCAGGTGCATCTTCAGTGGCGGGAAGCCATGCCGGGTGGCTGTCTGATCTGCTGTGCCGGGGCGCCCCGTGTCCTGCTTCCTGCTTCTTACGCTCTTGCCATCACATGAGTGACCACTATTCACTTTCTGTCGGTCAAATGGCTGAAACTGTCTCATTGTCTTTGTTTGCAGGAGGCTGGTCTTCTGACTGTGCTCACAGATCTGTGGTCTGCTGTTGGGCAGGGTTTTTAATGTTCACACAGTTGAGTGTGACAGGTCTTCCCTTTATGATTTGTTCGTTTTGCTTCTTGATTAAGAAATCCTTTCCTACTTGAAAGCTGGAACTGCTCTTTTTATTTTTTTTTGTTTTTCTTCTTTTTCTTGTTTTTCCTCCCTCCCTCCCTCCCTCCCTCCCTCCCTCCCTTTTTGGAGTTGCTCTTTTTATTGAATTTGTTACAATATTGCTTCTGTTTTATGTTTTGGTTTTTTGGCCGCGAGGCATGTGGGATCTTAGCTCCCCGCCCAGGGATCGAACCTGCACCCCCTGAGCATTGGAACCTGAGCATTGGAAGGCGAAGTCTTAACCACTGGACCTCCAGGGAAGTCCTGGAGTTGTTCTTTTTTAACAACAGCTGTACTGAGACAAAATTCACACAGTTAATATATATATGAAAGTATACAATTCATTGCTTTTTACTACATTCACAGAGTTACCCAACCATCGCTATCTAATTCCAGGTCATTTTTATCACCCCAGAGAGAGAGTCTGTGCTCGTCCGCAGTTACTCCCTGTTCTTCCTCCCCCTCGGCCCTCGGCAGCCACTAATCTATTTTCCGTCTCTGTGAATTTGCCGACTCTGGACATTTCATATAAATGGAGTCGTACAAGATGCGGTGTTTTGTGACTGGCTTCTTGCCTGTAGCATAAGTTGTCACCCCCTTTGTATCAAACAGGCCCACGTTTTTAGAGTTGTTTTTTCCCGTAGAACTCTCTGTCCTTCTCGGAACTGCCTTCTGTGTGTGGTGTGAGGTTGGGATTGAATTTTTACTCTCCGCACCCGCCGCAGTCCCTTTCAGGAAACAACTCAGCCTTCCCCCACCGGCACAGAATGCTGCAGGGCATGCGTGCCAGGCGCGCAGAGCTTCTGCGGGCCCTCACCACCCCGGGAATCCCTCCACCTTTCTTGTGATGACTTATTCTTGTTTTTACTGAATCAGCAAAGCACTGTCCAGACATGGCGCTGCCACCAGAGCTGACTGCTTGGAGCCCCTCTTTCTCTTTCTCTTGCTTCCTGTGCTTTGAGCCCCAGCTCTGCTGCTCACGCGCAGGGCGGGGTTCCTGCTGAGGTGTCAGATCTCCGGCTGGACTTCCAGCCACTCCCCTGTGTCCGATGACGCAGCCGCACCTAGATTTTCTGTGTGCTGGGCCCGCTCCACCTGCCACAGCTCCCCGCACCTCACCGCCTCTGCAGGCGGCTGGAGTGTGCCCTGCCGTCCTGCCCGCTCCCTCCTGCCTCCTCTGCTGGACAGTTGGCTCCATTCTGGGCCCACCAGCTTTACATGCTTGGTAGAGACATGCATGATGTCTAACAATGAAAGCAAACTCCCTTTCCCCCGAAACCAGCAAGGTCTCCACTTCTGGCTACCAAGGGGCTTGGCACATACACTCAGGGGCTCCCTGAATGTTTACCCGCCTACCCCCTTTCCTCACCACCTTCAGACATCCGTCCCGCATGTCCTGGCCGCCTCGGAGCCCCTGTGGTACGGCTGTGTTTGCAGGGGTTGAGCCCCAGTGAGTAGTCAGGGCCAGGAGGTGTGGGGTCCCTCGGGAAAGGAGCCCGAGAGGGGGACAATTTGAACAGTCACTGCTCAGCATAGATCAGGGGTCCCCAGCCCTGTGTGCACGTTAGAATCACCTGGAGGACGTTTAAAATGTATGGACATCCAGGCCCCTTCGCTGGAGTCCAGTTTAGTTGGTTCCAGGGGAGAAGAGATCAAATGTTAAAATGTCCCCAGGGAGACCCAGGCCAGGTGTGACTTGCCTTCTGTGTGGCTAGGTGGCCGTGCTGGGGCCTCTAGGTGGTCTGTTCAGCCTCTATCAATAATTCCCAATCATTCAGAGTTAAATCAGGTTGGGGGGGGAGGGGACATGAACAGTGCTGACACCTGAACTGTCACCTAAGCACACAGGTTAATTTCTGTGCCTGAAAATTGAAGGCACAGGAAAGGAATTCTTTTTCTCCTGTTTTCCCCTGGTTTTGAAGTAATGACGCAGTTTCACTTTGGGATGGTCGGGCCTCCCAAGCGGTAGATGGAAAAATAAGTTTGAGTTTTCAGCTTGAGAGCACCCGTGCTGCAGGCGGATCCAAACCGGGGTGTATTCTACTTTTTGGTTTTTTTTTTTTGCGGTATGTGAGCCTCTCACTGCTGAGGCCTCTCCCGTTGCGGAGCACAGGCTCCGGACGCGCAGGCTCAGCGGCCATGGCTCACGGGCCCAGCCGCTCCGCGGCATGTGGGATCTTCCCGGACCGGGGCACGAACCCGCGTCCCCTGCATCGGCAGGCGGACTCTCAACCACTGTGCCACCAGGGAAGCCCCAAACCGGGGTGTGTTCTCAATGAGCCGGGTTGGACTCGGCCTCCTGCTTGGCCACTTCGTCGAGATTTCAGCGCAGGTTGAATTAAATGCCAGGCGGCCCCGCGTGGACAGAGCACCGATCCGTGGGGTCCTGGTGTGTGTGTGTGGCACATGGAGGGGCAGGTGGGAGCCAGGAGACAGCCGTGCGCCTTGTCAGGAGAGGCCGAGCGGCCAGCGTGGCGAGATCTCAGTTCTCATCAATGCAGTTGTTTGTTTCTCTCTGTGCCCATTAATTTTCTTGCCTCTGCAGGCTCAGGATGGAGAGGGTGGGGTCACGGCTGTCCACTTGAGTTGGGGATGTGGGATTTGAGGTTTCCAGGATCCCACATATCAGGGCATGGAGGGGGAGCTTGGGAGGGCCTGGGGGCCAGCCTTTCGGACATTCATGACCCCATGAGGCCCAGAGTCTTGGGGCTTGCAGGTGCCCTGGGGTGGGGGTCCCAGGGGCGAGAGGGCCAGGAGAACGCCGTCCAGGGTGGAGTTCCCTGGAGCCTGGGCCCAATCTTAGAGGCTGAGAGTCTCCAGAACTGCCCCACGCAGAGAATGTTTGCTCAGGGAGGGGAGGGGAGCCATGAGTCTTCCCAAGCCCTGCCCTTCTCTGCCTCGGTGGGCGGCCTGGAGGAGCACCGGGTTTGGGGATGGAGACACACAGGCACGCACGCGCACGTCTTGACTTTCAGCCCTGCTTTTATGACTCTGTGACTGGACCCGTTACTGGGCCCCTCCTGAACCTTGGTTTCTGTGTCTCCCTGGCAGAGTCAAGGCTTGGAATGATCAGTGCCAGCCACCACGGTGCTGATGTTCTGCGAGGCCCAGGGTGATCGTATGGGGGCCCCAGGGCTGCTGGGGGAGCTTTGAGGCAGGGTGGAAAGAACCTTGGCTCTGGACAAACCTGGGTTCAAATCCCAGCCCTGCAGTGTTTTCGCTGTGTGACTTTGGACTTGCTACTTAACCTCTCTGAGCCTCAGGCTCCTCTGCAGTAAACAGGGATAGCTCGGTGTGAGGGTTACGGGGGCGTGCTGGGAGGGCTGGGGTTGTGCTTGGCGTCTGCTGGCCATAAGAGGTGCTCAGTAACATTTGCGTGGGCGAATGGGAAAGAAGGGTCCCTTCTCGATGTCCTGTGTGGACAGGGGAACTCTTCTTCACGCCCGAGGCCCTGGTAGTCATCTCGGAGTTTGCAGCCAGCTCCCTTGGCCTGCCCACCATGCAGACCTACTGGTGGGCAGCTCAGGTGGGCAGGCCCGCCTGGAGGAGGGAGGGGCAGGGGCAGCCCTCCCTGCTCAGCGCTGCCACTCCTCCTCGCAGGAACCTGATGTTCCTCTGATATGCCTCCTCAGCCTTTTCGCCTTCATCCATAAATAATATCTGTCTCACATTCAGCCCGCACCTCCTGGGGCCGCGATGTATGCCAGGAGGCAGATGCGCCCTCAGCTGGGACTCGCCTTCCATCCTCCCCATCCCCACCCTGCCTTGTCTGCCTGTCAGAGTCCTGCTTGCTCTTAAGTGCTCAGCTCAGATGCCGCCTCCTTCAGGAAGGAGTCCCTGATTTCTCCCCATCAGCGCATCCTTGCTCTCGGCCCCCCTCATCCCTGGGCTGAGCCTCTTCACTCCACCCTTTGCCCTTCCGCAAACGTGGTTATTCCTGCAGCTCCTGCATTAGGCTGAGAGACCGTCGCAGTAGGGGACCATGCCCTTACACGAGCATGCGTGATTGCTGGTCCTGCCGGTGCCTGGCTCTGCGACGTTGGGTGGACCCATTCACTCGCTGAGCGTTCTTTTTGTCCTCTATATGACAGGCCTTCTGCCACCCACCTGGCAGGGTCCCTGGGGGATCTAGAGGGTAGTAGAGTGAGTACGTTGGCACCGGGGCCCTCCTCCCAGCTACGTGGGGAAACTACAGTGTTCCAGGGGCTCCCATCCAGTACGGAGCTCCTGCTTGCTTTTCACTCGTGATGGGGAGCTCACAGCCCCCTGGTAGCCTGGACGGTCGTGAAACAGGTAACTTGCCTTTCTAGTCCTGGATTTGGGGACCCACTGCTCTGCAAGGATTCAGTCCTTTGATGACCTTTGGGATTGTTCAGCGTCCGGGGAGTAGGTGGGCCTGGAACATCCTCCAAGTCCTTGAAGAAGACAGGACCGTTCCCAGGCTCCGCCGGATCCGTGTCCCGGGCCTTGATGGGGCTGTGCATTCATCAGAGGTGAGGGCAGCAGGGACACCAGCCTGGTCTGTGGGCAGGGTGGGAGGGCAGCAGCCGCTCTGGCGCTGAGTACCGGCCTGTTTCCCAGCAGGACTGGGTACTGCAGAAAGTGTGGCCTTTGCCGTGAGCCCAGGGCTGCACTGAGCCCGAGGTAGGGAAGGCTGCCTGGGGAGAGCAGGTTGCCCCGTCACTGCCTGGTCTGCAGCTGTCACTTCACATCCCGGAGCCTCAGTTTCTTCATCTGTAAACAGGGGTCGGTACCTGCTCACAGCGAGAGACGATGAGGACGATTGCCTGTAAGTAAGGCACACCGTTGGTGCTCATTAAGTGTGCGGTTACTGCTGCTTCTTGCTGGAACGACCTCGCCTCGCTGTGTCTGTCTTAACTGCTCGAGCTGCTATAACAGAATACCACAGACTGGGTGGCTCATAAACAACAGGAGTTTCTCTCTGGTCTGGAGGCTGGAAGCCCAAGGTCAGGGTGCTGGCAGACTGAGTGTCTGGAGAGGGCCACTTCCTGGTTCACAGACGGTTGTCTCCCTGCTGTGTCTTCGTTTGGCGGAAGAGGCGAGAGAGCTCTGTGGGGGTCTCTTTGGTTAGGACACTAATCTCACTCACAAGGGCTCCACCCTCGTGACCTAATTACCTCCCAAAGGCCCTGCCTCCTAACACCATCACATTGGGCGTTAGGTTTCAACCTATGGATTTTGGGGGACACCGACATCCAGACCATAGCACTGTCCCTGGCGCCCGGAGCTGGTCCGAGCTCCCTGGGGGCGGTTCTCCTGGTGGCCCTGCCTGTGTGACTTTGTGCATCGCTGCGTCCTTGTTTCTGTGCCTGTGGGGGGATGGGGATACCTCCCCAGGGGGGTGAAGTGTCTGAGGTTACCTGTGAGAGGTGACAGCTCCACCACATCCTGGGCAGGTGGGAGGCACGGGTGGAGACTGAGGCTCCGTGGTGCAGAGTGGGCCTGCCCCACTTGGTTTTGATTTCCACGGCCCGCAGGTATGTGTGGCACTCACCTGTCCCCTTGGGGGCCAGTCCTGGGGCGGGGGAGAAAGGAGAGAAGCCCAGGAACCGACTCACGGGAAGGCAGATGCTCTCAGGAGCTGCCCTCATCCTCTGGGGCAGAGAGGGAGGGAAGCCTGGAATGGTGAGGGTGCTTCTGTGTAATGAGGCCCCTCCACCTCAGTGGAGCCACTGGCCCCGGTGCCACAGCCGACCCCTCGTAATGAAGTGGAAGGAGAAGGGAATTGAACCAGCCGGGCTGCGTTGTGGAAATGCCGGCCATCTCACGGCAGAGCTGCTGGGTGTGAGCAGGGGCCCGAGGTGTGGCGTTGCCGAGTCTCCTGCTGATGACCTGCCGCAAAGCCTGCCTGTCCCCGAGACCTTATAGGGACCCCGCTCAGGGAGAGGGGGTAGAAGGGAGGCAGGGCTGGTGGGGACCCTGGAAGAGGCGGCAGCTGGAGAATCAGGCCCCGCATGTGGCTGTGTGCCACCCCCCAGTCCCCTGCCCCCAGCCTCCATCCACGTCCTCCTTTGCAGAGAGGGAAAGTCGTACTTTTTCCCAAGCTGTGGCAGATACTGTGGGCGCCCTGCCCAGATCCCCGTGGCGCTCACCGCTTCCGTGCCCACCGCCCGCTTCACCTGTGGGCACCTGCAGCTCTGCCTGGGAGCTTGCCTCTCCAGGTGGGCACTCCTGGGGCATGAACACCACCCTCCTGCCATGAGCGGCTCCCACCAGGGAGCCCTTGGGCAGGCGAGCAACTGTGAGACCCCCAGCGGGTTCACACCCTTCTCATCAGCTCCCATTCCCCGCCTCACCTCTCCACACCCTCACCTGGGCTTCCTGGGGTCACCTCCCACGTAACCCGCTTGTATGCGAATCCTTGTCTCACCCAAATTAAGATGAAAGTTCCTGGTGAGGTTGGCACAAGACAACAGGGTAAATGCTGTGGGCTGAGGTCTGAGGGACAGTTGCCCTTGGCCGCTGGCATGCTGTACCCTCTGTGGCCTTGGGGGTGCCAGGTCACTGTCACAGGCTGAGCGCTTCTTACTGTCATTGCAGCTGCTGCTGGTGGGAGCTCATAGGATTAAGAGTCAACTCGTTTGGGGAAACCTGTTCGACCCAGCCCGTAGGACTGATTCCTTTAGGTCTTCAGGTTTTTCCAAGGGCCTACTGCGTGCTTAGCGGTGAGCTAGGTGGGGAGGGGGTGACAGGGGTGGTTGGACATGGCCTCTGGCCCCCAAATTCTTGCAGTTTGGACCGATGGTGAGGCTGGGGTGACATTGCCTAGGCAGGCAGGGGGCCAGGCTGCAGGGGGCGGAGATGTGACCTGGCAGCTTCCGGGAGGGCAGAGTGCCCTGATGGTCAACGCCAGCACCTGGCACAGGACTTCTCGGTGGAGCCGATCAGCGCCAGTGGGGAGGGGCTTGCAGACCCTCGGCTCCAGGACTCCACCCACCCACGGGCTGCTCTGGTCCTGCGCGCCCCGGGAACAAGGACCTGTGAGGAGGGGCGTAGGAGGGCTGATGTTCAGGCTCCTGTGGGCGAGAATGTTGCGGGAGCTCTCCCTGTCACTCCAGATGGAAGGTGGATCGTGAGTCCCCCAGAATTGGACCAGTGGGCCCTGGGAGGGTCAGGGAATGTCCAGGGGATACCTTGGCCAGCCTGGCTCGGGGTCCTTTTCGTAGTCACCTCCCTCATTCCACCCCCCCACCCCCCCCAGCAGTCAAGCCAGGAAATGGCTCTTCCCTCCCTGCTGGCTCTACTCCTTGTTACTGCAAACCTGGGATTAATTTAATTACACGCTTGTCTCCAAGAGGCGGGGGCATGGAGGCGCCCCGTGGGATTGTGAGTTGCCCGAGGCTGCTGGGAAGGATCGTCCTCCCAGGGAGCCGGGCCCTTCCTGGCATCCCCTGCCCTCCTGCTCTCGCCCCTGCCACCAACCCCGATTTGAAGGTCCACCTAGCTCTCACTCTTCCCCACGGCAGGGCACCTGCTCTGACCCCCAGGTGACCAGATGTCCGGCTCCCTGGCTCCTGGCAGCATGCAGAGCCTGGCTTGGGGAGCTGAGGGTAGGGGCGGTGGGGACGGGGTCCCGTGTGGCCGGGGAGGCTTATCTGGGTCTTTGAGGAGGCGGCCTCATAGCCTGTTAAACTCTGCAGGATCGGGCAGGCTCGGGGCTGAGCCTGGGCCTCGGAAAAGGCCCCCAGAGCAGAGCTGGGGGCAGTGGGCAGAGGGTGGCCGATGGGGGCCCACTTTCCACGCCATCCTCTGAGCCACCCTTCTGTTTCCCTTGACATTAACACGGGACTCTGCGATGTGAAGGTACAATCGTTTAGTCCCTTCTCCTTTTTTATAAAGAAAGATTTCTCCCTATTCTAAAGGGAGATTACTTGAAAATTAACAAGAAACAGTGTGAATAAATAAAGTCACCCATCTCCTCGTGAGCAACACCACGGTCAGTATCTCTGTGTGCCGCGTTCCTGGATTTCTGTTTCAATATTTTTAAACATAATAGTAATTCTACGTGTAGTTTTGTGTCCAGTTCTTTTCACTGGTGTTTAAGTGTTTTTCTTACCGTTGAGGAGAGAGACTCTCCTAAACGTCGTTGGTTGGCGACAAGGGTATAAACTCTCTGCTGTTGTTGGACGAATAGTTGTTTCCAGTTTGGGTCCCTGTAACGCTGTCTGCATTCTTCATGATTGCAATTCATTCCTTAGGACACGTTCCATTGGGAGCACTGGGTGATTAAAGGCATTTTAAGCTTCTCACGTTGTTCTTTTGAAATTCAAAAGAAAAACCCAACAAACCTTGATGTCTGAAGCGTAGTTCATCCTCTGCAGCCTCTTGGGGTTTGGGGCGAACCCAGAGATGGGCTGAGCGGAGCGGCTCCTTGCTCTGGGGCCGTGGACGCGGCCTGTGGTTTGTGGGGTGAACGATGGCCTGTGTCCCTTCTCGTGGCGCTGGCTCTGTCGCCGCTCCTTCTTCCCGACTGCCGTCCTGGGAGGTGGGCGTGAGGCTGTGGAGTGGCGGTGTGCCCGGCCCGCCTGTTGCCCAGCGCGGGCGCTAAGCTGCTCGGCACGTCTGCTGACTCCCTCCCACCCAGGCCAAGCTCCAGCGGCAGTCTGACAGAGAAGGGAAGGGCTGGGAGCTCCTGGCTCAGCGCATCGGAATGGCAGAGGGACACAAAATCGCCCCCATAGCCAGGAGACCACGGGCGGGCGGTGTGCCGCCTTCAGGGTGGCTCTGCGACCGTACAGGGCAGCGTGAGAGTTAGTGACCTGACTCAGGTCGCTGGTCCTTCTCCTGGCTTCAGGGCTGTGCCTGGCAGCACATCCCCTGCTGGGGCTGCGGTGCGCAAGGGGGCTGGCTTGCGGCCGTGCCCGAGGGTTGGTCAGTAGTGGGGCGTCCAGGGGAGACGCTTGACCAAGAGCCACGTCTCATTAGGGACCTCTGCCGGCTTCTCACAATGGCACGGTGCTGTCAGCTCCTCTCAGAGCGGCGGGACACTTGGGGTCCTGAGCACTGACCTATGGGGGTGGGCCTGGGTGGTGGGAAGAGGGTCTGGAAGTCTGGGCCCTGGGCCCCCCTGCTCACCTGCCAGCAAGTAGGGACACTATTCCTCGTGGCCTGCTCGTCTGGAATACGGGGACGATGTCTTTTGGCCCCTGTGAGCCTTCAAGGAGGCGCCAGGTGCAGGGGCTGCCGTGCGTCACACGGAGGTGAATGGGGGGGACCTTCCCTCCCCCGCCGACCCCACCCAGAGGGGGACCACATAGGGGTCAGTGGTTGTTTTAACGTGTAAGGTTGAGGGAGCTGGGGGGGTCTGGAGTTTACCTTATCCGCTGTTTCCCGGGTGGTGTTCCAGGGAACCCTCCTGCCGGCAGCAGGTGGAGGACACAGAGGATTGGGGAGGCCAGGCTGCACCCCATCTCCGTCCCCCTGCTCACAGGGCCCAGCACCCCTGGAACACTGAGGCCCTTCCCATCAGGCCTGTTCGTGAGGGCGGGTGCGGACACGATGTGGGAACTGCTGGTCAGTTTGGGCTGATTGACGGGTAAACTGAGGCCGGGGGCCAGCATGGGGCGTGAACTGTAGTGACTGCTGAGGGTCCCCTGCCCGGGCCCTGGGCACAGGGAAGCCTCTGCAGTCCCCGCCTGGGGTCCGGTCCCCCCACCCTGCCCCGCCACTGCCCCGCGTGTGTATAAAGAAGCCATGGCGCCTCTCGCAGGTCACGCAGCGGGGCTCCTCGCACAGCTGCCCTGTGTCACCGGGGTCTCCCTGGGAGTGAGGGGGAGTGGCCTGGCCAGCGACCCTCTTCCTCTCTAGGAGGCTCCGCATTCCTGAGAGGTGACTGGCAGGGAGCAGGGGGGAGGAGTTGGTTATGTAATTGGGGCGGGGTGGGCCGCCCCCCATTCCTGCCCAGGGCGGGGCTGAGGGCTCCTGGGCCTGGTCCAGGGCTGGGGAGACAAGGCTCCTGAGGGTATGCTTGGGGAACACAGTGACCCACAGCAGGCAGGTCAAGGGGCACACGGGCACCTCCTGTAACTGGGGGCACGTCAGAGGCAGCAGCTCGGCGCTGCTGATGGGCGGAAGCTCGTGAAACCTGGGCCAGCCTCCAGCGCAGGGGGCTTGGGGCCCTGGGGAGGGGGCCACTGGCCGCCACATCCTCACAGGGCGCCCGTGGACCCCTCCTCTGCCGGCAGGCCCTGTTGGGGAGGGGCGTGGCGTCCGCGTCACACACCTAAGGGCCCGGGGTTCGCCCGCGGTCATGCTGACTGTGCTGGCGTGGATGCATGACGGTCCAGCTTGTCCTTTGCCTGCACCTCAGCCCCCTGTGCCCACCTGGGAAGGTTAAAAGCCCCCCCGGGGGGGCAGTGGTGTGGGGCATTAGGGAGCTGGCTTTGGTCGAAGGTCTGGTGCCTTCTGAGATGAAGGGCCGCTGGTGTGGTCCGGGAAGACCCTGAGTCCTGCTGGGGGTTGGGGCCGGTGGGTACAGCAGGAACAGCAACTGGCCCAGGGGTGGGCAGGGCCCAGGCTGGCGTCTGGGCTGTGTGGCCTCTGGCCGGGCGCTCATGCGGGTGAGAGGAGCATAGCCGTCCCTTAGCAGGTGGCAGCAGACCTCCTGGGGGAGGTACCCTATGCTGTCACAGAGGTGCTCAGACCCACCTTTCTTCCCTCGGCACAGGCACCTGCTGTGACACTTCGGTCCCCTTGCCTACCCTACCCTGTGTTAACCTTCCATGTCCCGTGTTCTGCCTCCCTCCCCTTGCCCTCTCTGCCCCATGTCACCCTTGGCCTCCACCCAGGCAGGCTCCCTTGTCCTGGCCTGGAGTGAGTTAGTCATTAGTTTTCTCCTCTGAGCTGATTTCCAGCCCAATGGGGAGGTAGGACCAGGGCTGTGGGTAGCCAGGGTGGCGGAATTTCTCCCGCTTCTTTTTTTTTTTTAATAGAGACAGGATGCTTTAAGGTGGTTTTTAGAAATTAATTAATTACTTAGCTTATATTTTGGCTGCGTCAGGTCTTCGTTGCTGTGCGTGGGCTTTCTCTAGTTGCGGCGAGCAGAGGCTTCTCTTGTTGCAGAGCACAGGCTCTAGGTGCGTGGGCTTCAGTAGTTGTGGCACTCAGGCTCAGTAGTTGTGGCTCGCGGGCTCTAGAGGGCAGGCTCAGCAGTTGTGGCACACGAGCTTAGTGGCTCTGCGGCATGTGGGATCTTCCCGGACCAGGGCTCGAACCCGTGTCCCCTGCCTTGGCAGGAGGATTCTTAACCGCCACGCCAGCGGGGCAGTCCCTCTCCCACTTCTGATGTGATTGTGCAGCGGGGTCAGTGTGGTGAGGGAAGGTGGATTTCACCCCCTCCGCGCTCAGGAACTGGGGGCGTGTGGCTGGAGGTGTCTCCCTGGCCTCTGACTGCAGGAGGGGTGGTGGGTTATCTGTGTTATGCAGCCCCCCGAACAGATCGCTTGTAGAAGTTCTGTGCGTCAGGCAGGATGGAGCGGAGGAAGCCCAGATGCTGACTTGGCATGCTTGGGGCCTCAGTTTCCCCCCTGAGCAGGGGAGGGCCTCCCTGGACCCTGGGCCTTGGGGTGGGCTGCCCCTGGGTGAGGGTCCCATCAGGGGAGCATTTGTGAGAACTCTTTTTGGACCTGAAGCATTGTGGAAGTTGAAGGAATCAGCTCAGGACGAGCTGGTGAGGGAACCCATCACCCACTTTCTGCAGGTCAGGGAAACCTGGGCTCAGAGGCCCACCGGAGGGGGCCCAGGGGAGGGTGGGCCCTCCTGTTGGATACAGTTTGCCGACGGGTGACATGCCCCCTTTGTGTCGTTACAGATCCCTCGTCCACCTACATCAGGCAGCTGGAGACCAAGGTGAAGCTGCTGGAGGGTGACAAGCTCCTGGCACAGGTAGGCTGGCTGTGGGCCAACCCCACCCTGAGGGCCAGCGCAGGCCCTGCTGCCCACCCACCACTCTCGCCCCAGCACGCCTGGGGTTCCCTTCCCCCCTCCCACCCCTAACCTTCCACCTGCCCCCGACTCCTGCCCGGAGTCACCTCCTGGGACACCTGGCCGAGGACGGCCACCTGCCTTCCCTCCATCACAGCCTTTCCCTGTCTGTCCCCGCTGTGGTCTGCGAGCCCCTTGGGGGCTGGCGCTGGGCCCGTCCCAGAGATGGTGCAGAACACACACGCAAGTGCTGAAGAAATGGACTGCTTTGCCCTCTGGATGGGCGCATCAAGGCCCAAGAGGCGGGCTGGCCCGTCCCCGCTCAGACCCCCATGGAAACTTCCCTGCCCCTGCTGTGCCACTTTCTCTCTGGGCTGGGGTCTGCCCTCCTCCCTCCTGCCTGGCCTGAGTCCACAGACAGGTGAGGCCAGGCCTCGTCCCTGGCCTGCCCCTGGCACAGGGACGGCGGGTTAGAGATGGGTGATGGGGTCAGTGCGGGGAGGAGGTGGTGCAGGATGAGAGGTGGGGGGTAGGCGTCTGTGCCCTTGACGAGTGCGGCTGGAGCGTGGAGGGGGCGTGGCTGCCAGGACGAGGGGCCTTTCCTGCTGTTGGCAGGGTGGTGATGGGGGGCTGTGATCAGCCCGGTTGGTCGGGGTGTCTGGGGCCAGCTGGCTCGGCTGACCCTCCAGCCTCTTTCTCCCTTGTACTCATCCCTGACTTCATCTCAGTATCCCTCTCCCCTGCCACATCTGCTGGCCCATAAGTGGCCGGCCGGGATGCCCAGAGCGTTTCTCTGGGAACCAGCCCCAGGGAGGGCTCAGCTGCCTGGCCTCGTTGCTAGGCGACCAGTGGGCTTGGCGCCACTGCCCTGCTCAGACACCCTCTCTGCCCACTGGGCGGCGGCTGGGATGCTCACAGCCCCAAGTGCAGCCCGACAGCTGCCATCCCACCTCTCGCCCTCGCAGGGGCTGCTGGAAATTCCCCCTAGCTCGGCAGGACCCTGCAGAGTATGTGGTTCACATTTGGGTCTTAGCTCCCCCACATCCCATGGCCACCGCATTGTGTCAGGCGCATAGTCAGGCACTGAATCGCAAGGCTTGTTTTCAAACAAAATGTGTCACTTGTTAAGGTGCTGGAAGGGCCTGGCTACAAGATATGCTGGCTCCTCGGGGCTGGCAAGGGCAGGGAGGGGCTGGGGCCTCGCCTGGCGGTGGGCTAGGGCTCCTTAGACCTGAACACTCCATGTGGGCTAAGGAGGGTGTGTGGGGCGGGCTGCGGGAGCTGTAGGCAGAGGCGATGGGGGCAGCCTCAGGACTTGGGGGCCTTTGCTCTGGGGCTGGTTCCCATCCAGCGAGTAGGGAAGCGAGTCACTCACTTCAGCCACTGTACAGCAGGGTGAAGGCCAGGACCTCGCTCTGGCAGTGGAAGCCTCCGACCAGCGGGTCAGCAGCCTTGTGAGTCTGCCCCAGTCCAGCTGTTCTTTGTGTCACTGTTTCTTGAGAGCTTGGACCCCAGATTTGGGATGCCATTTGCAATGCTGTTCTGCGGTCCAGGCAGGGCATGGCTTGTGGTCCTGTTTCCAAGGACAAGGACAGGCTGCAGAGTGGCAGTCCTTCCTCCTCCTCCTGCCTCTGGGAGCCCCCTGGTCTCACAAGGGAGCCCCCCATAGCTGTGTCCCCTTGCCCCGTGCCCACAAGGGCAGAGGTGGAGGTTGACGGGGCCCTGTGTCTGCAGCATCAGGGGTGCGGGCCGCCACCTGGGCAGGGGGTTTCTCTGCCTGGTCCCTCCCCACCAAGCCTGCTCTGACCTGCTCCCAGGGGTCAGACTGGGGACATTGTCCTTGTCCTGGAGGCAGCAGCAGTGGGCTTCTGTCCCCGACCTGTACCCACGCCAGGCTCTCCGGAAACACACAGCCATCAGATGGGGGCGCGACCTCTCGCCCGGGCCCAGGCTTGCTGGCTTCAGGCAGATGGGGCTTTAGGGACAAGAACGTGCTTTGGCCGGGCTCCTCGCTGGTACAGGAGAAGTGCTGGGAACTCAGAGACCATCCAGTGTGCCAAGTTTCTTGTTCCTGAGTAGACTTTTCTTTCTCCCCAGATGAAGCCTTGTGAGGCTGAGCTGCTCCGGTGATAGCCGTGGGTGCTTGTGTGTGTCATGGGGGTGGGGCCCCTGGGTCCTATCCTCGTCTCTTCCTCACGAGGACTCTGCTGGCGAGTGGGGGTCTTGCCCAGGGTCTCCCAGTGAGCGGTGTCAGGGCCGTACCCAGCATCCCGAGAAGGGGGCAGCCGTGTGGTGCTGGGGCCTTGGCCCTCCAGTGCACTGCGTACCCACCTGCCCTGGTCCCCTTGCTTCAGCCGAGGGCTGACCCTCAAGCTACAGGATGCAGAAGCACCCGGGGGCCAGGGTGCGGGCAGGGCATCTCCAGGGTCATGGGCGGGACTCCTGTTGCCCCTGCCACCCGCTGCCACCAGGGCTTGGCCTTGAGGGTGGGTGGGTGCCCTGGAGGAGGGCGTTGCTGTTCTGAGCCACGCAGGGGATGTGAGAAACAGTGAGAGGAGGGCCGCTTCTGGCCCGCTCAGGGCTTCCTGGCAGAAGTTGACACCTTGCCTGTCTCTGGGCTCCTAGGGTGGCTCAGGTGGCATCAGCTTTATGAGGACCCTTGAGCCACTTCCTCTCCCCTGGCCTCTGTTTGCTTACCTGTAAAATGGGCACTCACTCACTCACTCCATGTGTAACTGATCACCTGCTGTGTGCATGGCCGGCGGGGGGGTGGGGTGGGTGTACAGTGGTGTCCAGGCAGAGGCCTACCCACAGGGGGTACTCTTGTGCTGCCTCCTTGTCCTGGCCAGCAGGCTCATGTATACGGGAGGGCTGTGGAGGACAGTGGAGGTGGGGAGAACTCCGTGGGCAGGGCTCAGCCCACAAGTAGCGTACTGGTCTTATTTTGATGAGTACTGGTCCAGGGAAGATGGGGTTTTCTTAGCCTCCTTCCTCCTGGCCTCCTGCCAGTAGCCTTCCCCCAGGTGGCCCGGCACTTGCTCTGGGCTCTCTCAGCCCCATAGGCTGCCTCTCTTGCTGATGGGATATTGGGATCCTCCTTGTGAAGCCTGGCCCTGACCCTTGCTGGACTGTTAGGTACTCAAGGACTGGGCTGCTGGGTCTCAGTGGTCACATCTGTGTCTCAATGCCCAACTGGACTTGGTGGATGCATCTTGGGGAACCCTGGCTGCACCTGCCTGGTCTCCCAGGCGGGGAGGGGAGGCTGGTTCTTGCCCAGAATAAGGAAGGTCTGCTTAACCCAGGGAGAGTGGCTTCATAAGGTAGTGAGTGTACCATCTGTGGAGGTAATCAAGTGTGGATGGATGGATGGATGGATGGATGGATGGATGGGGGTGATGGGTGACCGTGTTTGGGAATATTGAAGAAGGAGATTGCTGCCATGGGTGGGATTCTGGCCACGGTCTCATGGGCTCTAGCTTGTGAGATTTTATGATTCTGGCACCAATATCTTTTCAGTGAAATCAAATTGCACAGAAACCTCCAGCTCTGTGCAAAGTGGAAAATCTGCCTTTGGCGAAAAGCAGGGGAGAGCAATGTTATTCTTTTAACTATCTTCGGGGGACGTGGCTTTGGGGTTTGGGTGGGAGGGCAGAGAGCCGCTGTGGATTCCCGTTCCCCACTGCCCACCCTCTCCCTCCACGGCCTCTATTTAACTCCAAAACAGCTTTAATTAAAAATGTACCAGAGTGTTCACAGGCTAAATTACTGTATTGCAGTTCATATTTTCTTTCTCATGTCGGCTTTAAAATTTCATCAACACAGCTGCTTCCTCTGCAGTGATTCATCTGGAGCCCGGTATGTGCTATGATTTTTCCCGTGGATTCGGTGCCTAGCCGGGCTGGGCTGGAGGCGGCTCTGATTGACGCGGGGGCCTACGCTCTGTGGTTCCCTCCATTCACTTCCCTGCTGGGCTGATCAATGAAGGCTCCGCGTGTGCCCAGAAGCCAGCTTCACAAAAGAGCAAGAAGCAGGTCGGGCAGGAGCGGGCGGCCGTCTTGGGGAGAGGAGGCAGTGGTCCAGGCCCGTGGCTGTGACGGGTCCCAGCCGGCCCCCCTTCGCCTGGCCCCGGTGCCCGCTCTTCCCATCCTGCCATGCCACACAGGGTCACTGTACACTCAGGTTGGAAGTGACCCCAGGATTTACACCAAGCATGGATGGGGAAACTGAGGCCTGGGTGGAGGAGGATTTCCTGGGACAGGTGATTGTATTAGTTTGCTAGAGCTGCCGTAACAAAGAACCATGCACTTTGTCGGAGCGGGGTGCGTGGAGAAGGGGCTTAAGCAACTGAAATGTATTGAATGTATTGTCTCACAGTTCTGGGGAGCATGGGGTCAACAGGTCAGCATATGAATTTGATTGGGACACAGTTCAACCTGTAGCAATGATGCTGTTGGCCTGACGGTATAAGAAAGTGGGTTTGAGCCCCAGAGGAGTCTGGGTTCAGATAATCCCTGCTGCACCACTCACCGGCTGTGTGGCTTTAGGTAAGATACCTTATGTCCCGGTGCCTGGTTTCCTCACCTATAAGACAGGGGCGATGGTGATGCCTGCTACAGCACTGACTGGAACCTGGGGGCGCCCAGGCAGTGCTTGCCCTTCTCTCCTTTTCCTGGTCTTGGGAGCCTGGGATTTTTCAAGGTCTGGAAGCCCACGCCCATTCAGCCGGGCTTGGTCCCTGGTGGACTGCTCCTTCTTGCCTTTTGTCTGCGTTTTGAACCATCCAGGCCTTGGGACTGAGGAACAGTTTGCTACTATCTGAGCCCATTGCTGACACCTCAGTACTGTTTCCCGCCTCCCCAGGGAGGGCTGTTTTGGTTGGTTGGTCCCCTTGCCCAAGCCCTGCAGAGATGCTGGCCTCATGGTGTGTCTGTGGTGGCAGTTCTGCTCGCTGGCATCTTCTGTGCCGTGCTGCTTCGTTGACGGGCTCTGGGCTGTCCCTGCTTCGCCTGTTTGGTGTTCCGGGGTTGGCTGTCATGTCCCCGCCCCTTCCGTCATGAGAGATGTGGTCTCCGGAGGGCTTCATCTGCTTCATTAGCAGAACCTTAGAACCAGTCCAGCCTCTTCCTCAGCCAGGGAGGAAACCCCCTCTTTCCATCCTCCAAGCAGATGGTCAGGCTAGCAACGTGGGCAGGAAGAGAGACAAGGAATTCTTGTCCCTTACGCCCGAGGCTTAACCAGGGTCCACCGTGAGCCAGACACCAGGTGCTCAGCATGGTAAGAGGCCAACCCCAGAGCCAGGGGGCCTGGTTCCAACCCTCAAAGTGCCACTTACCAGCTGGGTGGCGTTGGGCCAGTGGGTTAACCTCTCTGTGCCTCAGGTTTCCCAGCTGTAAAACGGGGACACTAACGGTGTCTGCTCCAGGATTAAAGGGCAAATCACGGAAAGCACTGAGGGCCAGGGCTGGCTGGCGATAAGGGTCATGGGTCAGCCACTGTGACCTCACCTGTGGGCCATCCAGCAGCTGAGTGTCCTACTGGACCCCAATTGACATGCGGGCAAACAGAGACCTGGAAGTGGGCGAGTTGCTCAGGTCCACTCAGTTGCGATGGGATTTGGATTTTGCAACACCTGTGCCCTCCAGAGTCCCCAACCTGCCTCCACAGAGGTTACATGGCCCGCCCCTCACTCACCTCATCGGAGCAAGTAATGGTCCCACCAGGGGACCCGTGAGGGGATGACGGTCATTGCGGTTGGGACCCGGTCAGCGCGGTACCCATCAGTTACAGGCCACGTGGTTCTGGGCAGTACACACATCCGGGTTTGAAAAATGGTTTAGGGCCTGAAGTCGCATGGGGTGGGGGCAGTGCCAGCCGCGGGTGAGACATCAGCCACGTGTTAACCGCACGTGGGCGACACGCTGCCTCGTCTGAGCAATAACCGGAAGAACCCGCTGGATCCCTGGCCACGCCGCAGCCCCCTTGATTCACGGCCTGCTAATGAGTTCTCGTAAAATCAAAGGGGGAAAAAAGCAGGTAAATCTGGTTGGTAGGACCTGTATGTTCTCGTGAGAGACCTTGCGGGCCACATTCGCCCTGAGGACGGGCAGATATCTGGCCTTGCCCAGCTGGCTGGGATCTCGGGGTGCCTCTCAGAAGGGCAGCTGTGTTCCAGTGTGAGCCTCGGGGAGGGCTGTGAAGGGGTTGGGGCCCCAGTTCTTGGCGTGTGGTAGGCACGCTGTCAGTCCTTGTGCAATCTGGAGCTTCTAAAAACACGGGGCTCCTGTGAGGCGCCTTGGGGACCCCGACCTCGGCCCTTGGCCTCCCTGCTGCAGCCCAGCCGAGGTCCTGGCGGCTTTGGGCTAATGGGCGTCCAGGGGAGGGAGGGCAGAGGTGAGGGTCGTGGTTGGCATCGCTGGGTGACACTTGCTCTCTTCCCTTCCAGCTGCCCCGCCCCTATGGCCGCCCGAGAAGCTGGCTTCAGGTAGAGCTGCCCGGCAGGGCTTGTTTGCAGTGCTGTGTGGGGTGGGGGCTGCTTGCAGTGCTGTGTGATGCCCTGTCTGCTCTGGGTGCCCCCCGCAGCGCCCTCCCATCTCTTCCTGGGAGCTGACCACCACCCAGGGTGCCCTGGTCCTGCCTTTAGATTCATTGTGGGATCCGCCCTCTCTCTGAGCTGGTGTTACTGCCCAGTTTTACAAAGTAACAGCAAAAGAGTTATGAGACAGTGGCCTCTTGTGATGCTGCACCCGGGCCCCTGCTTACCCACCTCTCACCGGATCTGCCCAGCTTGTGAGGTCAGGGGGCAGGTCGAGATCTGCACTTTGCAGGAGAACCTGCAGTGCCTGGTAGGGTGAGGGCTTGCCGAGGCCACAGGAGTTAGTGGTGGCTCCCAGCTGGCCCAGGTCCTCGGGCGAGGTCTCCAGGGATGCCTGGAGGTAGGAAGAACCCACCAGCGCCCAGTGCTGGGCTCCCACCCTCTCCGAGCGCTACAGCCTTGCCACCCCTGGGAGGTAGGTGTCACTGCCCTGTGTTAGGGTTTCGGAAAGCGGGGCTGGTGTCACTTGTCACCTGTCCCCATGATAGAGACACCGACACCTCCCTGTACCACGAAGGCTGGCAGGCTGAGGACTGGCTCCCACTGATGGGGTCCTGCCCCTGGTCACTGCATACACATCGGCCCATGGGCCCTGCGTCTGGGGATCTGAGCAGTCACCTGCGGGCAGATTGCCAGGTGGGGACGCCCGGGCGCCCCCGTGTCGGTGCTCACCTTCCATCTCCGCAGTGGCAGGCCCCGCTTCACCTGTCAGGCGCTGCCTCCCTGCCTGGGTGCACCCGGTAGGACCACGTCCTGTTGTAGCCTGCGGCCCACCCGAGGGGCTGAGAGCCCTTTGGGACCAGGAAGGCAGGGCGAGTAGCTGCCTCTGAGCGAGCCCAGAAAGCGGCCCCCCAGGGAGGAGCCCTGAGTGGAGGGGCGGGGAGGTGGGCGCCTAGCCTTGTTTTCTCTGAGTTCTGCCCTTGGCCCGTTTCTGTTCAGCACCTCCTTTGACGGTGCTCCCCAGGAGGCTCTGCAGGTGGCCTCAGGGATCCCCCGGCTTTGCAAGCAGGAGTCGCTGGGCAGGCGATGACTAGGTGCTTCTGTGGCTGGGAGCCTCCTTGCAGCCCCACAGAGGCCCGGAGAGGCCGGGGTAGCCTGAGTTCACACCACCCGCCGCGACCCGCTCTGAGCTGGATAGCGTTGCAGTGATGGCCCTGGACAGAGGCCCCGGGTGCCCTTAACAGTGGGATGGGAGGCTCTGCAGCCTCCTGGGTCTCTCCCTCCCGGTCCAGAACTCTTGTGCTGCTTTCTCGTGGGGGACAGGGCGGGGTGGAAGCGGCCGTTGCCGTAGCTGCAGCGCTGGATCGTTTCCTTCCCTTTTAAGGATCCGGGCAACCCTGTTCCAGCTCCTGCTCTGTGTGTCAGATCCGCTTCCCTGTGTCCCGAGGGACCCCGTCAGGGGGCCTGGGGGGCAGGGCAGTCCTCTCCTGGGGAGCAGTGGTGCGCCCCGTGTCCTGCCCGCCCCGCTGCCCCAGAAGGCCCCTTCAGCTTCGCTCCACCTCAGTGGTGAAACCCTAGGGATTTCATCTTCCAGGGCACCAAGAGGCAAGAGGCAGGAGTTTTAATTTGGGTTTAAGTGCAGTCGTGTTGCTTCATGTCGATGCGTCATTAGCTGCGTTGCCCCAGCATTCTCCCCGCCAGCTTTGTGGCTTTTTGCTCATAAAGTGCTGTGGGCTCGCAAATAGTATGGACATCGCCGGAGGCAGGGGTAGGAATTGCGTGCTGCTAAGTAAAAACTCCCCACCCTCTTGCACACACACACCTCCTCCCCAGGGAATTATCTGCCGGGAGGGAGGAGACACACAGACCTGTGTTTTCAGTAGCAGCACGTGGGCTGCTTCTGAACCCCTTTGGTCCGGGATCAGAGACGCTGTGGAGGAGGGGAGACTCAGCCCAGAGCAGAATCTAGACAGGGTGCGGGTAAGGACAGGGCAGCACCCGCCGTCCTGGTCCCAGGGGCCGACGGGAGAGAGCAGTGGCTCCAATGCCTGGCCCTGTGGTCAAATCCATGCCAGTGTGTGTGTGGCCTGCGGCCCCAGGGTTGGACGTTCAGCATGTTGAGTTGAGAACACGCTTTCCACTGGAGAAGATTTTGTAACTGTCACAGAGATCTGGCCAGGAAAATAATTGGCTTTGGGATTTTTGCCTATAAATGGAGCTGGGGGGGCGGATCCCCATGGGAGGGTGAATGAGTGCTGGGCGAGGGGCGGTGTCTCTTTCCTGTTGGCGCCCGGTGGCAGAGGCTCGGCTCAGATAGACCCCTGGCTGGGCCAGGGAGGGTCAGTATGCCTTGGGTGACAGTCCAATTTTAAGATAGAGGACTGTGACCGAGATCCCCCTGTAAGACCCTGCTGCAACTCAGGGGACCCCACTTCTCTCCCCTCTGTGTCCCTTGGTGACCTTGGCCACACTCCGGTGCTCCCTAGGCCACGGGAACAGTTCTTAGCTAGGCGGCTGGTCTCGGCTCTCCTCAGGCCGGCGGGAGCCTGGGGTGGGGATGGGATGGGAGTGGGGTAATGAGGGGAGTGACTGCCTTTCTCCTGTTCCTCCGGGCCGCCTCTGCTCCTGTCCTACAGATACTTACAGGGCACTGCTGTGTGTGCCCAAGCCCTTGAGACCTGGGGCGTCTGACCTGGGTCTGATGGGGGCGGGAAGGCAGAACCCAGGGAGTTGATGAGGCTGGAGGCCCTGTGAGAAATGGGGGCCTGGGTCCAGCGGCGGCGGGGGGGGAAGATGGGTGTGTGCGGGGCCCCCCCGGGCAGAGCAGGGGAGTGCTGGAGAGGAGGAGGGGCCCCCAGGAGTGGCTGCCGCCCTGTCTTGCTCCCCCAGCCCTGGCTTCTTCCCCTCCTAGGGTTTGTTTGGGCAACTCAACGGCCTGCTGCTGATTTATGGGACGTTCCGCTGCATTTTATCTGCCCAGAAGTGTTTCCGCAGTTCCTTTGAAGTAGAAGAGGGTGTTGGGGTCAGAAGCGCCACCCCAGGGCTGTAGTGATGCAGAGGGTCCAGAAGCCAAGGTTTCTGCTCAGCGGGACCAGGGGGCCTCCGCTGGATTGAGCGTGACCCCTGGGTCCCCCCGCCTCTGGGTCCAGCCCCAGCTTCTGCGCGGCTCCGCTTTGCCCCGAGGGGAACCACCTAAGGCCACATAGGTGCTTGTTCATTCATTCACTCACTCACTCATTCCGTAATTCATTCATTCCTGCTTCCCCCTCCTGAGCGTGCCCTGGGCATTCATTAGTCACGAGCCCGGCTGCGCTGGCGCCTGTGGATACAGGGGGTGAGGCCCAGGGCTCCCACCTACGAGCTGCTTTCTGGCGGCGGAGGCTCACGGGCAGCGTGTCAGAGCGCTCTGCAGGCTCACACCTTGGGCAGCCCCAGCCCCGTGGAGGCGGGAGGACTTCCCCGAGGACGTGGGCCCCAGGGGCTGCAGAGGCCGTTCCCCAGGCCATTCGGGGACCAGTGCAGGGTGCTGGAGCAGAGGAACGAGGGGGGCGGGGCGGGGCGAGCCACGCTCCCATTCACTCACCTGTCTATTCAGCCATGCAAGAAACGTTTATAAAATACACAGCAGGGAGCGAAACGAAGCCCCTGGCCTCGTGGCTCTGACACTTGAACAGAGAGATGGACGTCAACGGCTACTGATGAAAGTGGCAGTGAGATAAAATTGGGGTGGGGGCGGAGGGAGGGTGCACAGGCCGGGCCTCCAGGCAGGTGTGAGGAACAGAGCGGAGGGAACCCACGGAGGGAGCCCTGCCTGGACCGGGCAGGGGTGTCTCGTCCAGCGGTCCGAGGACCTGACGGGAGCATCCTCGGCCCCCTCAGCCCAGCCCCTCGCCCCTCACCTCTAACCCCTCTCCCCTTCTCTCTCACGCAGCAGGCAGGCTCCGGAGAGTTCCGGACACTGCGGAAAGGCTTCTCCCCGTACCACTCGGAGTCCCAGCTCTCCAGCCTGCCGCCCTCCTACCAGGATGCCCTGCAGAATGTAAGTGTCCCTCTCCCAAGAGCCCCACTGTTCCCATGTGGACCGCCCACCTCCGGAAGTGGAGGGGTGAGGCTCAGACCGGCTGGTGACCTGCCCAGGGCACGAGGATGGTCCACGGCTGAGCTGGGATTGGGATCCTCAGCTTCTGCCCGAGCTGCTTCCAGGGCAAGGCTTGGACGGCGCCTGGGCTCCCGACCCTTGACCCTCCACCCTCGACCCTTAGAACCTTGTAAGGGCCCGGCGTGGTGGTGAGAGGTGGGGGCCCAACTTGGGATACCGTTGCCGGCAGTGCAGGCTGGGGCAGAGGCCACGCGGCCCAGCCGCTGTCTGTCTGTGCAACTCGTCCGCCTCTGTCACTCCTTGGACACAGCAGGGAGTGGCTGCCCTGTGTGTACGTGAGGGCGACTACCCCAGACTTTATAACGGAGGTGGGGGAGGAGCTCAAGTTTATGACCGTGGGCTTCCGTTATCATCAGGGCGCCTCCAAGGTGATCCTGGCTTCTCGCCTGGGCTCTGACCTGCCCTGGGTGGGACAGGGAGGGCAGCGTGCGGCCAGCTCCCTGGGATGTGCATGCCCGGCTCAGGACTGCTCCCTGTGGGTGAATGTGCCCGTCATCCCTCTGTGACCGAGGGATGTATTCTTGTATTCAGAATACGCAGATCTACAGAAGCAGAAAGTACATTAGTGGTTGCCAGGGGCTGGCAGGAGGCGGGAGGAGGTGATGAAAACGTTCTGTTGGATGACTGTACAAATCTGTGAATGTGCAAAAACTACCTCCCAAGAAGCACGCGTTCGCATGAGCTCTGTAGATGTTTATTGAGCATCTGCTACGTGCAGGGCCGTGCTGGGCGCTCTCCACACACAGAAGCCCTGCAGCAAGGCAGGGACTTGGTGAGAAGTCCCCACGGAACAGATGAGAAACCGAGCTGGCCTGAGGTCCCTTGCAAGGTGGGCCTGGACTCTCCCCCAGGGTCCCAGCCCGGCTGTCTCCCTTCCATCCCAGCCAGCAAGGGCAGCCCCGGGGTTCCTCCCTGGGCCTCTGCGCTGGCAGGAGCAGGCCGATGCTGCCGCTGGCTGCTGGCCGAGCGCTCTGCTGTTTCTCTTCTGAGGCCCTCGCACCTTCTCCAGGAATGTAGCTAGCTGCTGACGCTGTGCAGGCAGCAAAGCCTGCTGATGACAGATAATCCAAATATTTATCCAGGAGCCCCGTGGCTGAATGAGGCTCCATGATGAAGGGCTCTCAAAGCCCAGCATTGCATTGCCCCCACAGGAGCGGCTCCCCCAGCCCTTCATACCCTCTGCCCTCTGTTCATTCTGATTGACTGTGGGAATCCTAACAGCTCACGGGACAGGGCACTGAAGACTTCTTGGTGAGCTGCAAACTGTAAAGTGCTGTGCAAGCCTGGCTGGCTCCTAGGACCTGCAGATGGGAGCAGAGGGAGCTCACTCCCCGAGGCTGAGCCCCTGAGGCCTTGACAGTGCTAGCGGAGGGCATGAGTCTTCCGGAAGGCTTCCTGGAGGAGGCCTTAGGAGGGGCTCCCTGTGCTGTCTTTAGGCTGCCTGCGTGCCATGGGCTGTCACCCCCTTTGGAGGGAAGGAAGCTGAGGCCCACTGGGGTGGGGTGGGGTGGGGTGGGGTGGGGTGGGACGGTTTGCCAGGGTCGCATGGCTAGTGCGTACCAGCACCAGGCCGAGCTGGGCTTGGAGGCCGGGTGCCGGCGTGCAGCACGAGGCCGCGGGCAGGTTGTTGGGGCAGATGGAGAGGGTGATGGTGTCTTGTGGGAGGGGCAGCCACAGAGGCTGCTGAGGAGGCAGTAGAGGGGCCGGAGCTGAGGTGGGAGTTCAGAGGCCAGGCCCCTTGGGACGTTCATAGGGCGCTGAGCCCTTGCTGGGCCCTGGAGGGCCCGTGGGTCCACAGGGAGAGGAGGTTTGTGTGGGGGGACCCCCTGTGCTCTGATGCTGCCGGGGGCCTCGTCTCTTCCACAGCTACGTGTGGGCACATTTTCTGTAAGGCTACCTGCATGTCCACATGTCAGAGAATCCCGGGGTGAAGCAGGTGACCCTGTGGGGTGGGGACACCTCCTCCCTGCCCAGCTGGATGTCCCCACCCTCCCCGACCCCATCCCTACCCACTTCTCCCACCCACTGCCTGTCAGTGGAGCGAGCAACGGAGGTTGTACCCATCAGGGTCTGAGAGGAGGAGGCTTTTGACAGCTCCCTCGGGGAAACTGGTTTCCCTACTTTTTTTTGGTCAGTTGACTATATTTAAGTGTCCATTTCAGTGGATTTTAGAATCTTCACAGATTTGTGCAGTCATCGCAGCAGAACATTCTCATCACCCTGGAAAGAAACCCCGTGCTCCTTAGCAGTCCCTCCCCGCAGCCCCCCGCCCCCAGCCCCTTGGCAACCGCTAATCTACTTGCTGCCTCTCCGCATTTGCCTTTTCTGGATATTTCATATAAACCGGAATCATAAAACATGCCATTCTTTGTGACTGGCTTCTTTCACTGAGCACCGCGTTTCTGAGATTCGTCCACATCGTAGCCTGTGTCAGACCTTCATTGCTTTTTATTGTCAAATTTTATTGTCCACATAAATTTGGACAGAGTTTTATGTGCAACAGCTGTGTGGGTGCCCCACATCTTGTGTGTCGTTCATCAGTTGCTGTGCATTGGTTTGTTTCCATTTTCTGCCTGTTGTGACTCGTGCTGCTCTGAACACCCCTGCACGGGCACGTGTGTGGACGCCTGTGTTCAGTGCTCTTGGGAGCACCTCCCCGCTTTTGGCTCCAGCGCTGGAGTCCCACAGACCCGGGGGGGAGGCTCGGCCCCCTGGTTTACTAGCTCTGTGGCCTTGGCAAGTCGTGCAGCCTCCCCTTACTCATCTGTAAAGTGGGAGCATAGAAAGACAGCGTCTGCGCAGAGGGTGGCAAGCGGCACTCCGTGGGCTGCTCTGCTCCGAGTGGGCTCTTAGGAGGTCGGGGGGAGGCGTCACCGGGCTTTCCAGGCTGTGGTCCTCCTGCCATGGCAGGCCTGCAGGGGTGAGCTGGGTTTGGGAAATGCTCTAAAGGTCGCGGTCCTGACCGCTGTCCGGTGGTGGCTTCAGTCGCAGGAAGCCGCGGCTACGCTCTCATTAGCACCTGCCGTCTGTTTGGTGGGGTGGCCCAGGAAGCGGTTGGATTGCACGGCCTATCGTGGCCACTCCTAGTCTTTGCTTCAGAATCGGCCCCCTTACAGTGCGGGCGGTCAGGGAGCCCCAGGCGCAGACAGGACCTGAGGCCAGAGGAGCCCAGGGCCAGGCGCCTTCCTGGGCTGTACTTGTGTGCGGTCGCCCCCTGCTGGCCTTTAGTGGGGAGGGCAGCCTTCTGCCTCAGGGTGCGCACCTATGTGTGTGTGACCCACCCGGCACCTGTCTCCCAGAAGCCGCTTTGGTTTCCCCCGCATGACACACCCGGCCGGGATCCAGAGACCGGGCAGCCTGGGCCAGAGTTAGGGAAACAGCATCCCAGGCTCTCCATACAGCCTGGGACACAGGGACTCTAGCTGTCGTGCAGACAAGGAAACCGAGGTGCAGAGTGGGTCGGGCCTGCCTGGAGAACCCTGCCCAAGCCCAGCTCTGCCGGACATCAAGGCTGTGGGGTCTGGCCTCTGCCTGGAGCCAAGAGCAGGGCGAGCCTGCGAGGCCCTGGGATCAGGTCCGGGCCACGCGGGCCGGTGGGGATTGGGCAGAGGGTGGCTGCTGGTGGTGGAAGATTCCAGGCCCCGAGGGTCCCCGCACAGCGTGGCCTGGCTGGGCAGGGTCCCAGGGCGATGGCCCCATCAGCCGAGCTCACTGAGTTGGCCTGGTCTCTGGAGGGGTCATCGGGGGCCACCGACGGAGAAGGAAACCAAGACTCAGAGACAGGAAGGTTGCCCAAGGACGCCAGGGTCTCCCCTTCACGCACGTGGTGTTCTTGGTGTTCAATCTCTGCCTTCCAGCATCCGCCGGTTCCCCTTGGGTCCCCTCCCAGCGTCTCCTGACCTCCCGGCTCCTGCCGCCCCGCGGTTGCATCGGCCTCCTTGTGTGTGGGCTCCTTCTGTGCGGCCCTGATCCCTTCTTGACCTTGCTCTGGGGCCGGGGTCGCCGCTGCCGCCCCAGCCAAAAGCCCTGCCTTCCGCCCCATGGACACCTGGCCAGCCGGGGAGAAGCCGGGCAGACAGACACTTGGCTTCCGACACGGGCGGGCAGAGGGCCAGGGAGTGGGTCCCTTCCTCTCCCGGCCTGCCTCCCGGCCCCTCAGGCTGATGTGGGTGGTGGGCACATGGTTGCCAATTAGGGTGTTGGCAGAAAGAGGTGGCACTGTTCCTGGGTGGCCGGACAGAACTGGGAGGGTCAGGGCTGGAAGCCCCAGGAATGCCCTGGGGGGTGGAGGCCGGGGAGGGAGAGAGACCTTAGGAGGCAGGCCGCCTGGGGCTGGAGCCCAGGTCCTTCGCACCTTCCCGGGTGACCGGCAAAACAGACAGCAGACCTTCCCTGTGGGCTGTTGAGAGGAGCCTGCGGGATGTGTGTGGGGAGTCCCGATGCTGCCCCCCGGCCTCACGCCCAGCCTCCTCTCCCCCGTCACCTCCACCCCCATTTCCTCCCGCCTGGGCCCTGGCCCCGCAGACGCAGTGCCCTCTCCCAGCTGCTGGCATACCTGTGGCTGCCACCTGGGAGCCAGCCCGGGCGAGCTGAGACGCACTTCCTTCCCACAGGGCCCGGCCTGCACGGTTCCCGAGCTGTCCCCGCCGCCCTCGGGCGGCTACAGCTCTGCGGGACAGAAGCCCGAGGCTGTCGTACACGCGATGAAGGTGAGGGCCAGGCCCTGCCGCTCCCTCGGGGGCCCCCAGATCCTGCTGCACTTCAGGAGCCTGTGACCTTGGACCCCACGTTTGCCCTTTCTGAGCCTGGGGGCAGCTGAGCGGCAGGGCAGGGACTTTGGTCTCTGGGTGGCCGTGGCTGCCTGGAGCACCGTGGTGTGGGGATTCCGCGGGGTGCTGGGTAGCGGCCAGGGAAGCTGAGGCCTGGGGGAGGTGGGGGGAGGGTTGGCACTCCCCAGGGTCGGGGATGGGGGTTGGGGGGTGAGGCTCAGGCCTCCCAGGCCCACTCTCCTCCTGTGCCCTGTTCAGGGCCTCCGGGTACGCCCTGCGGTGCATCTCCCACCATGGCATCCCCATCCCTTCACGTGTATGCGCGCCGCGGATGCAGTGCACGGTCCCTCGGGTGTGAGGCCTGGCACGGCTGCACAGACACGGCACACTCGCGCCTGTGCGGGCGGTGACCGGGACACACCCCTGACGTGCATGAGCCGGGCCGCCCTGAGGCCCAAGTGGGGGCCCGGGGGCGGAGTGAGTCCCCCCGTGTGACAGTGGTCCCTACCCCGCCTGTCCTCCTTGCTCCCGCGTGACCTGTCTTCAGCTCTGCCCCCGATGCTGACAGGGGGTGCTGCTTCCCTCGTGCAGCGTCCCCAGTGTCGCTGTACCGCAGGGGGAGGACGCGAAGCGGGGAAGGACCACCTGGCCCTTAGGCCTCTCCATGCCCCTGTTCCCTGCACACCACCCCTCCGTCCCGGGACCCCACGGCTCCCGTTTGCCGGGGCTCAGGGCGACCTGCCTGAGGCCTGCCTGGTGGCTTCCGCCCCTGACCCTGGGCCCTGTCCCCTGCAGGTCCTAGAGGTACATGAGAACCTGGACCGGCAGCTCCAGGACAGCTGTGAGGAGGACCTGAGTGAGAAGGAGAAGGCCATCGTCCGAGAGATGTGCAACGTGAGCCTCCTGGGGCCGGGCCGGGGGTGACCTGGGGGGGTGGGCCCTGTGTGGCCATTACTCCCCCAGGAGGGGCCGGTGACCTGGGGGGCTGGGAGCGGGTGCTGGGGCTTCGGGAGCCCTGGCCTCTCTTTGTCCACTTGACTTCCTCCCCCCTCCCACCTCCCTTCCCTCTTCCCTTCCCCTCCCCTCCCCCTTTCCTTTTCCTCCCCTCCCTCTCTCTCCTTTCCCCTCCTTCTTTCCTTCCCCCCTTCCCTCCCCAAGAACAGGGTCCCTGATCTCTGGTCTTGCTCGCCCCATTTATCCTGACCCTTGGCCCCTGTCCCCTGATGTCTGTCTGGCTCCCAGCCTCCCAGCATGCTGGTGCCCCTGCTGGCTGCCAGCGCACAGGTGCTGTTCACGGGGGTGCAGGTGGAACGCTCCATTCTGCAGGATGCCCCACCCTGGAGCTAGCTGCCTTGGCTTTTGGAAGCTGGGCTTCTCTGGGTCTTTGGGGAGGCAGAGCGTCATCCCCCGACCCGCCTGGCCAATACGCATGGTCTCCTTGGACTCGTGAGGGAGCCAGCAGGGAAGGTGGATCACGGGGTGCACCTGGGCCTCGCTTGGGATGAGGTGCCCCGAATCCCCCTCCTCTGCCGCCTCCTGGGTCTGTAGGCCCCACTGGACAGCCGCGAGGCCAAGTCTGCCCCCAGATGTGACCTGCTCGGGGTGGGAGGTGTGGTTGTGAAGGGTGGACGTGCAAAGACGTACTCTGAGGGTCTCTGGGCCTCACGCGGCCTCCGTGTCCCCTCCTGGCCCCATGGCTCTCGGGACGCAGGTGATTCTGAAGAGCGATGGGGCAGTCTGTGCGCACAGGCCCCTGGGCAGGCTTGGGATGGGCCCTCCACTCACAGCTCGCCCCTCCCCACAGGTGGTCTGGAGAAAACTGGGAGATGCCGCCAGCTCCAAGCCCTCCATCCGGCAGCACCTGTCTGGAAACCAGTTCAAAGGGCCTTTGTAGGGCCGTTCCCCTGTGGACGTGGACTGGCCCTGCCTGGGGTCCCCAGACGTGGGCAGGCCCTCGCGCCGAGCCACTGTCTTCTTTTTCCGTGGTGAATTGTACATAGGACGCTGCCTGCTGTGGCCTGGCTGCCGGGGGTGCGACTCCTTTTCCCACCTCTCACACACCAGCAAACCGGGAAGACTATTCCCCACAGCAGAGCGGCCTGGACAACCTCGTTCCTGCTCAGGGGCCTGGGCTCTGGGCTCCATTGGCGAGAGGCTGAGGCTGCTCAGAGATGTCCGGCCCAGGAACCGTGCCGGGCTGTGCCCAGCCTTGGTGGAGGGGCACCTCATCAAGACCTCCATCCCCGGCTGCCACCTGTGCTGGACAGAGGCCGCTGGCAGCTGGACTGATGCACGGGGCACCACTTCTGACCCGCCTGCTGTGGCCTGAACACTGGCTCCATAAGCAGTGGGTCCCCAGAGTCGTGGACGAGGAAACTCACCCGCGGCCCTTCCTCTGGCCCCAGGGCCCAGCCTCCCCGCTGCCAGGCTCTGCTTGTTTTTAGAGTTCACGCCCCTACCCCTAGCCACACACTCTGCAGTGTCCCCTCACCCTGTCCTAGGCTGTGCCCTATCCTTTTGGGTCCCTCCTGCCCAGGGCCCGAGGCACCTCCATTTCTGTGCTTCGCATCATGGGCTGTGTGGAATCTCTGGGCTGGGCCTCTCTCTCTGCATGGGTGGCACCGGGCCGTGGCCAGGCCTCTGCTCAGGAACGGTTGCCCCCCGGAGCTTGGACCCCTCTTGGATCACTGTGGACGGAGTCGCGTGGCCGTAGGTGAAGGAGTTCTGCCCTCCTTGGGAGGAGCCCTGCTTGGCTCTGGTTTTCATTTTCCTGTGTGACCCTCAGCAAGTCACTCAGCCTCTCTGGGCCCCTGGTCGGGAAAGGAGGGCTCAGAGGTTCGAGGCCATCAGCTCTAGTCAGCCTGTATCCTCACTCACAGCACGCGAGCCAACGGGGTCCTCCTGCTGGAGAGGCGGCTGGTGGGTGGGCTGGGAGGGGCGGAGGCCCCAGCTGAGTTCCGCTGCCTTGCTGCCTCCTCTCGGTGGACGGTCACCTCCCTTCCTGAGCCTCAGAGTCCTCCCCTGCAGAGTGGGCAGCCTAAGGTCCTCCTTGCGGGGCTCTGGGGATCAAGTAAGACCTTCAGTGTAAAAGGATCGTGTATAAACTGTAAAGCGAGACATGTAAATTTTAAAGTTTGTGTGCGAGGGCAGTGAGGCCCCGAGGGCGTAAGTGATCAGTGGCGTATCACAGACGAGATCCCAGAGCCTGGGGGGCGGGGACAGGCCGCTGTTGTAACCAGCCCCCCGTCCACCCGCTGTCTGCAGTTCCTCCCCCATCGCTGGACTCCAGTGGTCATTAGAGCTCTGTGCGCGGGCGAGCGAAGAGCCCGAGAGGCTGGCTTGGCACCGGACAGGCCTCATCCGAGGCTCACGCGAGGGATGGGGACCAGGTGAGGGGACGGACGAGGCTGCCCCGTCCCTCTCCCCAGCGGGGACGCTGAGCCGTCCCCACCGCCTGTCTGCCATCGGCACCCTTGGGTCGACACTCAGGGGAAAGGCCCGCGGCCCTCACTGTGCCCGAGGAGTGCTGAACGGGTGCCGGTGACGGCGTCGGGCACGGCCCTCTTGTCCTGGGTGTTACAGGAAGCTATGGGCTCTCTGGAAGGAGCTGGTCCCTAGGTCATGTGGTGAGTTCCCTGTCATTAGGGGTGTGCACTTGGAGCTGGGTGAACATCCTTGGTCATGTTCTGGGTGACTTCTGCCCGGGTGGGCAGTCAGCTGGAGGGCAGAGGCCCCCTCCCGGGTCCTGGAGTCCAAAGAACCATGGAGCAGCTCGAGGGGGGGTCTGGGTCTCTTGGGTGGGAGCCACATCTGAGAACCCGTGTGTCACGTCTGGGTCAGGCTGGCTTGGCCACCACTGAAAATAAGCAATAAGTCAGGTGTCCTGGTGACTGCAGGTCTCCTGCAAACTGACCCAGGGAAGAACAGCCTCCAAGGGACCTTTCCCTGCCAGAGGGAGGTGACCCTGTCCCCTAGTGCTGCGGTGGCGTCTGGGGAGTGGGTCAGGCGTTCCCTCCAGAAGCAGCCTCCCGCCCGCCATGGAGGCAGCACCAGCCGGTGCCTCCATGACGTCTCCTTCCTGCCCCTGCCTGTGTCCCGGAGCCAGCACTGCATGGGAATGGCTTTTGAGGGCAGAATCGTACCTGTGACGGCATCTCTTTTAACGTAAGCTGTCGAAAAGCCTGCAGCGCCTCTGCGCGCCCCACGCCGGCCTGGGGCCCAGCGGCAGCGGGAGCCCACGGCTGGGAGGAGGGTCCCGGGGGCCAGCTCGGGGTGAGTCCCTGCTCTGCCACTAGCAGGGAGTGTGCAGGGGGTGACACCGGCGAACCTCCCATCTGGAGCGTCAGCTCTGAGAGCTCGTGGTGGGGTGTTGCTGAACCTGATGTCCTTTCATAAACACACCGTTTCTAGCGCCCGAAGCCCTGTGTGACACCTGTGCTGTGGCTTCCTTTCCCACTGTGATGGATGTCACCCTTCCAGCCTCATCCCAGGTGGCCAAGCCCATCCTGGAGTCGGAATCCACTGAGCACGTTTTTATCCAAAAGTTATTAGCCACACATCAGTGTTGTTTAAAGAGAAAAAAGTGACCTTTTTTTTTTTCTTGAAAACTTGAGAGGAAACAATACATACTACTGACTTTTTTTTTTTTAAGAAACAAAGGAAATGCATGATTGCAGAGCGGGAGAGGTGTATATTTTTCATAACGTGGGGGAAGTACTTGTGCTGCTCTCTGGGAATGGGCGGACCGCCTGGCCCCTGGCCCCAGGCCGGCAGCCGCGCTCTATCTACCTTCTGTCGGATGTGACCGCCCGAGTACTGGGGCCGCCCCCTCCCCAGCTCTGGGCAGAGCTGGGAGCCCTGGACTCCTGTGCCCGTTTCTACCTTCTATTGAACCACTTTGATTTGGGGAGAGAAAAAAAATTAGAACTTTTTGATAGTGTGGTAAAAACATTGATTTGAACTATTTTAGTAAAAGGAGTAACAGAAGATTGTGATAGTGTATACTTTGCGCTAGATAAATAAAGGCTCTTGCAAGCCTCTGGTGGGTACGCAGTGCTCATTTGTTTTGGGTGATGGGGCCCCTCAGGGTGGATGGTGGGGGCCGCCGACTGCTGCTCCATGGCCTCTAGTCATAGGCCAGAAATGCAAAGCATTTCAAATCCAAACCCTGGTCTAACCCAGGACCCTGTCTATTGGAGGGACACTGACAGTTCCAAACCAGCTTGAAATTCAACTGCTTCCTCCCAAGAAAGCCCACGCAGGCACTGGACGTGGGAGGCTGCCCCATGAGGGTACTGCCCAGGGAGGGGCTTGGGTCTGGCCGGTGGCCAGGCCTCTCCTGGGCAGCGTTCCTCCACTGCCTGTTGCTTGGCCCCCAGGGTCCAGAAGGAGAACATCTGCTTCTGGGCTGCAAACCCAGGGGCTGCTAAGGCTTGGAGCCCCACCTCGTGCCCGTAACAAACAAAGGCGTCATTTCAGAACTGATTTTATTTGGGTAACTGACTGAAGGAGTCTCATTTGTAACCAAGATGGAATTCACAGTATGTTGTTACATTCACACTTAAAAAATATATCTCTATGTACAGGAATTTGCAAATTGATGTAAACATACATTACTTCCAAGTACATTTCTCCCCTTCTTCCTGGAGGAAAAAGAATAGAGCCATCCAGCAAGTCAACCCCTTCAAAATAACTTAAACGCAAAGGATATAAGTATCTCTAAATCAAAAATGTGGTTCAATTGACCTACACGTGTCATGGGAGAGAACATCATGGAATGACAGCAATGACAACAGCTTGACTTCAGATGGAACCGGACTATTTAAAATGGAGTTTCCAGGAAAAATAGGCACTGATTTCTAGAAGGAAATTCACTCCTTACTGAAGCTATTTATTGAGCCAATATGGCTGGTTAACATTCTCACTAGTGTAAAGTAACTCAGCGCAGGACTCGCGGACGACGCTGGTTGAGACCAAACGCACAGTCGGGTCACAACCGGCTCTGCCTGGGCTCCAGTGAGAGCTGCTGTCCCCACTCCCCAGATGTGGAGGACCACCCCAATTTCACCTTGGGGGTCCGGTCCATTTCTTCCCATACTACAACTGTGTAGCATTATACAAGGTACCCTGCGGCTTACCCACTTAAACTACTTTTCAAGTTAATTAGAAAAACTTTTCTTTAAAAAACAAAGGAAGAAAGAAGGGCGCCAGGTTACCTCATCCAGGCTGCCCGCCCCAGCCCCCCGACTGGAGGCATGCCAGGTGGCGGGATGGGTGGGGGCACAGGCGGCTGCCCTCCAGGGGGCACAGCTGGAGGCGGGTAGCTAGCCGGTGGCAGGCCCAGGCCTGGAGGAGGGTGAGGGGGCACTGCGTGGGTGGGCGGCATGCGGGGGGGTGGCGGCGGGAAATTGGGGTTGTAGGTGGGCGGGGGGGGCGGGTAGCCAGGGGCGGGGGGAGGGATGGCGGGTGGCGGGAAGGAGGCTGGCGGCGGTGGCACGGGCGGCGGGGGCGGGTTTGGGGGGTAGACGTGGGGGTGATAGGGCAGGTGAGCCGGCGGGCCATAGGCGGGGGGCAGAGCCCCGTAGGAGGGGCCCTCGGTCTTCATCATGGACTGGAGGCTCTGGTAGCCCTCTCCGGACATGTAGGAGCTGCTGGTAGACATGCCGGTGATGTAGCTGGAGGGCGGCGGGGGCGGGGGCCGGTGAGGCAGTGGTGGAGGCTGGTGCACCGGGGCCGGGTGGGCCGGAGGGGGGATCTGGACTTTGGGGAGGTCGCCGGCTTCCACGGGGCCTGGCGGCTCAGCCTCGCCCAAGGCGGCTGCAAGGGGTGGCTTCCGGTCTGCAGAAGGGAGACAGGCCACTGCCAGCTCTGGAACGGCTCCCGGCAGGGCGCCCCTGGGGGCTGCGCGTGTAGGGGGGACCCACCAACTCCCTCGGGGCAGGGAAGCCCCCCCGCAACCCCGACAGCTCACGGCCACCCCGGGGGTTCCTGGCCCTGTCACAGCACCGTGGGCCGTCTTCCAGGAGCGGCAAGCAGCTGTCACCTTTGTGGCCAGACAGCACAGCCTGCGCCCGTGTCCCGAAGCCAGCGGCTCATGTGCTGTCACGCAGGCCCTGCACCTCGCCTCCAGCCACTCTGGGTGTTCCCTCCCCGCTCCCCAGCGCACCAGGCACGGGCAGTCCCGGGGGCGCATGGAGTCCCTTCCGCCCAGACCCCCAGCCCTCTTTCTAGTACAAACGTGCGCGGGGCCCCTTCTTTCTGCCCGTCTTGCCTCCAGAGGCTGTGAGCCCAGGGCCAGGATGCAGCACCGTCTGCGGGCGGCACTGGCATTTGGCAGGACGCCTGAGAGGTGGTCACACGAGTGACGTGGCGTTAAACACGCGCCGGGACGGCCCCTGACACCCCAACGACCCACGTGAGCGGCATTCTGGCCCGTGCCCTGTGTGGCGGGGGCACCGCTCCCCGCCCCGGTTCCCTGGCGGCCAGCAGCTGACTGGAAGAGCTGAAGCCCCCAGAAGCTCAGAGGTCGCTGGAGTGTCTCCCACCTTCCGGCACACACCCTAACTCCTGCCTTCTCTAGTTGGACACTTCACCTTCCAAAGTGCCGCCACAGCTGAAGAATGCAAGTTCTTTACCACCTTTCTCCTCTATTTTTAATGCCGCTGAGGAAGCGTCCCAGTTCACTGTGTGCCTGTGAAGGCCTTTTCACTCTATTCTCCACATGACTCCATGAACAACTGCTTACTCTCCAAAGGGTACTGAGGAGACGCCCTGCCAACGGGAAGCCGACGCGAGAGCCTGGAGTCTAAGGTCGACAGCGATCTGCCCAGATCTCGACAATGTTCCTAAGTTGCAGGGCTTTGTTTTCCTAAAACTGATTCTAAAGTCATTTATCCTCCACCATTTCTGGATGCGAGAGGTCAGAGAATATTCAGATATACTTAGAATTCACATCCTCAAGCTATCTGGTTGTAAAAAAAACCAATTTTTTGAAAAATCCTAGGTCATTAACGTCTCTCTAAATTTCTGAAGTTCTTCTATAAATCCTCCCCAGGATTTCCCAAGTGTGCCCTTCAAAAAGGCAGCGAGAAAAGCTGGCCCTCCCAGCTGCCTGCAGGCAACACTTACCTGGAGGTGGATGGGCTGGAGGCAATGGAGGGTGAGGGGGCTCAATTTTAGGAATTTTAGGTGGTGGTGGTTCTGAAAAGAAAAAGTAGATTAAAAAGCTACTCTTCATATAGAGTAAGTATGTCAGAGAGAGCGAGAGAGGAGAAAAAGAAAAATGCACTGTTAAGGAATTTTCTGGGGGAAAAGGCTGATATGACCAAGGCTTGAAGGGAAGCTGAGGAAGGCACCAGCTAAACCATCCTTTTAAAAGAACAAAACAAATGAAACAAATACATCCCCCCTCCAGCTCCTGCCACCCCACGCCTCTCACCTCCTTCCAAAAGTAAAAACCCTCTCGCTTCTTACAGTCCGCCAGCCCATTTTCCACCTCTGCCCAACTTCCTCCTGACCACTTAAGACGAGCCCTCCAATGACATGAGAGCAGCAGACTGCATCTCAGTTACCAAGGGGTACCCGTCAGGGTCCTCACTAACACACAGAGCACCGAGAAAGGCCCCAAGTGCTCCCAGAAGAAGCCGGCACCTTTTATCTCTTGTCTAGGCACACTTAAGTTTGTTTTCTCTCTCACAAATGTTTGCTCCTAGTTATAGCAGCACACCTGAACTGGCGTCGGTAGAGACTTGGAGGCTGGCGAATGGACAGAAAAGCAAGGTAGTTGGGACCGCTTGGGGCAGAGGACAGAGCCCATCCTTTAGGGTTGAGCGGCTGCATGTAACCAGCATCCTCACTGACAATCCTAAGTCGCCAAGACAGGCTACGCCACATCCAGCACCTTCCGTTTGTGACGGTACTGGGTGCGTGCACACTACCAGAAAAGAATGCCATCTTTTCGCTTGTATGGTTTGGTTCTTTCTTCCTGAAACTCACTTTATTCTGGCTCGTACGCGGCTCTGCTCTGCTTCTGCTCTGGCACTGCTCAACGTTCTTGGCTTCCTGTGTCCCAGACACAGGCTGGGTTCAAGGTCCAGGGACATCCCTCTCTCTATTCTCTTCCTCAGAGACCAAATCCCCCGTCTCTAGGCAGAGGAGCTGCAGATCTATGCCTCTGCCTTCCATCTCTCCTCCCAAACCGTGGAGCAGGCTCCTGGGCCCTGTCCCGAGACCGAGCAGCCCACCCCTCTCACGCAGGCGCCCCCCTCCAGCCCCTCCCACAGACGGCTGAGCTGAGGTCATCTAGGTCAGTGCTGTCCGACAGAAATATAAGGAGAGCCACACAGGCAATTTTACATCTTCTAGTAGCCACGCTGAAAAGTACAAAGAGGTGAAATTAATTTTAATACGGTCTTTGATTCAACCTGGTATTATCAAGAATTTTGTCATCTTAATGTGGAATCAATGTAGAATTTTATTAATGAGATTTTTAATGTTCTTTTCTCTAACTCTTAGAGATCCGTGTGTCTTCTGCACTGAGGGCACGTGGTGTTTTTGGAGTAGGCCACATGTCAAGCGCTCAGCAGCCCTCTGCAACCCAGAGCACAGTGGGGTCCTGCTTCCAGGCCCCAAGGCACCCCCGACACCACGTCTCACTCTGGGGCTCGCAGGCTCCTCCCCATTCCCCACCCTCTTGCCATTACTGCTGCCAGGGGAACTCTCTCTACAGTGAACTCAGACCGTGCCATTCTCCTGCTCAAACGCCTCCACTGGCTCCCCTGCCTATGCAGAATCCACCCTCCACCAGGTGGGCGCTACCACCTGCTTCTAGCACATTTTCAGTCCTAGCAAAAGCTACTCCTTTTTAACCCTTCACAGTCCAGTAAGACTCCCCTCTCTGTTATCTCCCAAATTCTCCACCCCACTGTTCACTCTGCTCCTCTGCCTGAAGGCTCCACCCTGTCAGCCCTTGTTGCTCAAGGCAAGTCCCCCTCCAAGGCCACCCGGGCTCCTTTCTGCCTCTTGAAGACACAGCGCCAGCTCAGCTGACCCAACATCCACGCGGCACGGAGTGCAGCCCCCTCTTCTGTGTCTCGCACTTACTGTTTGCCCATCTGGAGCTAAAAAAACTCCCCTGTAATGAACTCATCATCCCCACAAAGATCCTGAGAAAAAGGAGCTTTACTGTAACTTGAAGATCTCACAATAGTTCAATAAATAATTCACTGGGTTCCTACCCTGGAACTAAGTGACAGAGAAACAGAAATGAGTAAACACGGTCTGCGCCAGCGCAGGGTTCAGTGCCACAGGCTGACCCGGCGACAAAACACTTCTGGTTTTCTCCTCTGTGATCTTTCAGGTTTTGCTCACACTTTGTTAGTTTCCAATACAGAAACAAGTTAATCAACTCTGGGCTCCACAAATATGGGGGAAAAAACGTGTTTAAAAGAAGCCTGCCCCCGTAAGCAGCAGGGCAGCACACCTACTGCGGCTCCGATCCTTTCTACCCATCGCTCTGCTGCTTGGTGCTCGGTCTGGGGGTGCCCGGGGCCCTTCACTCTGTCGACTGTGGTGGGCTTAACTAACCTCCAAAAATAAATGTTGCTGCAGCAGTTCGCCTACTTTCCTAATTATATTTTGATATACAGTCGGCCCTTCGCATCCGTGGACAGGGAGGGTGGACTACGAAACCCAAGCATCTGCGAGTTCTGGCATCCAAGGTGGGTCCTAGAGCCAATTCCCCGTGGATACCGAGGGATGACTTATGTTACCAAGCACATTTTTATTGCCACTAATTTTTTTTTCTGTATTGATACTGTTAAAGTACAATCCAAAAATATACAGTCAGGGAATACACAGAGAAGACAACGCAGCTAGCGTAAAGTTTTTGATGGGCTCTAACGTTAAATTTTAAGGCCAATCTAAATCTGAAAGGAAACAACTTTTGACTAAGAATTTAAAGTCTTGATAAACAACATATAACACTAAAAAACGAAACACAAGAACATAAAATTACCTGATGCTTTGCTCTCTTCTTTGGGAGAAACAACCTGTTACAAAAGAAAATACACAACTGTTAACCAAGGCCCTAGATGCAGTGAGGAAAAACTGATTATTCAGGCACTGAACAGAATCATAGCCAGAACGTGGACTCAGACAAAAATTAATTTTGGCTTGAACTTGCAGAGCAAACCATGGCACCTAACAGATCATTTCTGCCTCCTTCCTCTTCCCCTTTCAAATCAGACAGCAGGCAGAATTACTAACTTTTATGACTAGTGAGTTCTGAGCACTAAGTTTCATGCCCTCCATCGAGCTGTCTTAACCGTGGTGAGGGTGCTTGCTGACCGCCCCTATCCCGTGGGGCTTCCTTGGGGTCTGTGTCACAACGTACGGCTTCCTCCACTGGCGCGGCTGCTACCATGGGGAGAAACTTTTACAAGTTTAAAGACATGGGAGACACCTATTCCGGCAGTCAGTGTGCAGATGTGGAAACTACACCTGGGCACGTTTTGGGGCCCTGACACAGGCAGCAGCAGCTGGAGGAGGACAGAGCCGTCCTGGCTCCAAAAGGTACCTCTCCTCTGACCACGCCAGCTGTCAGGCTGCCTGTGGCCATACAGGCAGACGGGGAGGTGGATCGTGTCACTCCCTGCTTTTGGTGTTCCGTGTGCTGCCTCAGAAAGGGGAACACACACAGGTGGGGTGTCGCCACAGGAAGCCGGACGCACCCAGTGCCAACCTGGCGCACTCACCACGGCGCGCTTCGCCTGCCGGGGGGGACTAGGCTGCGGGGACGGTTTCTTGGGCTGCTGGGCCGGTGGTGGTGGCTGCGGCTGGGCTGGCTGCTGCGAGTCCTTCTGCGGGGGCTGGGGCAGCTCGGAGCCTTGAGCCGGCTGTGACTGTGGCACTTGTGGTGCTTGCGGTGTGGGCTGGAGAGGTGGGGGCTGCTGCAGCTGATGGGGCGTGTGATGAGGCATCTGTTGTTTCCCTTGTGAGTAAAGATCCAGGATTTGGTGGCAGATGTCTAAATGATAGGAAACAATTACATTTGCCACAAATTGATATTTTAAATAAAATTCTACCTAGAAAAAAACATACTCCCATTTCCCTTGCAGGTGCGATTCCCCTACAAGGGCCAATATGTGGCTGTCATATTTGTAATTCACCAATCCCTGGTGTGCACAGCACTGGTGTGCATTTTTAGTTCACCAAAACTATGTGTTTGGATAGAATGAACATTACATTAGAGAATTTAATTAAAGAATAGTTTGCATGGACTTGTTTGGGAGAATCCATTCTCGGGACTCATTCTTCCTCACAGGGAAGAATGATCTAATGTGGAACACCCTGCAGAAAGCTCAGCACGCCCCGTACCTTCCAAAACATCCACAGGGACGTCTTGCACAAACTGCTCCCACCATCTCCGGTACATGGGTTTGGAGGTCCATTCCTGTATTTCAAATTTGCACAAACGTCCCGCAAGATACATCACTGCCACTGCTATGATCTCTGGTTCCCACTGTAGTGACAAGGTCGTGCAGAGACTAGTTCAACAAGAAAAAGAGGTGACTTGACTTGGATGAGCAAACGTTTATGATTAACCCAATGCATGGAGATTAGATGCCATATCTAAATGTCAGTTTGCTTATTTTTCCCTATACATGATCAAATAGAGTATTATAAAGAAGCAAGTTTTTAGTCTTCTAAATGTACCGAGATAAGTTACTTTAACTATAGCTACTAATTTGTTCCTTAAAAAATCAGAATTCCAGCACATTCAGAAGTTGCTATGTTGGGCTTCCCTGGTGGCGCAGTGGTTGAGAGTCCGCCTGCCAATGCAGGGGACGCGGGTTTGTGCCCCGGTCCAGGAAGATCCCACATGCCACGGAGTGGCTGGGCCCATGAGCCATGGCCGCTGGGCCTGCGCGTCCGGAGCCTGTGCTCCGCAACGGGAGAGGCCACAACAGTGAGAGGCCCGCGTACCGCAAAAAAAAAAAAAAAATTGCTATGTCATGAAATACAAATGAAAATGCTTAAGTTCTTCAAACGGCTGGAACCCTAGCACTGAACCATCTCCTTACATGATGGCAACTCGCGGGCATTCTGTTCCCTATCCAGTACCTCCTTAGATCTCTCAGCTCCAAGAACATCAAGGCTCTAAAACCACTACAAGGAAGTATAAAGTTGCAAATATATAGTTTGCAATTTTGCAAAATGAAATGGATTTAAGTATATACTTGTCAAAATTCTCTGGTGTATTGTTTAGGACTTATGTTTCAAACCGGTGATAAGATTTCAGCATCCTATACCACCGTGATGTGGCAGGGTATCCCCTCTGCCGGGAAGCAGGTGACCTGGACTTTAACTCCAAGTCTGCCGTTAACTGGCTCCTTAAGCTGGGGCAAGTCAGTTTCCTGACTACAAAATAAGGGGTTTGGATTAGATGACACGTAAAGTCCCTACCTATTTTAAAACACCATAATTAAACCAACATTTGAACCCATGTACCTGTCGTTTACGAATGTCCAAGCCATTTGAACCAACTTTTGAATTTTGTTTTTATCACCTAGAAACGGGGAAGAAAAGGCAAATTAGTAATAGAAAGGAAAAAAAAAAAAGAATGAATGAGAAGCAACAAGTACTTATTTAAAGCCTACTGTGTGCTTAGCACCACCCCCAATACACAGCAAAGAGCTTCGGCCTGGGAAACAAGGACAAATGAGCAGGCCCAAGTCCCACCTCTGTTCTCTTTCTGCATGACCTACACTGAACCACCATTTATGGGAAACCTGGCTCCAAGCCTGATTTTATTAGGCTATTTAAAAAATCCTTACTCATTTTCCTGCCTCATATCACTTGACAACTGGATGACAGAATCTGTTTATACATAAAAGGAAACAGCGTTAACAGCTATAATATTGAATTGTCTGGCAAGCTATGGCCTAGGTACTTCACACACTGAACTTTCTGCTGTCCTCTTTTGAGAAGCGTAATCTGAGTATCATCAAATTATTATAAAGATCTGATTTCAGAATGAAAAAGTTCTCTTAACTTTTTTTTCTTACCTTTGAGCTGTTTCGCATACTTGAGTAGGAATTGGTACGGATGTTCCACCTGTAAATCAAACTTTATGGTCTGTAGTAAGATTCTCTCCAGAACCATTACTTCTTCCTAAAAATGAAATAACAAATGTTGAGACAGTAATTTCAATCACACGTCAGAAACAGCATTAAAAAAGTGAGCTTTCCTTTTATTCTCTCTTCAAGTTATATTTTAGCAACTATTTTTCATTCCTTTTCTCCTCTCTCCCACTCAGGCCTTTAACATGCTCACAGACAATGATAAATTCTGAAAAGAACTAAAAGTAGGAAGACAAAACAATCAGTTAATTTTTAAAACCTACTTGAAACAAAGTAAACATTCTTAGAAATGTTATTATTTTCCATACAGATGAGCCCCCTTTACAAAATAGACCTTTACTTTACAGATACTTTAGTTTCCTTCCAGACCTCCATTAAAAAAATGCAATCTTCCAGGCATTTACATTGAAAATTTTAAGCAAGAAAGATTATGACAGTGGCAGCTTCATGCAAACCTGGACAGTGAATTTTGTGTGTGTGTGTTTGTGTGTGAGAGAGAGAGACACAGAGAGAGAGAGAGAGAGAGAGAGAGAGAGAGAGAGAGAGAGAGAGACAGAGAGAATGGGGGAACATCATTTTTGTGTTTTAATCATTCATCTACCTGAAACAAGGTATCCCAATGTCATTTACTAAGTAAATTATCATTTTCTCTTCTATTAAGCCACATCCTGAACTGTCTATACACACACACACACATGCGCATACACACACAATCTTTTCTGTTCACTGCTCTGTTTGTCTACTTCTGTACCAGGATCAGAGATTTAACATTTGGAAGGGACAGTTCAATGATTATTCCTCTTTTAAAAACCTTTCTTGTTTTAGCCATGTTCCCCCCACCACCTGCATTTTAATATCATTTTATTTAGTATCATTCTAGGAAAAATGAAAGCTACTGATGTTCTGATTGGGAACTCACTGAATTTACAGAATAATTTAGGGAAATGGGCATTTTAAACTACACTGAATCTTCCTATCAAAAATTTATTTATGAAAATCTTCTTTTCAGTCCTTCAGTAGTTTTAAAGCCTCCCCGCCCCAACATGGTTTCCACAAATTTATTATAAGGTTTATTCCTGGATATATTATTTTACTGCTGCTACTGTAAATGGAATCTCTTCTTATTATGCTTTCTAATGTCCATAAACAACTTCTTGAATTCAACCTCTGTAGAGCCTGACTGTCCGAGCACTTACAATTTTACTTGATTGTAAAATACAATTAAGATGCTCTGTGTGGCAAGAACAATTACAATCACTTGTTTGAGTCGAAGAAGAAAGGGCCTTGGAGAGACTGACAATCTCATCATTAACAGCTGCATAAACCCGTTAACTCTGGGAAGAGAAGCCACGTAGATAACTGGCTTTCAGGTTAAAGTATGGCACCACACTTCACAGAATGTAGAGATGATTCTACCATGAGTGTTATTCCAAATGGCAGGGCAAGGTGAATGTCTTTCCACCCTTGTTTCCCAAGTGTTCTCTCAGGAAAGCGTCTTAAAATCTTAAGGTTTTCACACAGTATCAAAAAAAATCCCACTATCACTGTCCCCCCACCCCACTTTTGTTACCACCTGTTTTCCAGAAGTTTCAACATATCCCTTAAATTTAGAAACAATCTTTTACCAAGTGTCCAGACTGTAGCCCATATAGTATTACGAGACAGCCCAAGGCCTGGCCTCGCTTTGTGTTTCAAATACTCAATTAATGGAATAATTATAGGTCTGTGTGCCAACATGATTCCTCAGGGAACTTTCCCTCAGCCCCACACTTCCTGTCTGGAGCACCTGTCTAGGTTCCCAGATCGAATGCCCTCACCGCACCTTTCAATAACTTTTATAGCATTTATCACAACTCATAATCAGGTAGCTGGCTATCTGAATATTTGATTAAAATCTGTCCCACCACTCGACTGTAAAATCCATGAGAGCAAAAGCCAGGCCTGCTTTGCCACCTGTTCATGTCTAGTGCCTAATGCAGAGCCTGGAACAAATATTTGTTGAACACACGAGAAATTAATGTAACAGGGAGAAACCACAGAGTTAGGGCAAAGCTAAGTAAGACAAAAAAGTTGCACATGATTCAGGACCGTATTTTTTCTAATTGTTTACATTGCCGCCTCCCCCCAAACTTCCCTCCTCTCCTCTCCGGCGAGGAAAATGTCTTCCACAATGTCCTCACCGCTCCCAGATCCTGGGTTCCTTCCTTTGGCCCCGACACCCAGTCATGCCTGGGGAGACTGCACATGAGAGAGGGGAGGGCAGGCTGCAAAGCCCCTCTGCCCACCTGAGTCAGGCTGGCCTGGCTTAAAAGCCTCATTAGCATGGCTGTTGCCCTCTTCCTGACTTCTGGGCCCTGGAGCTGCAGAACTTCTGCCTCACTGTGCCTGGCCGGGATCTCGGTTTCCTGATGTGTTGGTACAGTGGGTAAAGGCTGAAAGCAGAAGGGGACTCCTCCAAAGGCGTCCTGGACAGAACACGCCAGCTGCTGCCACGTGCCCTTGCCCTGCGGTGCTTCCAGATCTTTGCGACTCCTTCTGCGTAACCACAGCTCATCAGCCACAAGGTCCCTCTGCCCCTGTGACCAAGACCTGACTAAAGCACAACACATTCCTACAACTGTCTCCCTGCTGTGTGAAAATCAAAAACCCACAGGCACTGGAAACATTATCTGATGCTACGTTACTTTTATAAAAGTACATTTTTGACCACTGTTAGTATGAATTCCTCATGGGCTCACATTTTTATAAACAGGTGAATGGATTTATAAAATAAGTTCAAGGGACAGAGTTATCCACACTGACATTACTTACAAATCACGACCACAGTATGTGCAAAAGCATTCTGGGCCTGTTACCTCCTGGAAGGCACACACGTTGCAGACACACACACAGATTCTGCTGGGTGGGGGAGGCCGACTACCGTGGGAGGCAGTACCAGCTGACTAGGAAAAACAGGGCTGTGGACGTGCTGAACGGCATCGTCTGGCTTAGTTTTGCTTTAACTGTGATTCTGAGTTTCTCCCCACATCCTTAGTTTGTCATTTATTCAACAAGTACCTGTTGAATGCCTACTCTATCTAGCCACTGCACTAGGTATCAGGCAAAACAGACAGGGTCTTAGCTCTCACAGATCTACAGTTGAGAAGAGGAATGTTCTTTGTGTGATTATCTGGTTAAAATCTATCCAATTGTGAGCTGTGACAAACATTATGAAGGCTAATTCGCAAGTGCTATAAGGGTTACAATGGGGGGACCTTGACAAGAACAGGGGAGGAGGAAAGCTGCCACTGACCCGAAAGTGGTCTCTTTAGAACATAATAAAATCATGTATACAATTATTTTACCATCATTTCCTGACATTAGCAGGGGTTGTGGGGAAGGGACAGGATGGATAGTATATCAACCTGGGTGTCTGCAAATGTTAATACCTTCCACCACTCTTGGGAAGCAAAAGACACACAGCACACGTAGACACACTTGTACATCCAGCATCTGTACATTCTGTCTTCCCAGAAGCCAGCTGGAGATGAACCCAAGAAGCCAAACTGCTTCTGGGCCTAGGAGTGCTAAGGGCCATGAGAGGACTTTGCTCACACATGTTCTATGTGCTACTGCCCCTAACGGGCTCACAACCCAGCATGGCACATTAGCAGATGCTACCTAAGTGTAGGCTACATTATCTTCCCTCCTTTCTCACAGAAGCAAGGAAGAATACCTTCTGCATAAGTCCTCTTAGGGACACAGGGGACTGGCAGATACAGGGCCACGGCCGTTGTCAACACAGGGAACTCTATCATAATGCTGTTGTGAGGAATCAAGGCCTGAAGGCAGGAAGTTATGACTCTTACCTTTGGGTCATCTCCAAACTGGCCAAATTGTACATCATTTAATAAACTCCGAGCTGTTTTGATGATATCTTTACATTTTTTTGGTGTTTCTTCTACTTTCCCAGCCAGAAAGAGACAACAAGCTCCTGTCACCTAAAAGGGAGACAAAAGCTCCTGAGACCCTGTTATCAAAGCTCACACAGAACAGAAAAAGCATTTTGGGCCTTCAAAACAAACTGGGCTCCCTCACTCTCCTGCCAGCTTCTTTCTCATTTGCAAACACCTGGACACTCTAAAATCTTGAAGGAAATGTCACATACAAATATTCCACCCGCCCCGCCATTTGGCTTCATAAATTATTTTAAATTTAGTTTTCTGAATAAAATGTCATGTAAACAAAGTAGCCACCAGAAAGGGAAAAAAGTCACAGAAACAAATTTTCTTTTCACATTGCAATCTTAAAGACACTGACTCCCTGACTGGGGCACCCAAATGCATGTCCTCTGGAATTCGCCTCTGCACCACTGCCCACGCTTTCTTTTTCCTTCCTCACGCTGCCTGGCTCCTGGTCCAGTTCCTACTCCACTGCGATCTTCTCACCACTCTACCTTCAGCTTTTCTTTGCCCGCTCGCTCCAGTCTCTCCTACATGCCCCTCCCTTCACAGAATCCTGATCACGTTAGACATCAGTGAGATCCTGTGCCGGGGTACAAAGCGGATCCTCACACGGTCTCCTTCCCCTAGAACGTCACAAATTAATGAGGAAGATGTGTACAAAACTAAGTAAAATCTTAGCAAAAGGAAGACCCCCAGCAGACTAACTTCCTGTTACATCTAATTCTTCTTCTTCATGAAACCCTTCCATCACTTCAGTTTACCTACTGAAGCCACAGTTCCCTAGTCTGGCATTCAAGGCCCACTACGGTCTGGTTCAGTCTACCTGGCACCCAGGGTCCCAGCATGCCCTTCCCGCCGACAGGCCTCCTGGCTGCCGCACAGGCCTCCGCCAGGCCTTGGCTCACGCTGCTTTCTGTAGGACTGCTGCTCTGTCCCATCTCAGCACGGGTAAGTCCTACTTACAGTCAAGGCTTAACCCAGTGCTGGCACCTCCTCCCCAGAATTTTCCTCGATCCCTCTATGATGTAGTTAATCTCTCCCTTGAATGCTACAGCCTTCCTTCTGTACCTCTCCTATGGCCTCACTCTCTACAGTGTGTTTTGTACCTGTCATACCATCTACCCTGGACTGAAAGCTACTTGAGGCAGACTCTCCCACAGAGCATAAGACAGTCCATGTCTTAAGGAGTAACTGAAGAATAACGGATATGGTATAAAGAACTTATGCAGTCTTGGCCTTTGTTGGCTCTCAACTGTAAGGCCAATTTTATCTTGGGAAAAGTAACAAGGAAGCAAATTTTCACACTAAGTACAATATGATTATGGTTCATATTGGACTAAATAAAAAACTTAAAAATACTTTAATACAGTTAATTGGGAAAAAAACAAATTTTAGGCTGTTTTTGTTTATATATAATATGTACCATACAAAAATAAATACTTTCTGGAAAATAAAATAGAAAGAGAGACTACAATCTGTCCACTAAACTGTGTGGAAGTAATAACATGTGATAGAAAATTATAATAAAATTCAAACACTTACATATCTTGGGAATTGCTTGAAGGAATGAAACATATAGAAGCGATGAAAATAAATTATTCCAGTTGCCAGGGTATCATAGTGTCTGTTGTTCTGGTTAAGGGTTTTGGCCAAGAATTTTTACAGGTTACGTCTTAGTTAAATGTGGAAAAAACAATAAAGACAAACAATAACAACAAGAGCAGTGGGAAAGCAAACACTACCAGTGGCAAAGCAGGCGAATGGGAATCTCCGGGTGTCGGAATTCTGGTACAAGCTGAAGTCTATGCTTTAGTAAGGCAGGGCTTCACTATCCTTTAGAAATACTTCAACTGAGGTCACTGGATGCTATTTTCCATCCTGGTGGCCACCTGCTCAAAGGCTAATTCTACACATTTAAATGATAAAAAGGAAATAGAAAATCCCTCAAGAGCCAAGCAAATCTGAAGCAACATTTAAATAAGAAAGCTAATTAAGAGCTGCTTTAGTCAGGGATGCTACTTGGTCTTTTGTCTATAGCATTTAATTTAATTTGTGGTGCTGGTGGGGAGTCTGTCTATCACAGGTCCCAGAATCAGGATACAGTCCCAAACGTGTGCCCACATCAAAGATGAACCGAGCCCCTTCTCGGCGGTAGCGGGCCTCAGTGGCCGGATCGAGTCCTTCTAGTTGAGAGGGTGTATGAGCCAAGTCTTTTTTATCCCAGTACCAACATGGTTTTGTGTGGTCCAGGTTTGCTGAGGTTACTGAAGGGCTTGAATTTTCCTTATTCTCCTTCATTTATTGAAGTAGACTTGTTCTTTCCAACAGACTTTCTGAAAATGTTAGAATCCTAAAAGAAAGAGAAGAAGCAGTAATGTTGGAAAGGGATACCTCACGTTAAATAATCCCAATCATTATAAACAGTCTACGATCACAGATTTGTACTTGATAAAAATTTTTCAATAGAAGAAGCACTACTGATTGGTAGTTAGAAGCCCAGGCGTACCTCCAAACACGAATTTAATACTTAAGTGACTCACAGTACGATAAATCCCAAATTTCATTGCTTAAAAGGAGGAGCTTTTCTGTCTCATTTCCTTCTGCCTTTTTTCACTAGGCCCACCTCCCTTATGCTGGTCTAGATTCTGTTCTTCAGTAAAACCCAGGTTGGTCCTAACCCCCCCAAAAGATTTATCCTCCAAAATTATCCATTTCTTCCATCCAGCATCCAGTCAAAATTTTCCCTTTTTTAGTTTACTTGATTTCATTTAGGTACTTTCACTTAGAAAAGCCACCAGACTGGATGAATTCATATCTGCACAAGCCACTGAACTGAGCAATGTAGATCGGGTGTGGGTGTAGTGATCTGGGGAGAAAGGATGGAGGGAGGTAGTCCACAAGGGAAAGAAGGAGTTCCTTTAAATTTTTCTTGCTTTCTCATCCTCTTCTCTTTCATTCAGAATGAAGAGATTCTCTAAAAGCTGTATGCTGAGAAAAGAAAACAAAAAATAAGGACTCTCACCTAGAGGCCATTATAATATGGAAATTGTTTGTAAACTGGATCAGAGAATAGACATTTTCATACAGGGCAGCAAAAGGGTTCTAAAAGAGGTAGCTAGAACCAGGTTGGTCTGGTTCAGCAAGAAAATAGCAGTTGGGCAGCCAGGCTCTGGGCCAGGGCCATCAGTTAATCTGGAAGCCTAACTTCTCCTGTGTGCTGCCTCATTTCTGGTGGGAAAGGTGACATGGAGGGCTGACCGCTCTCCTCCTTGCATCTGGGAGCTCTAAAGAGAAACGTTCCCTCCAACAGGAAGAATTAAGTACTACCTGGAGAAAAGTAATCTTCTTGAACTAATTTACACTCTGTGTGACTGAACTGGGCAACGGGTGGGGGCTGGGGGAGACCGGTTAACTAAAGCCTCAGTATGTATGAAGAGTTCCCAATCAGATGCTCAGTAAGAGTATGAAGAGCTGGGAGTTAGATGTCATACTAGATATATTTTCTCACCTATCAGATTGGCAAAAAGTCCAAAAGTTTGACAATATACTCTGTTGGCAAGGCCAGGGAGAAGCAGGTAATCTCTTACGTCGCTGGTGGGAGTACAAAGCGGAACCACTCTCACAGAGATTCGGAATTTGGCAATATCTAACGAAATTACATACACATTTGCTCCTGGATTTAGCAATTCCACTTCTAAGTATTTACTCTGACAATAAGATCACAATTATGAAACAACAAGTGCACAAGATCATTCAAAGTATTGTTTATAACAGCAAAAACTGTAAACAACGTGAAAGTCCATTAGGGCACTGGTTGAATAATATGGTACATTAACACAAATGCGTACCATGTAGCTATTAAAAAAGACTGAGAAAAATCTGTAAGTACTTGTATAAAGAAATTTCCAGGATCAGCAAGGTGCAGGAAAGCATACATAGCTATGTTAGTATCTAAGTAAGAAAAGCGGGGAAATACTAAGTAGAAATATCTATTCTTTTTTTCTTTTTTTTTGCGGTACGCGGGCCTCTCACTGTTGTGGCCTCTCCCCTTGCGGAGCACAGGCTCCGGACGCACAAGCTCAGCGGCCATGGCTCACGGGCCCAGCCACTCCGCGGCATGTGGGATCTTCCCGGACCGGGTCACGAACCCATGTCCCCTACATTGGCAGGCACACTCTCAACCACTGTGCCACCAGAGAAGCCCCACAACTGAGTTTTGATAAATTTAATAATTCCTGGCAAATTTACATCTTGTTAGTTTTGGTCTATAATTTCAGCCTTTAAGAACTCTTGAATCCTGAGTGCCATCTAACATACTGGCTAACTATCACTACAGGTTTTGAGTGCATTTATTAATTTGAGAAGCATGCCTCATATATTTAAAGTTGGTAATAAAAAAAAAAGTGCTAACCAGAGTAAGGGCAAGGCCAGAGCCCTGCAACTTATCGCTAAAGACCTCTCTTCAGGTTGACATCAACCCATTAATCAGCATTTGGGGTTTGGTAATTTGAACGGACATATATCCATCTAACTAGACCTTACCCAGTATACTTCTCTCTTGTGTCTATTAGGATAGGAAGAGGGATTATGTTCAGTGCCCTAAGGAAATCTAAATAGACTCATGTCTAGCAATCCCCCATCCACCACAAGTCTAGTAAACTTATAACAAAAGAAAACATGATTTGTGTCACCTGGTTTTCTTAAACTGAAGCTCTGTTGGTCTGAGGGTATGAGCCCTTTTTCCCAAGTACTTAGAAGCTCTCTTCTTGTTGTCCCAACAAGACTCTAAAACAGATTACTAATAAGCTCTAGCATCCAAAGCCACCCAATTGGTCTCTGCAAAAACTGACACATTTATCAGACTCCAGTCTTCTATCATTAACTGCACTTTTAAGATTCCTCAAAACCTATGAACAGTAATTTCACAATCTTATCTGCATGTATTTTGGTTTATCATTTATTTGACCCTGAAAATAGAATTAGATGTAATCCAATTAGATATTCTTTATAATCTCCTCAATTACCTTGAACTTAATCCTTCTTGATTTTGTCTTGACCTAGTTTTAGAGACAACAAAACATTTTTCCTTCTAGATACTTAGCAAACTCTCATTGCTTTCAAATATAATCTCCTGAAACGAACAATTTATTTTGTAAGCCAAAACTATGACCATTGTTTTTCTTTATGACGTTCAATTTTAGAAATGGCATTTAAGAGTTAACGATCTCATTAGCAAGTAAAATGTTTCTTTATTGCTTGTTGGTGTAAACTACGTTTTCAAAATGGAATGTTTAACATGCTTTATACAAGAATCAACTAATGTTTCTCAACAAAGCATCAAAAGATAATCAAAAGGAGACAAAAGTAAAAAAAAACAAAACTAAAATTAGACACCAACGGTAGTCACTCTGAAAAAACAAAGCAATCCTGGATAACTATTACATTCATAGTCAAGATTATTTAACAAGCAGGCATCTAAGAACACTAAGAATCTTAACCAAATGTCTATCAATACCGCAACTATTACCATCATCCATCCATTCATTCAGCAATGAAGACAGTTTACTATCTGTCAGGCAGTGCTCTAGGTGCTGAGGATATAAAGCTCCTTCGTGGAGCTTTCATTCTAGCAACATCATTCATACAAACCTTAACCAGCGCCAGAATTGCAAGGCAGTGTGCTAGGTATCTTTAACGATACACAAGAGATACACAAGCATTATCAAGTTTACCTTAAAAACATAAAACAGGCCATCTTCAACTAAATGCTGTGAGAAGCCGTTCCTAACGTCAGAAGATTTAGCGAAAGCTCCGTTTGACTGGCAAGCCAAATTTCGGGAGCGCTACCGACCATGCTTTGTGCGGGGAATAGTCTGAGAGCTTTTAGATATCCTCTTGCCTTACGCCTCAACCTTCTAAAGAACAATTCCTCTGGTAACAAACCAAACAACCCAGGAGAGGGTCGGTAAGCGTGATGTGTCGGCAAAAACGAAACTAACCGCGGAAGTGCCTTTTCCTCATTCCTAGTCCCACCCTTGTTACACGGGTCTTCAGATTCCGAAGTCAGAGTACCCCAGATGTGGAACGATACCCAAAGTCTCAGGCGTTACCAAGGTTGGGACCAACACACTGCGAAATAACCGGAAAGACGTGGGTAGTCTTCGGTTGGACCGCTGAGTGTGTGCGCGCCTAAGACCCCTGCCCTTTCTCCCCACCTTCCAGAAAGTCCCCGAACCCTAACCGCCCTTCACTTGGAGCGTCGCTACCTGCTCTACGGTCCGCGCCGGCCTCCCTGACCCGCTCCTGCGCCTCAGACCCTCTCCCGGAGCGCGTCTCGCGGCCCCGCTGTCGCCCGCTAACTTCGATCTGCACCCGGGGGGTAGCGGAGGGAGGCGGAAGCCGGAAAGAGAGACTCCGCCAGCGGATGGAGGCAGGTGGCCATACCCTAATCCGACCTCCAGGTACGCGGGACTTGAGTGGCGCTGCCCGCGGTCCGTCGGTCACTCACCCCTCGCCTCAGGCAAGCCCCTTAGCAACGTCTCTCCTTGTTGACTGCGGCCATCTTGGACGTGGAATGTCGGGAAATCTACGTCATCGCGCTGCGTCCGGGACTAGAAATAAGCGACCGGAGGGACGCCTGTCAACCAATGAGAAGAAAGTAGAGCTCTCAAACGTGGAACGAGCCGCCAGTCTTCTCCTGGCCCCTCCCCGCGGGTCAGCGGTCGCTGCGTGAGGGAGGAGGAGCCCACCAGAGGGCCCATCCCGTCGGAGAGAGGGAATTCGGGAGCAACCGAACCTGCTAACGGAACTTGGGCGCGAGAGGCGGGGCTCGGGGTGCCGGTCTTCCAATTAACGCCCGGGCATGGGCTCAGCCCAGCCAATTATGGCCCGGAACCTGGCGGGGGCCGAGCAGGCCGCTCTGGCCCCGGAGCCCGCCGGCCCAATGGCTGGGCAGGAACCCGAGCGGAACGGTCGGGGGGCGGTGGGGCGGTGCCGCGCCCATGCGACTGAACCGCGGGCCAATGGGCGGCGGCGGCGGCGGCTCGGGGGCGGGGCCTGGGGCGGGCGGAACCGGGTTGGGCCGCGGCGGCGGGGCCGTCTCAGGCAGCGGTCCCGCCCCCGCCTGTCCGGCCGCAGCCGCCGCCGCCACCGCCTGGGGCTTGGTTGAGCTAGACTGTGGGTCCCGGCGGAGTGTGGCGCCGCCGCCGCTGCGCGAAGGGGCAAGCGGGCAGGTGAGTGCCGGCGGCGGCCCCTCCGCGCGCGTGGCCCGCGGGGCAGACTCGCGTCGCAACCCCCCCCCACCGCCCAGAGTGCTGCGAGGCTGCCCCCAACCCCGGCCGGCGCCCCTCGGCCGTGGTCCGGCCCGCGCCCCGCCGGCCGCTCTGGGCCTAGGGTGCAGGGGTCGGGGTGCGCCCTGGGGCCCGGCGGGCAAGGCTGGGTGCCGGGGGCCCGGCGAGGTCGGAGGGCGCCGCACGGTCTCTGCCCTCCGGCCTTCCTGGGGCGGGGGCGCGCTCACCGCTGCCCAGCGTCCCTTCCCGGCGGCCGTAGCTCCGTTCCCCGCTCTGCCCGCCCAGAGGTGGCAGCAGGTGCAGGAAGCGCCCGGCCCCTCGGCACCCACCGGGTGGGGCCGGGGTCGGTCCCTCTCGCTTTCGTCGGCTCGGCTCTGCGTGGGGCTGGCTCGCGCACCCGTTTCCTTCCTCTCTTCCTCCCTCCCTCCCGTCGTCACTCGGCTGCTTAGGCGAGGACGGTGTGGCTCTCATGTTCCTCTCTCCAAACCTCAGGTGCCCTCGGGGGTGCTCGGGGGACTAGCCCCTGCTTCTCTCCCTCAATTTCCAGTTATAAAAACAGTCGTTGAAAATAGGTCATGTTTCTTCCCACGCGCCCTGGCCATCTTCCCCACGCTCCGTGCCCTACTAGGGAGAAGAATTCAGTGCTTTGGAGTTTGTCATTCCAGCATCAAACTCTTCCTCCTCGTGGCTCCAGCCTGGCGATGCAACTGTGTATCCTCTATCCCCAGTGTCTACTCGGGGGTGGGGGGGGTGGGCGGGGGAGGAGCCGATTAGCGTTGGGCGCCACTTGCGGCGGGGGAGGGGGGGGCTTACCCCTGCCGTGTGTTGACTGGTGTAGGATCACTTGGGATCCTAAATGAAGGAGGTGACGTTTTGCATTTCCAAATGAAGGAGGTGATGTTTGGAAAGAAAAAATCCTTTTTAAAGTATGTTGACAGGTGAATTTTGCTTTTAAGAGCCTCCGAAGAGTTAACCCTTTAGTGATGGATCTGCACAGAGCTTGATAGTGGTGTGGTTACAACAGCTGTATGCGTTCGGCAGAACTGGCAGAACTGGACACTGAGAAGTTTGAATTTCGCCGTGTGTAGATGATAACCTCTTCCTCCCCGATTTTTTTCTCCAAAATGACCCTACTGCTATTTCAAAACTGAAGGAACCAGAAATAATTTTGGAAAGGTTTTTCTTACCATTTTAAGTGAATGAATTTAACTTAAGAATATAGCAAAATAAACGCAGCTTTCTTCTGTACCCTTAAAATTTGGCAAGACTTACTTGAACCATGATATATTGTGTCCATACAGAGTCTACTATGTATGCAGTCTCATCTTAGCACATTAGTTGCTGGGGCTGCTGTGATTGATAGTTTGGAAAAGTTCCAGCATTTTAAGGAGTTTTTCTCGGGCCTAGGATAGTAATTTGAAAAGCCAAGTTCTCAGAGAGCCGCAGAACAGCTTGTTATTGGGCCCCAACGGCCTGTGTTTTCCTTCTGCTACCCCTTCCTGTCTGCCCTCTCTTATATATATTCAAAGTTGTAACTTAATGTCTGAAATGAAACTCTAGTCTGAACGAGTAAAATGGTTGCTGCTTCTCATCTCTTCTCCAGTGATCCCTGGGATAGGAATGGTGTTGGACTCGCAGATTAAAACATTTATGTCTACATGTGCTGTAGAAATGAAAGTTTCTGTTCAGTTCTGTTGATAGGAGTGCAGTAAGATTGTCAGGAAGAAAGTAACACTTGCTGAACACTTAGGCCCCGTTTTCAGTGACGATTAAACCTTTGCTTTAGAAGCCACTGGAAACTGAGAGAGCTGTGAAGGTTGTACTGAAATAGTTTTCCATTCTAGAGTTCAACCCCTGGAAAACTGTTTTGTTCTGAGAGCTCTGATAATTGGTCACAACCGTTTCCTTAAAACTTGTCGCTCTCATGATCCAGAAGAGAATGGCAAAGGAGATGACAGCTGGAGGAGAGTATCTACAGTACGCTGGAGTCTGCTCGCAGTAAATATTTAGCAGATAATCATTGAATTCAATGGGAACCAGGTACCTACTCTGTGGCGCGTGGAATTTTAGTAAAAATATGAATGAAAACCTTACCTCCTGGCTCAGGGTTTCTCTTTCTTTTTACCAGATGTCAGTTTAGTTTGAAGCTTTCCAAATCTCTCAAAATGTTTGAATTACATAGTCTCCTTTTTTCTTATCACTAATCTGCAGTAGCTTTTAGAAATGTAACTAATAATACTGTATCTTTTTTGGTGTAGTTTGATGAATATCTATCACTGGGAGGTTTTTTTTATCTTTAGAAACTGGTTTGTCTTCTCTGGCTTCTGTGAGGAGTAGGGAGGAAGAGTTTCAAGTGTGTTTTCTCTTCGTGTACCTCAGTCCTGGGAGTGGGACCTAGATTTTGTTCCCGCACAAAGGAAATGGAGTCATTTATTACTATGGCATTAAACACTTTTAACAGAATAGTGAAGAGTGAATATATCTTTATTCTTATGGTACTTTGGAAGTTGCTTGTGGCCAGTTAATTTGTTTTCTCAATGAACAAGAATTATATTTGGGCCCATTAATTTATCAGAAAGAATATTTTGATTTGCTGTGCATCCTTTTTTTCTTGCTACAGTTGAAGAAGTGTTTATCTTGGATATCAGTTCATTCTGAGTCATATTAAGGGGGTCAGATTAAGGATTCCTTGGCTTTTAAATTTTTCTGGTTTTCACTTTTGTTGCATATACAAGTGTACCTTACTTGACAAAATTGACTTCTGTACGTTGGATTTCCTTATGTCATCTCATTTTCCTACTCATAAAATTGGAGATTGTTAAATAGTTTGATCTGCATATATAATTTACATAATATTTATTCTCAAAGTAAAAATAAATTTCTAACAAAATATTAATACACATATTTTATTACAAAGGAGTTGAGACTTGTTTTTTTTTTTCAAGTCATTTTAATAGTCTTATGGGGAAAAAGTTGATTAACAGAATAGAATCCTTTTTGTTGTTAAATTCATTCAGTAACTCAAGCCAGAGATTAGCTGTGTAGACTCCATTTCCATTTGGGAGTTTCTTCTAGGTTTAGAAGTAAACAGATCGTAAAACCAGAGGTACAAACACAGCTATTGACAATTTTCAACTGAAATATATTTGAATGGAAGAAAAATGATTCCAAATGATTATAAAATTCAAATACCAAAGTTAAGACTTTGAACATTTTTTTCTTATTCAAGTCCTTTCCAAGTAGAAGTTAATTAATAATCAAGATAAGTCCAAACACTCTTGACTGGCAATGGAAGACAAGTCCAGCTCTGAAGTTAAGATTTTGAAAGGGAGCTGAGTGATACTGATTACCAAGCCAGAGTAAAATTTTAACTTCTTACATGTGTAGGCTGAATAACGGGGGTACAGAGGGACGGGGGGCAGAGGGACAGGGCAGGAAAAAGTGCTTTCACTATTTTTTAGAAGGACTAAAAAATTGTCTAGAGAATTAGATAAGCAGGTGTCTACATAGAACTCTTAATAAGTATGCAGTATTTTAGCCTTATTACCTATCTACCATCCTGAATTTCACTTTCCCCTTTGTTTACGATACAGTTCATTAGAACATAACAAGGCCTAAAAATTCTATGACCAAACCTTTAAGGTTTCAATCTCAGAAAATAGGCCTGACTCTTCAGTATCAATAGTTTTCTGTTAAGCACAGTTAAGAGAAAGTAAGGGTTAGTGTTGAAAAATACTCATGAAAGTTGCCTTTATCATAAAATTTGGAAGTTTTGTTCATGTCCCAAATTTAAGCTGAGGCCACTCCTTTGTATTTGGACAAGGTCAGCATAATGACTCTATAGTTTTAAAAGGCCAAAGGGGTGAAAGCTTTACATGGTATGTTTTACAACTGCAAAGGAATACTGTTATTTAGAATTTCAGAGATAATGAACCTTCAGAGCCTCTCTAAGGGGGTTGGTTTTGCACTGAATCCATGAAATACCATTGGGCATCTGTGACGTTTGACATCGAGCTGTGCTGATGAGGCTGTGCTACTAGCTGTCTGTCATGCTGCATAAATTTATTAACCTCACTAAACTTCAGCTTTCTCATCTGTAAAGTGGGCATAATATCTTTCTTTGTCTAGTGTGTAAAATGCTTACCTCAGTTCCTGATATAGGAAATATGCCTGATGATGCAGTTATGATGAAGACGGTCATGTTGGGGGCCTGCCCCAGGGCACACACAGGTTCAACAGCCCAGAAACAAACAACGTGACAGCATGAATAATTTGCATTTAGGTTCCAAAACTCAGTTGTTTAATGTAGCACATGTATCTGGCTGAAGGTCAGTTTACGTAACAAAGGGTGTAGTTGGTTACCACCTTATCCTCAAGACTGTGGGACCACGTCTCACTTATCCCTGCATTTCATATTAGATACTCAAGAAATGTGCACTGAATGCAAGCATGAATTCACTCATTCACTTGGCTGGTAGAAAAGTAAGGCAGTGTTAGCTATACCGATCTTCCTGGAGTTATGATGGGGTTACATCCTGATAGCGTGTTGAAAATACCATTGTCGAAAATGCATTTAACATACCTAATGTACCAAACATCACAGCTTAGCCTAGCCGACCTTAAAAGCGCTCAGAACACTTCATTTGCCTACAGTTGCGCAAAATCATCTAACACAAAGCCTGTTTTGTAATAAAGTGCTGAATATCTCATGTTATTTTTTGAACACTGTACCGAAAGTGAAAAACAGAATGGCTGTCTGTTCAGAAGGGTTGTAAGTGTGTTCGTTGTTTACGCTCATGCTCCGTGTAACCGGCGGGGAGCTGAGGCTTGCCGCCACTGCCCAGCATCACCAGAGGGTATCACACTGCATATCACTAGCCTGGGAAAAGATAAAAATTCAAGGTTTCTACTGAATGTGTATGCGCTTGCACCGTCTGTATTAAAGTTGAAGTATCTGAACGTGAACCACAGTAAGTTGGGGACTCATCTCCTTGGGTTGAATTTGGCAGTGGAGAGCAAAGCACTTTGATAACCATACCTGCTACATAATATTAGATATCTTTATTTTAAAGATGTTCAGGCTTGAGGGTTAACACAGATAGCCCCAGAGGTCTCTTCCAAACCTGATGTTCCACAATTCTAGAATCTAGAATCCTTATGGGAGGAATGTGGGTGGTTTGAAAGTAATTTCTTGACAGATTATAGCTAGCTGTTCCTTCACCCTTAACATTTTTCTTTTAGAAAGCTATAATAGGAAATGGTTATTCATGATACTGAATGATTCTTTGCTTTATGAAGAGTTTGTTTTGCAACTTCCTTTAAATAGGAGCCTCATTTTAAGTGTATTTACAACTTAATTCAATAGCAGTTTAAAACTAAGACTATTATGTATTGAAAAGTCAATCAAAGATGGTTTAAGTGTCTCTAAAATTATCATGTGTATTAGTGGAAATATAGCAAAAACATTGTAGAGAGCAAGTTTAAATCTCAAGTTTGTGTATATCTGTATCTATCTACGTATCTATCTATATATGTATATATGACAGCCCAGATTGTTCTGTATAAAGATTGAAATTTTAATTACATGCAGCTTATAGGTCTACATTCATCTTGGTATGTATGTAGCTACTGAGTTGAAATTAATTCCATCATCTCGCCTGTCTGCTTGCCCTGACTTCTTGGTACTTTTGAGCTGTGACACATCAGTGTCTCCTTTGATAGAGATTGGAATGATGAGTGCTAGTTAGCCACTTGAACCTGTATAAGTTAGTAAGGCTTGACCCTGTTACTAGATCCTGCTACTGTGCAAAGAGAGGTGTTTCCAGTATTTCAGTTAACATGGTACCAACGCAAGGACCATGTATGCTTCATCAGTTTTTGGAGGAGAGAGAGCTTAGCACAGTTAAATGCTTTTCAATTTGGGAGTGCTTTCATTTTCCTAGGCCATCATCCTGTAGTCTGTGTATTTAATTCAGTATGTAGTAATCTGATCCTAATGGCCTGTGAAGTATTTTAGTGAGATTCTTTTCTTCCTCCAAAAGATTAGGCAGGCTTCACACTCCCTTCAAGTCCGTTTACAGCTGGGAGCCTGAGGTGGGAGGAAGCCCTAGGACCATTCTCTCCCTTAGTCAAACCAGCTGTAAAGTTGGGAAGATGCAGCATACATTGAAAAACAGATGCTGGGTTTGAGCTAAGGTTTTCTGGTTTACCAAATTACCAAATAAGTATAATCAAAAATGTTTATTCTAGTTGTATTTAGTTGAAAGCAACTCAAGAATATCGCAAATATACATTCATTCCGTTTAGAATTTTGGGGGAAAGAAAAAAAACCCCACACAGCTGAATTCCATCTCGGTCTGTTCAGTAGGTGTGAAGTATACTTTGTAAAAATGGGTTAAGTATCCCCCTCACCACGCCCACCACGCCATCAGCCAAGTTCCTTAAATGCACTGTGTTCTTATTTCTCCTCACTTAGGCAGATTATGTGTGAAAGAATCACTTCACTGGTCAGAAGTGGTTGTTGATTACAGATGACACTTGCATATTAGTCAGCAATTTAAATAATAATTGAATATGCCATCTATTTTACTGTTTTCTAAAGTTTGTTGTATCTCTTAGGTGGAGAGATTGTTGATGGACTTGCTAAATAGTTTATGGTGTTATAAAGAGCCAGATTTTGAGGATTTTGTAGATTTTTAAAATATCTTGATGGTGAAGCAATGTAGATATGTGTGGAACTCTTAGCTTGCTGTTTCTTTTTATAGATGCCCCTTCCTTTGAAGGACTGTCACTGTAATTGTTTACTGTAGAATCCTTTTGCCTGTCAATCCTATTGCTTTTCTGCATATTATTTTCTTTTGTGTTAAGTATTGTTTAAGTCCTTTTTTACTGTATATTTGTTTTTCCCAGATAATTCATTAAGAATTTGGAAATTATACCTGCTTTCGATCTAAACTTTGGGGGAAAAAATCTTTCATTTAGCATTGTACCTTCGGCTAAAATTTGGCATTTAACTTTGTGTGTGCATACACATATCTAATTTAGCACATCTTTGTATTTTTCTAATATACATATTTGAAATAAATATTGAAGAGAAATATTTGGTCTTTGTAGGAAATTGATGAATTAAACTAATAGGTACTGTTTTTCCACTGAGAGCACTAAGAATATTCAGGATACCTATTTGACTCTTTCATTTGTTGAAACTTGGAATCTAGCCCCGGATTCAGCTGAACTCACAATGAAAATTATTCATTGTATGTAACAAGTTTTTGAATCATAAATGAACAGGGTAGGTAGTTATTTTAAATCCGTGAAGTTGGGGAAATCTTTGTTAGCTAAACAAGGCAGAAGGGGGTTGAGTTTAGGAAACCACTCAGACTGGATTCTAACACTTTCTCAGACTGAATCTGAACATCTAGTCCTTCTTCTTTACCTGTACTTTATTCCTTACCCCTCTCTGTTTGGTTACTTTGCCCGCACATTTTAGGAGTTATCCAGGCTGAGTCCAGGGTCCTCATCTCCTCACCCTTGTGGCCCGCAGGGCTGGCTGTCCCTCATCTGGCTGTGGTCATCTTCTGCAGCAGCTGGTGTGGTCCTGGCATGTGGATGTAGGAGACCTTGTTTAGTTGCAAATGTGCTGGATGTAACACAGGGTTTCAGGTTGAAGCTGTAGGTCCGCTGCTTGTTGGCTGTGGGCTCTTGGCCAAGTCATAGCCATGCCTGAGCACCCTGCCAGGCCAGTGGTCACCACTGGCCTCTGCAGGCTGTGGCGGGAACGTGTCTGGCCAGTGCAGAGAGCCGTACAGATGCTCGTGCCCCCAGTCACAAGTGCCCCCGGAGCTTGAAGTTGTGCTTGAGTAGCAGCTCTTCCATTTCTATTGGAAATGGACTTATTCCTGCTTGGTTGTTTTCTAAGAGACCAAAAACACTTTAAAAATTCAGTTTGTGTTTATTGGAGAGATTCTTTTATGAACTTTAATACCTTAAAGCTTTTCTAACAACAAACTACGGTTTCCCAAAGGAAACTATTTTTTAAATGTGAATTTTATATGTATAAATTTATGTTTTGACTTTTAAGAGTCATCCTAGTTCTTAGCAGTAGTAGTTAAGTATTAAGTAAATGTCTCATTTTGGCTACTGTTCTGTCACTGGTGGGAGAATATATCAAAATGGTTCCTTGCTGTATAATCTTACTATTGTGATGGGAAATAAATCTTACCCATAAGTAACACTAGTAAATTCAGATAAGATTTTCCTTCATTCAACAAATATTTGACCCTCAACTGTGTCCGTGGCACCATACTAGACCCTACAGATAATTTAGAAATGGAAGCTTTGGGTTTTTTCTGCCACAAGACAGAAAGCCACACCAGTGGGTGAGGTAGGCACATAAATGATGTCAGCTACAGCGCGTGAGGCTGTGGGGGCTCCAGGGCTGAGCTCTGCAGGGTGTGGAGTGGGGAGGGGGCCGTCGGTGAGCTGGGGTTTGAGTCAAGACTCAGACACCGTCACCAAGGGCTGAAGGCACGTAGGCCGCAGAGAAGAGGGAGCGTGTGGATTAGAGGATGGCATGGGGCTGAGGGGCTGAGGGAGCTGGCAGAGGGTGGCAGGAGGGCCTAATGCTTTGTGGGGTGAAAAGAAGTAAATGCGGGGCTACCGCCTTTGAGGTACTTTTAGGTGGTACATTGGTCACACAAATGCGAGAAGAATTGGTGCCAAACCATATCGAATCCAGAGGCAAATGAATCTTATAGACATTGACGTCTGTAAAGTTCAGAAAAACGGCTGCTGGGCCATAGAACTGGGTACAGAGAACCCCCGCCCTCCAGAAATGTTACTTCTTCAAGTACACACTTGAGGACATGCCTCTGATTCAGTGCGCCGGGGGCTGAGTAATTAGGAGCTCAGGGACAGAGTGGGTCCAAGTGACTGGAGGCTTTCCTGGGTGAGGTCACTGTCAACCTGGTTTCTAGGTAGAACAGATTAAGAGCTGGTCTGGACCTAGGGTCTTGTACCCCAGGGAGGTACATCCCCTGGGGAGAAGGACAGCCATCTCCCTACCCCTCCTTAATTGAGAAGCGAGTTAATGCCTACTGGGAGATTCTTACTGTCTAACCTGGGCAGGCTGCTTTCTCTCTTTAGGGCTTATATCCCTGTGGGAGGGAAACAGTCCAAAGAGAATTCCAAAAGACTGATCTCAAGGTAAGCCAAGCCTTTAGCATCTGTTAATCACCTTGAACTTGACCCGTTCTTACAGATTTGCATGGAAGTGAGGGCTGCATGGAGGAGCCTGGAATTTCCTCAAGGCCATGGGGGACATTTTGACTGAGTATGTGAAAAATTTTGCCAGGAGGAGACAGGGTTAGCAGAGGGTAGCTTTATTTCAGGAAAAGGGGAGAACAAGAGCAAATCCTAGAGCTGTGTTGTGTAAGCGGTGATGGGAAGAATAAAGCCGGGCAAGGAAAATGGGGTGAAGCAGTAAAGGGCCCTGAGGGCTGTGCTGGGGAGGTTAGGTGTCACCTTAGAGCCATGGAAAGACCTTGCGTTGAGCAAAAGAAGCCTACATGTTGTATAATTTCATGTGTATGAAGTTCAAGGACAGCTGCTCTCCCAGGTGCTAATTTCCTGATGTGTTTTGAAGTTTCACCTATGTTGTATATTGGTACCTGTTACTCAGTGGGGGCAGATTTAAGTGGCAGGGGTGGGCTTGGGCAGGGAGAACGCAGGACACTTATAGTCTAAGCAAGAGATGAATTCAAGACGAGCAGGTGGCCTGAGATACTCAGGGGTGTTACCACTTGGCCGGATGTTGTCGGTGTCGGGTCTGGAAGACGTGTCCGCCCTCCTGCTCCCTGCGGAGCCCTGTGCTTTTGCTCTGCATGTCACAGAAGCAGTGGGGCAGTGGCCGAGCACAGGCACCTCTAACCTTGGACAAAGATGGAGGACTTCACCTTTTTGAGAATGTCATCTAAAAGATGAAGCTAATACCTACTGATTAGAGCGTCCGGGAAGATCAAATGAAGAGATGATCTTAGCCCAGTGCCTGGCAGAGGTTAAGGACTGCACACAGGGTCACTACTGCTGCTGCTTTAATTAACAATTGTTATTTCAGGACAGGTATCTAGATGCCAGAGAGTGATGGGAGTTGGAGGGATTCCTGAGGGAAGACTTGGGGTGGGGAGGGGAAAGGGGCTGCAGGCAGAGTGAAGAAGCCTGTTTTGTAGCCCTCGGGTCTTCGTGCTGGGGAGACTGGTGTAGGCGGGGCGCGGCTGCCTTGGGTTCACTGTGCCCCAGGCCTGCTAAGAGGAGGGAAGGGTCTTGGAGTTACTATCTGAGTGATGTTTTTGAGTTGATGCCTAACACACAGAAGGTCACGCTGGCAGGGAGAGGCCGGCAAGCCCATCTCTGACAGCGGGCTTCACAGTTCTTCCTGCCAAGCTATATTTGGAAGTGTGATTAAAGCCCTACTTTCCAGGCTTACTGGTAGTCTTAGTTGTTTTCAGGTCAAGTTCAGTGGTCCTCCGCAGAGATGCCGTTGGTAGATGTGGAGAGGGCCTGGTGCAAAGAAGAGCGGCAGGTGCTCTGTCCAGGGCTCTCAGCCGTGAGCTAGTAAACCCGGGAGCTTCCTTCTCGTTTAGTCCTTGAGCTTAAGGAAAGGTGCTTAAACCATTCCCCCGCCTGCTCCCCCCACCCCACACTTTTTTTTTCCTTCTGCTTTTGATCTCAAAATAACTAATTCTCTTTGCTGCCGAAGTTTTAGGTATTGTTATCTGTTCACTTTTGTTCCAGGGTGCCTGGCACTATGTGTTCCACTCTTGTGTTTTAGAAGGCTTTTTAGATACGTAAGTTACAAAGTATACTTCATGCATCAGACGCATCAGAGAAGCTACATAAGATAGCCCTTTAATAGAATGCTATTTTCTGTTGTTTTAGCATGGCCTGTATTTGCATGGAGTCATTGCAGTGGAATCAGTGATCAGCTAGGCTGCAGGAGAATATGCATTTTCAACCTTTTGTCCCATCACAGCTCTCCACACTACAATAGTCATTTCTCTTTGTAAAAAACAAGTAGGTCAGAGTTCGCCTTTTGGTTCTCCCTTGAGATTAATTGTAGCTTGTTGGCGAGGGGTCCATGGAGCATCGTCGTGGTGTGTGGTATTCATTAGTGTGGGTGGCTCCAGTGGCTTCTCTGGGGGGATCTCTCTCCGTCTTCTTGGGTTGTCATCCTCAAGCGCTGCTGTCTTAGGAGGAATGCTCAGATCAAAGTCCTCAGACAACAGTTGCAGCCCTCCTGCAGCTGGGGTCCTCTTTCCCACCGCTCCCCACAGAGACCTCTCCACCTGGGGTGCTGTGCCCCCTGCCCTGCCATGTGCTTCCCTCATTCCTGCCCTGCCTTTGAGTTGCCCACCCTTTCTTCATACATCCCAGTCCCTTTCTTTCTTCAAGACACGTCTCCTGACTCACTGCTATAAAATGTTTTCAGACAGATGTTATAAACATCTCTGCCCGGTGTCTATCGGTGCATCCCCTGTCCCACTGTCTCGTCTGCTTGTGGCATATCCTGGCCATTTCTTATTTGTTAGACCATTGAGGGCTCCCGGGTGGTTGAAGTGCCAGGCTGGGAGGCAGTGGAGACCTCTTTCGAGGGTAGGGTCTGCCATCGACTTCCTGTGAAACCCTGGGCAAGGTACTTTGGATTTTCCTTGAAGCAAGATTAAGGAATTGAATTAGCTCTCTGAAGTTTCTTTGATCTCTAAAATGTCTTCAGCATGTGTCTAGAGGGTCTAATCTGTTGCTTATGATATAGTTACTCTTTATGGGAAATTATTTGTTTAAAGCAGAGGGAGGAGAGAATATATAGGTTTTTGTGGCCATGTGATAGTTTGTGATACATGAATGTAGATGTAACTTCTATCTATGTAGTATCACAGAATACTAGGATATACAATGAAGTCTATGTAATTTGAAAAAAATTCTAGAGTAAAACTTGCTTCTACTGTAGTTTTTGTAGGTGAAAAGGAACGAACTTTTCTTCCAGAGACTACAAAGCAGCTTTTTTTTCACATTTGAGTGCCTCCAAATACTAGTATTAGTTACACGTTGCTTTTTCTGGAGGGAAACTTCAGGATATGGCACCTTTGAGGTAAGATCTTAATGTCTCAAGGCCGAGCCACTGCTGTGCCACGTTTTATTACTCAGTTTTGTTCTTTGGAAATGTAATGCTTTTCTCTTTGTTTTTTCTTTTTCTTCTCCGTAGTCAGAAAATGGGTAAGAAGAGTCGAGTAAAAACGCAGAAATCAGGCACTGGTGCTACGGCAAGCGTGTCCCCGAAGGAAACCTTGAACCTAACCAGTGAGCTGTTGCAGAGTAAGTCTTGGCTCGGCCTTCCCGCCTCTGTGTGGGACACGTGTGTCTCTCTCCTCACACCCATGCACCGCGTGGGGGTCCCTGATCTGGGGAGCAGGAGGTGAAACAAGCTTGTGTTCAGATCGCAGCTTGTTTAGCCATGGGGCCTGGCACATTACAGATCTTCCCCAGCCTGCAGCTTCCCTGCCTGTAAAAATGGAGGTACGGTACCAACAGGTTCCAACAGGTAACTTTTACCTAACAGGTACGGTACCAACTGTAACTATGGTTAAAGGAGGCTTGGACGACAGAACGAATGAATGTAGATAACCACCCTGCCGCCTGCACCGGTGGGCCAGGCCAAACTCCACTGCTTTTTAACAGTGTGGCCTTGGACCAGTTCCTTAACCCTGCTGAGTCGCAGTGTTTGCATCAGTAAATAGAGTGTCTCGAACCCCATGTGAGCTACGGCACGTGAAGGTTGAAGGTCATTGGGCCGTGAAGCCAGAGGTGAGCGCAGCGTGCCGCTCAGAGAGCAAACGTAGGAACTGGGCTCCCTTCCCTTTACTTTCAGTGATTCGTAATAGTTTTCCAGTTTCACGTATGGAGGTTATCCGTTCTTGCTCTAGGAAATTAAGTATCTGTTAAGTGCCGATACTTGCTTTAGCAAGTTAGTGTAAGCTGGTACCTTCTTTCTTTAAATTGGAATTTAAGTTGGTGCTCTGTATGTTTCAGATTTAGCTGTGGTCACTCGATTAACTAACTACGTTTGTCTCATTTTCTTGGCCCCTTATTTTAGATTATGTGAGAGGCTAACCCCCAAATAAAAATTGCGCTTTCTTTCCCTGACACAGGCAGGCAGGCAGGCAGCAACTGAGTCAGGGTCAGGTCCCTCCCTGAGTTCTCCCATCCCCCCGGTGGGGAGCCCCCCAGAAGGTCAGTGTGGGCTCCCACAGAGCACGGCTGTACCTGCCCGCCCCCACCTGTCTCTCCTGCTGGACTACAGGCGGCCTCAGGACAGGCTCCTGTATTCTGGGGCCTCAGGCAGTGTTTGTTGATGGAAGAGTGAAGTAAGACGGGTTAACCTAAGTTATGAGTCCATGCATAACTAGTTATTGTTAATTATTATTAATTTTTAAATTAATTTTTATTGGAGTATAGCTGCTTTACAATGTTGTGTTAGTTTCTACTGTACAGCAAAATGAATCAGCTATACATATACATATATCCCCTCTTTTTGGATTTCCTTCCCATTTAGGTCACCACAGAGCATTGAGTAGAGTTCCCTGAGCTATACAGCAGGTTCTCATTAGTGGTCTATTTTATACATGGTATCAATGGTGTGTATGTGTCAGTCCCCATCTCCCAGTTCCTACCCCCACAACCCCTGTTGATTATTTACCACATCTAGTCTTCTCTGTGGGGAACAAAGGGGGCCAGGAGGTTTATCAGGAATGTGGTCGGGGTCTCTCTCTTTAAACTGATACTGTCTTAAAAGGTCAGGGCCGCTGACAGGCCGGGTGCCCGGGGTGCGGCCTTCCACTGCCATGGCTCCGGTCTTGGCGGGTAGGTCTTTCGGTTTTGGCCTGACAGAATCTTAGCTTCTTTTTTAGCGGCAACTGTGCCATCTCTTTTTGTAACTCCCCCAGAGTGCTTATTATAGAGCCTTACACAAGGATGTGAAATGTTTGTTGACTAATTGTCCTTATGTCCAATTTAACTGGTTCCCTTAGGGAATCATTGTTATGGAGTTTAACTAGAAAAAAATGTTGACTCTTAATATACCTTCTTTTCACCATCCACAAGAGTTTTCAGGAAAATGTTTTGCATTTTAGCTTAGCTTTTTAGATTTTCCTGTTATGAGTATTCTGAGGAAAATTGATCAGAGCAGCAAGAATGGGGTAGATGCAAGTTAGGTGCTCACACCTGTGTCCTGTGGTCACAGTGTAATATGTGGCCTGGGTGGTTTCAGAGGGTTTACGTGCTTTAAAAAGTACACCTGGTTTATGGGCTTCCCTGGTGGCACAGTGGTGAAGAATCCACCTGCCGATGCAGGGGACACGGGTTCGAGCCCTGGTCCGGGAAGATCCCACATGCCGCGGAGCACCTAAGTCCGCGAGCCACAACTGCTGAGCCTGCATGCTTCAACTACGGAAGCCTGCTTGCCTAGAGCCCGTGCTCCGCAACAAGAGAAGCCACCACAATGAGAAGCCCGCGCACCGCAACGAAGAGGAGCCCCCGCTCGCCGCGACTAGAGAAAGCCCGCGTGCAGCAACGAAGACCCAACGCAGCCAAAAAACAAACAAACATTAATTAATTAATTAAAAAAAAGTATACCTGGTTTATACTTCTCACCTCTGTCATCACGGCTATATACCTTTGTTCTTTAAAAAGAAACCAACAGCAACAACAAAACCCAGATCCTCTTTCTTCTGAAGACTAACAGGTTAAGCTGAAAGAAATGTTTCGGTGCCATGGTTTTTGTGTTACAGAATGCAGTAGTCCTGCCCCTGGCCCAGGAAAAGAATGGGAAGAGTATGTGCAGATCCGGTCTCTAGTTGAGAAAATACGAAAAAAACAAAAAGGTAAATTTCCTCAAATGATCATCACATTTTAATAATATCCTGTGGAACCTGGCATAAGCAGAGAGGCTTTGAGAATGAAGGTCTCGGCATCAACCCTCAGGCCTCCGTGCCTGTCTGGGTGGTGGTTGTAGAAGGGCTCCTAGATATTGGGAGGGAAACTGCATTGGGAATCCATCAGGATTTTCCCCATGTTTGAGGTGCCTTTGCTGCTTTGGAAGGGATAAAAATGTTGAGCTTCAGCGGGGACAGTTTTTCTATCTGGGGACTAAGATGGTATAACTTTCATTTATTTTTATTTTATGAAATACATATTTAAATTTGTTTTTGCATCCTGTGTTTCCTTTAGGGTTTGAGGCCAGTACATGGTGTTGTGTGGTCAACACACAAATATATACGGATTGGTTAGTGTCTTGTCAAGATTTACAATGAGCTCAAATATGTCTTGATTTAATAAGAGACATAGTTATATTTCTCAGGCTGTGTTTTTCCAGGGTGTATTCAGTAGGCATCTTAATGATTCCCAGTCAGGCTGGCAATGGGGCCAAGTGTCAATTCGGAAAAGCGTATTCAATATACCTATTGTTTTTGTGCTGTAAAGCACAAAAAGTAGATTTGTATGCAGGCCACACGGAAGGTAGAAGGAGAAAGCATAATAAGGAGCCTGCGTTCAGAAGGATGAGAGAACTTCTTTGACTCCCCTTTTATTTATTGCCATGAAAGTTAGTGGGAAGACGGTTTGTTTTGTATTTGCCCTCTTAGGGAGTAGTTTTACCGCTCTCGCATGCACATCTGCAAACATGCAGTCTTTAGGTTAGATAGTCTCAAACCCTCAATGGGGACGGGTTCTTTTATAATGTGTTAATTTGCATTAAATGGTAGACTGTGCTAATCCTGGCTCACCAAATTGGTTGCTGAAAAGTTTTTTTATATCCTGAGTTTCTGTGCTGAGTAGAGACCATTTACTATAACTGGCACTGAAGTTAGAGCATTCACTAGTTCTCAATAAGGGAAGAGTAAATTCTGTTTTAGAGTATCCCTAACAAAATCAGTTTTCTCCATTTAGCAGATACCTTTGCAGACCTAGCCTGGCACGGCGTCAGGCCAGGCAGTCCTGCTTCACAGATCTAGTTAACCATGAATTGTATCTTGGGGACATGGCCACAGGCCCTGGGCTGGGTTCTGTGCCCAGTACCTCATGTGGTCGAAGTTCCTGTTCCTCTCTCTTTATTCCTCAGAAAAATAATGATTTTTCCTATTCATGGCTTTTCATCTTTTTTGATATTTCAAACGTGCTGAAAAGTGCCGAAAATAACACCTAAGCAGCTACTATCTCAATTGGATACATGCCAGAGTCTTGTGGGTTCAAGTTCTTCTTTCCTTCCTTCTCAGCTACTGGTCCGATCTCTTCCCCTCCCTCCGTGCTTTGATTGGTTCTTATATTTGTTTTTAAGAAATTAGGCGTTTCAGGCACAGCTGAAGCCCCACACTTCCATCCCACTCCCTCCTCTCCCCTCCCCTCCCCCTCGGGGGGCGTTGTCTTTACAGTGAATGTGTTTCTGCTTCATATATAACCCCATACAAATAGATGGTAGTAATTGGTATTTTAACAATTTACGTAAATGGTATCATACTACTGGACTTTCAGAAAACCGGTGTTAAGTTTTGTGTTTCGCTTACAGTGATACATATAGATGCTGCTCATTTAAGTTGCTGGACGAAATTCAGAGCGTTCCAGTTTTGTGCTCTTAGAATCAGGGTCTAGGGCTCCTCCTTACAGACGTCTCCTTGTGCATGTATGTATGTGAGCTACTGATTTTTGTTTTCGTGTGAGTTTTGTTAAAGCAAATGTGCACATGAGAGATGGCAGGTTGCTCTAGGAACCTGCAGTGGTCATGAAGGCTTTCCCCATCCCTGTTAGTGCACCTAATAGAACCTGACCGCCAATATTCATATCACCTGGGACCAGCAGCTATCGCTCTGTAACCAGCAGGGTGTTCAGGATTTTAACTCACCTTTCCTGTCACTAGTTAAGGTATGTACTGTGACATCTGGTGGTCAGTTTTGATTTTTTTTTTTTCAAGATCGGAGTCTTACTACTATTTCTAGGTAGGTAGTTCCAGTGGTCTGTTTTTTATTTTCTGAGAGCAACATGACTGATATGTTCTAAAAGTAGCTCTTGTTTTCTAAAACACGGATTGATATAGGTCTGTCTGTTACTTTTGATGGAAAAAGAGAAGATTACTTTCCTGATCTAATGAAATGGGCCTCTGAAAATGGAGCCTCTGTTGAGGGTTTTGAAATGGTGAACTTCAAAGAAGAGGGCTTCGGTTTGAGAGCGACAAGAGATATCAAGGTGAGTTTGTAGGTGAGCTGCTGGTCTGGGGGGCGGGCTCTAAGAGCATCTGGGTGGTGTGGCGTGGAGGGCCCAGGACTTGGAGACAGGCGTCTCGGGCTGTCCTGAGCACACTGTGGGCGTGTCGGCAGTGTGCAGCCCACCTCCCTCTCCCTGACCTGCAGTCTCCCGGCTGGCCCCGTGGTCCTGAGGGGCCTCAGCCCAGGGCTCTAGACAGCCCCTCCCAGGTTGTCCTCCTTGGAACTGTGCTATCAGCCAGTGAGTGGGGCAAGTCGGGTCACATCTCCGAACCTCTGTTAGGAGACCAGAGAACATGTCTTGCGGGCTTTTGAGATTTGAGTGAAGAGGAGGATGTGAGCTTGGGTGGTTTGGAGGGAGAGCACACAGGGCCCTGTGATGGATTGGATGTGGGTGGGGTGGAGGGTGGGCAGTGTCGAGATGTGGACCGGTTTTCTGGAGTGGGTAACTGAGTGGCTGGAGGTACCACTTACGGCGACAGCAGCAGCAGAGGGGAGGGGAAAGAAGAAGAGAAATATCCATGTGCTAAGGGACAAAGCTCTTCTCCACTCTCGGTCCTTCCTTCCAGATGAAGGGAGCAGCAGCCCCCGGCGGGGCTCTAGGCCTCTCTCTGGCCCTCATCATGCCGCTCCTAGAGAGGAGATGTAACGATCTGATGGTTCTGGAAGAAGGATCTGGGCTTGGCCTTTTTCTCCGTGGGAGCTGGTTGCCATATGTGTTCTCTCCCCTGCTCTCTCCACCCTGGGAGTTTTACAGGGCAGGCCACACGTGGGGAGGCCTGTCGGGGCTCCAGTCCTGCCTGTAACTAGGTGGGGAGTCTGTCTAATTCTGGGATTCCGTAGGTGATATTTTGTGTCACCATCTGTTGTATTCTTGTGTCTCTCTCAGTTGGTTCAGAACTTGGGTGGAGGAAATGGATGTTATTTATTTGGGTCCCTTCAAACTTCCAGCAGCATCTCTGGTCAAGTCGTAGTTTACTTTTCAATAATACCTTGATAAACCATACACTGGTTTATTAGATACCTGTTAAATATCTAGTGTGTGAATAGTACCTTGCTTGTTATTATACCATGCTTCCCAAAACACCAGGATCTCTTCCTTCATGAGGCTGATATAGTAAGGGATGAGACACACATAAAAATAAATAGTAGACATTGGTAAATGGCAAGAGTAAACCAGCTGTCACCCTTTGTTCTCATCTCTGATGAGAAGCATCATTAGTATGGATGCTGCCCAGAATATCTTAGCAGTGGTCCGTCTTCACTATGTGCATGTTTTTTTAAGCTTTATTGAGGCATAATTGATATACAAAATCACACATATTTAACGTATATGTTTTGATGAGCTGGGACATATGCATATACCCGTGACACCATCACCCCACTCAAGGTACTATGTTGATGTGCATGCTTTAGGCAGTATAGACACATGGACAGGACTTCCTGAAAGAAGCATCTCATGTTGCCAAAGTAGTGAGATAATGCCTTGGGAAAAAATTAGTAACCAGAGTATGTCTTACGGGCTTGTGCTTTCGCTGGTATCCGTGTGCTTTAAGGTCAAGCATGTGGAGGAAGGAATGTTACTCTAGCTTCAGAAACTCAATAGCAATTCACACTGGCAGGTTAGGGTTTTTGTTGGAGGTAGAATTTTGTTTTGTTTTGTTTTTAGAACTTAAGTACAGCAAAGAATAAATAAGCACCCTTGTGCTCTATTCCCAAATTGTTATATTTGCTTCGAATTGCTTTTTTGATTTTTTTTTCCCCAGTGTATATAGTTTTTCTTTGGAAACAGGATTCGAGACGATGCTTCTACTCATTTAACTGTGACATAAACGTGTACATTTAAAAGCGTATTTGATAATTAGAAATAAAATGCTTATAGGCAACCTTAAGTTGTATTTCATTGTGATTGGATTTCTGACCATAGATGTAGCTGGACTGACAATTGTAACATGTCTTGGTGATTCTACTATTATTTTTTTCCTCCTAGGCAGAAGAATTATTTTTATGGGTTCCACGAAAATTACTAATGACTGTTGAATCTGCTAAAAATTCAGTGCTGGGTGAGAATAATTTCTGTTTGTTCAAGGCAGAGCAAAAATGATAAAAATATATAAAATTTCATTTTGTGGCGCTAGGGACTATATTTGGTCGTTTTCTCAACTAGTGAAATATTTCCCCAAATCCACACGAAGTGTTTTCCACACTTGTAATCTGACATAGTAGAAGAATGTCAAAAGAAGAGGGCACCTTACCTTAAATGTTACATGACTATCAAGATATTCCTATAACTTTAATATATATTTTGAATAAACACTTTTTAAAGCAGTGTGTGGAACTGATGCTGTTACCTTCTGGGTTAATTCAGGGCCCTTGTATTCTCAAGACCGAATTCTTCAAGCCATGGGAAACATCACACTGGCCTTTCATCTGCTGTGTGAGCGAGCCGACCCTAACTCTTTCTGGCAGCCCTACATTCAGACCCTCCCCAGCGAATACGACACCCCTCTCTACTTCGAAGAGGATGAGGTTCGCTACCTTCAGTCCACACAGGCCATACATGACGTCTTCAGCCAGTATAAGAACACAGCACGGCAGTACGCCTACTTCTATAAGGTCATCCAGGTGAGCGGCTGGGAGCTGTTTAAAGGATGTGTTACAGGGTGGGGAAGGAGGGAAATTGATTGCTTAAATGTTCCACCTAAACATTTTGCTTTTTAAGGTAAAAGGCATCGAGTGCATTGTTTCTGTTTTTACAGAAATGTCACTGAAATGTGGTTGGAATACATCTGACTTCCTCAGTGCCCAGTGTTAAAACAAGCAGCGGTTGCTCCTAAGTTATGAAAGTCACTGCATTTTCTGAAAACGAAAGACAACCATGGACTTTTAGAAGCTCTACAATCTATCTAGTACAAAAAGATATGCCCCATGTCTAAATTTTCCAAGGAAATGAAAGTCCATTTGTGGGTTCTTCATACGTATATTAGTAGTAAAATATTGACAGTTGATTTCTTTATGTTTTGCAAAGTGTACTGTGTATTATATTAATTTTGATTAGTTCTAAGTAGACGTGTCATATGGAAATCTCTATAAGGTCATGAACATTTGAATTACACCTGATTGCTCCTTGCTGTGTTTTGGCAGTTCAGCCAGTGTTCTCTTTCCTTTCCAGCTGAACAGCACTCAGACAGCTGAGGGCCAGTGTCAGGGTTCCCTTGGGAGCTAAGAAAGGGCGAGTGTCTCTGCCTCTTGACTCGCCCCTTTCTCATATGCCCACGAATCAGCTCCTGGGCTGCTGTACCTAATAGGTGGCAAGTGGGAAGGTGAGCTGCTCCCTTTCCCTTTTCTTTGGGTAATTGGATAACCTGGATTAGGCTTGATTTGGTTGTTCCTTAGCTGGTCTGTCTCTGCTCTGTTTTCATTGCTACAGGAAATAATGTTTGGGTGTTCATCATTTAACCTTACAGCATGCCTACTGTGCAAGAATGTCACACTCAAAATTATATCCTCCCCTGTATCAAATACTTCAGATACATAAAAAACTATGACTCTTGTCTTCAAGTAGAAGTCGCTGCTTTTCTAAACTTTAAACTTCAGGAAGCCTTTAAGAATTATCATATAACATGTATATAGCATTTATTTTGAGTGTGCTTGGTTTGAAAAATATTGATGGAGCCAGGCCAAAACTCTGATTATTCGGTTAGTTTGCACCTACAATCCTGCAATCTAAAGTGTGACGTGGCTCTTCGTGACCTGAAAGGGTTGTGCTTTTATTCCTAGTTTTTTTTTTTTTTTTTTTTTTTTTGGCGGTACGTGGGCCTCTCACTGTTGTGGCCTCCCCCGTGGTGGAGCACAGGCTCTGGACGCGCAGGCTCAGTGGCCATGGCTCACGGGCCCAGCCGCTCCGCGGCATGTGGTATCTTCCCGGACCAGGGCACGAACCCGTGTCCCCTGCATCAGCTGGCGGACTCTCAACCACTGCGCCACCAGGAAAGCCCTATTCCTAGTTCTTAATTGTGTTTCTTCAATGACTAATAAAAGCGAAGCTGACCCTAGCAGATCTAAACCTTTGTTATTTCCTATTGTTAGGCAACAAACTGGAAACCAGCTCTTTTCAGGAATGTGTTTCTCAAATCGGGGCTGTGAGATGGCGAAGGCTGGCGGCCTACCCTGAGAGGAACTGCCTCTGTGGTCAGGTCGAGGGTTCTGGAACGATGCCGAGTCTCCCAACAGCTGGCTTGGTGTGATCTTTGGATTTTCATTACACTCACCGGTCTGTTTATTTCAGTATTAACAAAGTAGTGCAGTTTTGCTTCAAGGTTCAATGAGATTTTAAATGACCGTGAGTCACTAAAATACTCTGTTCATTTTGATGGAACCGTCTCATGCCAGGTCTCTTAATAACCCTCTGAAATAAACCCCTTTAGATGATGTTTAGGTGACTGAATTATACCACAGTCTGTGTAGTAAATAGTATTATTGTGAACATCTCAGGAACTAGAGAACATTCTAAAAATAAACTTTAATTCAGAAGTTTTTCTAAGAGTAATAAAATTCTCACATGACTAACAAGAACAATTTGGATAACTTATAATGAATCCGAATATCCTTTTTAAAAAAACAACCACAGTCTTAAAGCGTTAATGATCTATCCGTTATTCTTTTTTAGTATTCCTTTATTTATTTATTCTTCCTTTTTATTGGAAACTTTGATTAATAAATGTGAAACAAGGTATATCCAAATGTGGAATTATCAGACAATCAAATGTTGGCTTTTTTGCATAATTAAGCCAATCTTGAGTATTTGAAAATAATGGTTGTGATTTTAAAAATGGGTGAAAGGGTTCAAAAGGTAAAAAGAAAAAAATATATATGCAGAATCATAAATTTTAAAAATGATTTAAAGATGCAATCAAACTGTACTTTTCTTGACTGTCAAAAGCATCAAACCGAAGAGAAAGCAAGGTATGTCTGTGACCACATAATAGCTTCTTCTGTGTTACATCAGTGCATCTCAGCTGGGCGGTTGAGAGGGTATTTGCCCTTGAGAGAGTATTTGGTAACAGTTGGAGACAGTTTTGATTGTTAGGTTTGGGGGTGGGGGGAATGCCACTGGCCTCCAGGCTGCAGTTGCTGCTGAACTTCTCTTGATGTGCAGGGCAGCCCCCAAACAAGGAATTGTCCAGCCCAAAATGTCAATAGTGCTAAGGCCGAGACCCCCTGCTTTGTATTTATATATAGAGGACAGAGCACCTCAAATACCTATGTGATTCCAGAAATCACCATCAATCCCTTCTAGTGATTGGATGCCTAGGGCCTGACTGGCATTGGTTGCTGGTCACTGTCTCCATATGTCAGAAAGTCTTCATGGGCCAGTTCCAGATCCCCCCGGCTTTAGCTGCCTGCTGTAGCTAGGAGAATATATTTTAAAGTGCTTTTCTGCTTGCTGTCATTTAACAAACATCACTTCTTTTTAAAAACTTACAGATATAAGACTAGGTTTGGAGATGTTTGACTTGTTAAGGATGTAAGTACAGGGGAACAAAGATTGAAAAACTCTAAGTGTAAAATTCAGATTACTCTTTAAAAACACAGACTTGGACCAAGGAGTCGAGTCGAGATCCTTGAAATTGCATTTTGAAAATGAACTTTATGTGGTGGGCTATCATCATTTCTCCACATAAGCTGGTGAGAGTTCAGTCAGGAAGGGGGCATTTAACTGATGGGAGGGGAAGGACCATGTGCCCCGAACGGGGCAGCTCTGACTGAGGGTGGTTTCAGGAAGGGTCGAAGCAGCAGTGGGATAATCTGCCCAAGAGAGAGAGGCCGCACAGAAAGAGCCTGCGCTTTGTAGTCAGACAAACCTGAGCTGAAATCCTAATAAATGTATTTACTATTAAATTAAATATAATTTGGCATTTGTTGCTTTACCCTACCCCTCTGTGTTTGTCTCCTGATCTGTTAGGTAGAAGACCCATTTTTCAGTGTAACTGCTGTCAGCCCAAGTTGGGCTGTTCATCATAGCCCCCAGCACAGTGCCGGGCTGCAATGCCTGTGGCATGAGGAAACACCAAGGAGGTCACGGTTGAAGCCACCCGAGCCAGGGCGGCATGGTAGTGGAGAGGGTGGGCTCTGGGGCTGGCCTGCCAGGGTTCCAATCCCCACAGCATCATTTTTGCCAGGTCTCTGTGCTTCTGTTTCCTTTTCTGCAAAATGAGATAATACAGCACCTGTCTCCCAGGGTTGCTGAGTGGACGAAATGAGTTGATCTGCGTGAGGCCCTCAGTACAGCAGTACTTGTCATAGAAATGCTCCATTTCTGTTACTGTTTTGTGTTTTGATCCTTCAGGCCGTGCCGTTTGGTTGTTTTGTGTTAATTGTTTTAAGTTGCATCTCCCCTGTCCCTGCAGTACCTTATGGTAGTATTTCTTAACATTCCTACTAAAAACTCCTATTGGCCACGGATAGTGAAGAGTATTCCTGCAGGACTAGGGCCTAGACCCAAGTGACTCTTCACAAACTCAGATTGCTTCGATATCTCATGCTTTTGTTGTTACTGTCATTGGTTTTTTATCTCATGTTTTTAAATATTAAAAATGTGTGCAGTTGTTTGTTTGCTGTGGTTTAACAATCATGTGAAATGACTTACTGTCAGGTCAGACTGGCACTGTAGGAAAACAGCCCAATTTCTCCCATGACCCTACCTGCCGCTGTGCATCCCTGGAACCCACATTCCAGCGGGAGAAGCGTGGCTTTATGTGGAGTAAATGCCGTGAGCCCCACAATGTGGCCAGTCTAAGGGTGGTTCTTTTTCAGTAAAAGAAAATGTGACAGTCACTTAACGTTAGTAAAAATAGGCAGCAGAAGATATGATTGCACATTGAAGATATATCAGAATGAGCTTTGGCAGAAAATTTCTTAATCGATGATTTGATTTCTGTGCCTGATGGAATAGGACCTCAAGGCAGCCCAGAATGAGACGTACTGCTGAGACAACCAGGGGGTCTAGGCTATGGAGGAGAAGGTTTTTGCATAAGAATTCATGACAAAGAAAAAGGATTTAAGCAAGAGTTATCTTTTTAAAAATCGTATTTTGAGTCTAGCTGTTTTTCTAGTTTCAGGATGTTCCCACTGCTTATAGAAGTCTTCAGTAACAATTGAGAGTAAACATGAATGTTAACACGGTACTGCTGTTACTTTGTGTGTCATGTTTTCTCACTTCAGTACCAAACCATACATCTTATGCTTTTCCAGGCTTGGATGTTGGGCTTTTTCTCCCTTTTAGTAGACAGATCACTTCAGCAATGCGTTATCACTCAGGGGAGAGTGAGTAGGATTACAGCAGTTCATGTTTAACATTTTCAGTACAGCGACCTGCCCTCAGTTTGATTTTTTCTTTTTTTTCTTTTGCATTGTAGCTCTTAACCTTTTTCAGGGTCTTGGGAACCCTCTTCCCAGAGACGTGTATGTGTGCTATAATCACAGACCCTGGCGTACCATTTGGGGGCTCAAATTCCAGAACCTGATTCGCAGGTTTTTGTTATGACTTCCAATTTAAAGTCATTTTTCTGGGGATGCAGACCAAACACTGCTCTGAGCCGAAACTCATTCTTTTTCTCCTGAGCTGGCCGCTGGCCTGAAGGTCTGCCAGCCCCGGCCCGGCCACTGTCTCCTGGGGGCACCAGCAGTGTGACGCAAGCACGGCTGGTCCCTGTGTGGTGGCGATCCCAAGTCCCTGGGAGAGGAGCACAGAGACGTGTTCATAGTCATCTTGCGTCAGCCTTTAGGATGTTTATTCTAAAAGAAAACTGGCACTAATACTAACTTCTAGGAATTATAAATGCTTCTAGGTAAATTTCTCTGCATTGCATTCTTAATGTTTAGAGAAACCTCTCTCTCTCTCTCTCTCTCTCTCTCTGCTTGTTGTTGCCTAAGAACTAGGAAAATAATTTCCTCCCAGCATATTTTCTTGGTCAAAGGCTTTTGAGTGCGGCCGCTTGGTAGTTCAGGTTACTTTCTGTCTTTAGTTTGCTTCACAGAGTTGCTTTAAAAGTCTTTCCAGGACTCTGCTCGTCCTCTTCTGTGCAGTAGCGCTTGGGCTTCACGGTTCTTTAAGGTTTTTACATTGTACCTGCATTGTATTCTTCTTGAGATGTGCAGTATACAGTGTGTCCTTTAGGTATCTAACAGATGATAGTATGTAACCAGAAGCCTCAAACTCAGGGAATTTTTTGTGCATACCTGCAGTTAAGATCTCACACCTGCTGGTGAAACATTCTGCTGCAGTTTCATGGTTGAGAAATGTCAGCACCCAAACTCAGGAAGCTGAATTTAGAAATTGTGGCTCAGCCAAACGCTGGAAAAGGCTCGTGGGGATTGAGAACCTGAGTGGTGGTAGAATTTCTTCCTGTCAGTTTGTGAAGGGGGACACGAGGGAAGAAGAGAGGATTAATAGTAGAGGCAGAACTTGGCCCTTAAAAGTGCTGCAGAGCTTTAACCTATAAAAGTACACCTGACAGACCAGGACATTCCAAAGTTCAGCTCCAAGTTGGGACTGTTGCATGGAAATATATGACTAGTTTTGTGATAGAAATCAGTGGGAAAAAAAGTAGGATTTGGCTTAAACCCAACTTTGAAGTGGTGTGATTGTGAGAAAATGAAGAAAATCATATCTTAACGTAGATGAATGATAGTCCAAATATTTCTCACCCGTGTCAATGGAAAAGAAATGAGCAGATCCTGTGAATGAGCTGTTTGTCTAGTTGACAATCCCATGTAGTGGGCTGGGCACTGCGATGTGGAGCGCCAGCTGTCCCAAGGTTAAGAGCTCTCTTGGGATGAGCACATTTTCCTGTGCTGTTGAGCTTGAATGTGATGCTCTTTTAAGTAAATTCAAGTGTACGAGGTTGAACAGCATAGAGGCATATCTATAAAATTACTATTTTCCCATTGATCTCATCATTTAAGTGATTTATCCCACCTTACTTGGATCTCCTCTTTTTGCGCTGATCGAATCTGAGAGGTACAGGGGAAGGGCTGATGCAGAAACGCCTGTGTGTGTTAAGTGCTGTGAATTTTATTTCAAGGCTTCCGCCTTTCCTGCCTAATGCTGCAGGACGGGGGGAGGCTGTGTTAAGTTGGCTGGACAGGCAGCTTCTCCCACCTGGCCAGGCCTGTGGTGGCAGGAGACCCGCGCAGCCAGACTCACAGCTTGCTGCGAACAGGGCCTGCCCAGAGGCCAAGGAAGGTGCCACTTCTGGCTCTCGGCATCCCGTGGCAGTTGTGGCTGAGCGTCAGTTGCTGTCCCATTTCTCGCTGTTCTCCTTGTCCCTGATGGAGCCACAGGAGAAGAGCACAGACGTGAATTTTTGCTGGAGATAGATCTACCTCTGTTTTCCTGAAGCTCATAGAGAAGATCTGATCATGCATGAGGCCTACAGGAATAACATCAGATTTGAGTAAAGCCCCTGGGCCTCAGCATACTTTAAAGATCCAGCGCCTTGACACATGCAGGCGATGTACATGGGCGTCAAATGCTGTCCTAGACACGTGTGGGTGCGCGTACCCGAGAGCCCCGCAACGGAGGATGTGCACTTGCGTTCATGGAACTTGACTTCCGCTGGTGGCTGAGGTGGTGGTGGCACCCCCGGTTTATGTGCAGGTTTACTCCACGTCATCCCTGAGGCCATGGGGAGCTTGGAGGGCTCTCCGTAGCCGGCTTCTCCCTCCGTTGGCCCTTCCCCTCCGCCTAGAAACCTGTGTAAGGGTCTTCCTTCCAGATAAACCAACCCACCTTCTCCTCCTGACCTTGGATTCACTCCCCTTTCTTTTTGTTTTTAGCCCACTGTATCCTCCTGATTGTTCATTCAACCACTGTTTATTGAGGATCTCAAGCGTGAGGCACCACACCTGGGGACCGGGACTAATGTCCCTGGGGGTACAAAGAGGTGTTTTTGAACTTTTTATCTTGAAATAATTTTTTCGACTTAGGAAAAAGTTGTAAACATAGTACAAAGTTGAAAGCCTGGCCGTGGGCACCACCTCCTGGATACCCTGCTCCTGCCCTCGTTCCCACGTAAGTTCCCTTCCGGAGGCACGTGTGTTCCGTACGTAACGCTCTTGTTCTCAGCCAAATTCCTGACAATGTCACGACTCCTGACGCAGGGTGGGGGGTATGGGACACCGAGGAGGTGAGTCAGGCGAGGGTGGGGATGAGAGAAGGCGCTTCAGTGGCTGGGGGTATCGAGGTAAACGTGGGTTCTGTGGTGAGGGCACTGGTTGGAGGTGCAGGATGTGATGGGGAGAGAATGAAGCCCTCTGATTCCAAGCTGTGCCCAAAGTCCGAGGGGCCTCTTCCCATCCTGTGAGTCGTGTTCTGTGCCGGGTGCCCTGGAGCACTGGCCGGACCGGGAGGTGGGAGCGGCTCCTGAGCTTGTTGTATGGACCTGAGGTCACTAACAGAAGATGCTTCGTGGGGACAGAGCTGCCCCATCGGTGTGACCCTCCCTGGGCTCTCTCCTCAGGGCTTTAGTCCTGCCAGTCACCCTGTGAGGGAGGCAGTGTCCATCCTCCCTTTGCAGAGGAGCAGTGGGAGATGTGGGGTTCCCAGGCCCAGGTCAGAGCAGGCCGGCCGGACCTGAGCCCTCCCAGACTGGGGTCGGCAGGTCACAGTCTTTCTCTACGGCTCTTTCTGGTCTTACTTTTGGGGCAAAGAAGTGGTCTAGTGTTTTTTTTTTGATAAATTTATTTGTTTTTATTTATTTTAATTTTGGCTGCGTCGGGTCTTCATTGCTGTGCGCGGGCTTTCTCTAGTTGCGGCGAGCAGGGGCTACTCTTCGTTGCGGTGCGCGGCCTTCTCACTGCGGCGGCTCCTCTTGTGTGGAGCATGGGCTCTCGGCACGCAGGCTCCAGTAGCTGTGGCTCGTGGGCTCTAGAGCGCAGGCTCAGTAGTTGTGGCACACGGGCTTAGTTGCTCCGCGGCACTTGGGATCTTCCTGGACCAGGGTTCGAACCCGTGTCCCCTGAATTTATAGGCAGATTCCTAACCACTGCGCCACTAGGGAAGCCCAGAAGTGGTCTGGTTTTAAGGGCAGGGCAGTCTTGTTCAAAGTCTCTTTTGGGCTCTTATCTTGCAGAAAGCTGTGCCATCCCCTGGGCCTGCACAGGGCACCTGCTGGGGTTCCTTCCAGCTCCTGGGGGGACCCCCATCCAGCCTCAGTCTCACTCTGTGCAGAGGTGGGAGAGGGCACACGTGGAGGACGCTGTAGGCTGCTGGCTTCCCCCACGCTGGGATGAAGCTGATGAAGCGCTCTCTCTCTCTCTCTCTCTCTCTCTCTCTCTTTCTTTCTTTTTTTTTTATCCTTACCAACTTTACTTTTAATGTTATAAAAAAGTGGAAACACTGGAACTTAGGAAAATCACTCCAGGCTTGCATGTTCTCTGGAGAGTTTCCAGCGACTTGGTGATCTTTGTAGAGCCTCTGGCTGTCTTGCTGAGATGCACTGACCTGTGTCCTTGCTTTTTCCTGATAGCTGACCTTGTGCATTACTAATTTGTGTTAAATGTGTTGTCCTTATCATGTCCTTATTTAAGGTTTCTGACTTTGTAGATTATTCATTCTGAACGTGTATCTAATTTTCACCATTTTTATAAATACAGGCTGCAGATACGACATTTAAAAACATCTAATTTGTGGTTTTAACAGTTTGCTTGTTTTGTATAATGTTATAGCAATTCAAATAGATGTAGACTTCACCTGCTGGGAATCTAGTGTTCTTTGTTTTTTCCAGTTTTTGTTTCAGCAGCCTTTGAGAGACTCAAGAAACGAAATGCTCTTTCTCTGTATTCCTGGTTCTAAATGGGGGAAGCCATACCTGCGTCCAGTTGGTGGCGCATATTCCTTCTTGGCAGTTATTAAGGAAGGTCACCGTTTTGTGGTGTCTGTACAAGCGGGGAGGCTGGGCAGCCCCACGCTCTGTGTCCTCCTGTAGAAGTTTTCCAGGTAAGCTTCCCAGATCTCCGGGCTGCCGTGGTTGCTAGGGCACTCCTGTCTCCTGCCCTTGGCTGGCCCGCTGGCTCTCCTGTCTGGCAGTCCTCCTGTGAACGACAGCCTTCCTGCCCTTGCTCGGCTTGTCACCTGGGCCCCTTGAGAAAAGCTTCCAACTTTGCTGATCGGAGTTGGGAACGGAAGTCCAGCAAAGCCATTACGAGGGTAATCATTCATGGCAATGCCGCCTATGTGTCCAGCACTGTGAGAGCTTTCTTGCCTTTTATTCCAGGAACTACTGCCTTCCCATGAGAATCTGAGACAGAATTAACCAAATTAGATTCAGCGGAAACCTCCAGTCCTAGGGCCCGAGTCTTTGGGGCATCACCCCGTTTTACAGGTGAGGAAATGGGCTGAGTGGCGAGTCAGGATTGAAGGCCAGATCCTCCCGACCCTAGAGGCTGTTTTTCCCACTTCCCTCGTCTCCACAGACCCATCTTCTCTACAATTCCTTCTCTCCCCTTCTAGCCCCCGCTTTACCAGTCCTGGGTCTTTCCCACAAGTCTGATCAGTAGAACTTTTTTGAAAATACAAGTTTAAAAACAAAAGCTTCAAAATTGTTTTTTCTTGAAACCTGCTTTTTTCCCCAGCCCCCTAAGGTCTGTATCTGGTGATTACATTCCCTGTTCTCTGGGATAGGAATTCTGGTTTTATTTTTGTTTTGTTTTGAGTGTGTGTGATAAGACGAGAACCTGCTTCTGTTTTTTGAGACCTCTGACAAGCGCCCTTACCAGAACACTCTCCTGAGTGAGCAGACACATTGGCAGCCACTCATGCTGGTTGACGTTGACATGCAGATTCCGTCCCTTCCCTGCACAGCTGTACTGCTTTCATAATTGCTTATGACCTAAGAAATTCTGGCTTAGGCTGCAACCTTCCCATGGCCACTCTGCGTATCCTTCTCGCCTTCTCTCAGGGAGAAAAGCATTTACAGTAGAAGCATGAAAAGGAATTAGAGGCAGTAGAGGAACCTCCGTAACATCAGGGATTATATTATTAATACATCCTGTTTACTCGGGTTGGGCCGGGACCTCTCGGCAGCTGGATGTGGAGGCACAGCTGGGACTGTCCACCCCCTCTGCATTTGAGTACCAAGCGGAAGAGTGGATGGAGCTCACCCTCCGGCGAGCTTGAGGGAGTGTGTAGACCTGCATGGAGTGAGATGGTGAGGACGACCGCTTTAACAGAGTCGGTAGGTTAGTGAGTGTTCACAGGCAGGGAACATAGGCGCCTGTGTTCTGTTGCCCTTATTCCATAAGGTGCTGTGGATTAGACCCAACCGCAGTCCACTCCGCCTGACTTCCTTGGAATTGAGAGCCCGAGCGTAGGTGGGGCTTTGCTGTTGGTATTCATCGGGCTCTGTGCTTCCTGCCTTTGCAGAGGCGCTCTGATTTGAGTGTTTAGTGCTTCATTCTAGCCCTGGGGGGTTAGATCAGGTGGATCACATCTTTTACCGTTACGGAAACTCATTTTAGCAGCGTGTTTCTGCTGGGCAGATTATCCAAAAAATTGCCCGTGCAATATAATAATTTTTAAATAGTCTTGTTAACAGCAGCTTCTTCCGACCCTGCCTGGCCATCCATTCTGCACCCAGCTTGCCAGTTTTCGGAGGAGTCGGTGTCCTGTAGAAGAAAGAACAGTCCGTCCGAGTCTGAGCTTGTCACCCGCTAGGTAAATCTGGTCAGGTTAAGTTGGAGTCTGAGTTCCCTTATCTGTAGAAAGGAGACATGGGTGCCCGCCAGCCAGGCTGTGTGGGAGTGGAGAAGAGGCATCTCTGCGGGGCTCAGCATACAGACGCCAGCCCTGCAGACTCAGTGGGTCAGCCATTCCCTCTCCTGGGCTGTCCTCTGGCCTCTGCTAGAACACGGTCCCTGCTCAGGGCCCGATCTGACAAGGCAGCCCTTCCCAGCGTGAGGACTGCTTAGAGGACCAGCCCTTGTACAGAGGCAAACCATGCCTCCCTGGAACGTTCATCTGAGTCGTTTCCTGACTCGAGAGCAAAAGAGTAGATTTCGCCTTCTGCCACGACTCCTTCCCTCCCCGTCTACCCCCCCCCCGCCCCCCACCCCCACCCCCGGCTGAGGCATTCGTTCAGCAGACACCTCTCTGCAAGGTGCACCTGCTTGGAATCGACAGTTTACCACGTTAGTCAGAAGCTTGCTTGCTGGGCCTGTAAAATTAATTCGGTAAAAGTGATATTTGAGGGCATAGATTGAAAGAGAAGGAAGAGTCCTTCCAGCTGAGAAGTGGAGGAGGACTTCTTTTGGTTTTTGTCATTTTTAAATGGGAGCAGTGGTGGTTGGAGAAGGTGATCTCAGAGACGGGCCCCCGCTGCTCTCTGACCTCGCCTTTGGCCTATTTTTTCCTCAAAGCACATTAGTACTTGACAGCATATGTGTATTTCTTCATTCATTTGTCTGTCTTCCCAACCAGAATGTCAGCACACTGTGGGCAGGGACTGTGTTTTATCCTCAGCTGGAAGGTGCCTAACACCTAGCAAGGGCTCAGTCGCAGTTTGTTGGATGAATAAAGCCACCAGCCAGTAGCTGGAACAGCAGCAAGTAGCATTTAATGAAGCTGGTCAGACACTGTGCCTTAGTTCGTTTCCTCCTGTCAGCATCCAGTGAGAGGTGCGATTCCTCCTTCCTCCTGAAGAGCAGACCTGCCGGGCCTCACGGGTGGTCTCAGGTTTGGCTCAGACCCTAGAGCCTGTGCTCTCTGCAGGCTGCAGTCCTCCCTGCCCCCCTGAGAGTCCCAGAACTCAGGCCACCTGTCACTCAGTCATCTGTTTTGTGGCTCTTCTGGAACCTGCAGGGGTCAGGAGCAGACTTGTCTTCTGTGTTCCCTAGCTTAATTCTCTTCTGTTCTATGGGGGTGTTTGCCTGTTTTCTGTGTTCAGGTAGCTTTCTAATTTTTCGTGGTCACCAGCAATGACTATGGTCACATGTACAAGTTTTTTCAATATTCAAGTCAGTTATTTTTGTTTGTTTGCTTTATTTTTGGCCTGGAGCAATTCTGACTTGTTTAAAATGGCCAGTGGCTTTCTTACTGTCATTTCTCTTACTTTGGAATTCATTTTCCTTCCAGTGATGATGGACACCCAGTCCAGGCCACTGTCCTGCCTTCCAGAGGGTCTCTCCACTCTTAACCCTCCTGTCTGGGTCTGTGTGCAGAACTAGAGAGATCTTTTCGTAACATAAATTATATCATGCTGCTGGTTTACCATCACACTTGGAAAAACTCAAAGGGCAGGGCTGCTGAGATGGCCTCTCCTCCCACTTCAGGTGACTCCTTGGGTACCCCTTCCTCCCCGTCACTGCAGCCCGCTCCCCCTGGCTGTGATCAGTTCGCTGGTCTCGCCCAGCCTCTCTGGCCCCATCTGCTCCCTTTCTGCAGCGCCTTCCCCCAGTTCTGTGCATGGCTGCCTCCTTCTCAGTCTTCTGGTTTCAGCTAAAATGTTGCAGTTTGAGTGAGGCTTTCCCTTACCCTGAAGTAGATCTGCCTTATCCACTATGTTAGTGTGTTAGTCAGGACTCTTCTGAGAAACAGAACCAACAGGATGTGTTTATGTGTATAGAAGGAGATTTATTTTAAGGAATTGGATCACATGATTATGGAGGCTGGCAAATCCAAAATTTACAGGCCAGGCCGGCAGGCTGGAGACCCAGGGAAGAGCTGATGTTTTAGTTCAAGTCCGAAGGCCTTCTGCTGCAGACTTCCCGCTAGCTTGGGGGAGGTCAGGCTTTTGTTCTGTTCAGGCCTTCAGCTGACTAGATGAGAAGGAGAGCGATTAGGGAGGGCAATCTGCTTTACCCAGAGTCCACCAATTTAAATGTTAAGCTCATCCAAGAACAGCTTCACAGACACATCCGGAATAAAGTTTCACCAAATATTTGGGCATGTGGCCCAGCCAAGTTGACAGATAAAATTCACCATCACAGTTAGCATGCTTTTTTAAAATTTGTGTATTGACTTATTATCCGTGTTCTCCTCTGGAGTGACCCTGCGCTCCAGGCGCCACCGTGGCACTGTTGCCGGCACAGTGCCTGGCACACAGAGCCTGGGCAGAGCTTGTTCAGTGGGGAGCCGGTTGCCTGCCGGCTCTCCAAGTGAGTCTCGCATGGCCAGGGCCTCGTGGGAGGTGGATGGCCAAAGTCCAACCTGTCCTCGGCTCCCTAAGCTGTGTCCCCTCAAAGCTGCATCCTAACAGGCAGGCAACTTCTTCCAATTTGTACAAAGGTCCTCTGATGTCCCTAAACCTGTTGGGACATCAGAGGAGCCATGTAAATGAGGACTCCCGCAAGTCTAACAGAGCATGCCATCACTCTGCCCAAAGCTCCATGGCCCTGGCCTTTCTTCCTCTGTCTTCCCAGATGTGAAACTTACAGTGAGGGGAGGATTTATCACATCCTCTGCTTTTAGCAGACTTAATCTAGTAGCTGTCCATAAAACCGGTTTATACTCTCTTGGGCTACTGTGTTTTTCTCTGTAAAAAATAAAATACCGTCTATATTTTCCAAAAGATTAGGTGACGTGAAATGTACTTCACAACACTGTCGGCTTCTGTCGTGCTTTCATTCTTACCCGGTGTTCACGACCAGGCTCTTATGCTCAGGTTCAGAGCCTTCTGCAGATGTGCTCTGGGCCACTTTTCTTCACTTCCCACCAGATGCCCTCCACTGCCATGCTCCATCCGCTGACTCCGCTCTAGCCAGGGCTTCCTGATGCCCTCCACTGCCATGCTCCCTCCGCTGACTCCACTCTAGCCAGGACTTCCTGATGCCCTCCACTGCCATGCTCCCTCCGCTGACTCCGCTCTAGCCAGGGCTTCTGGCTGTGCTGGGCCTGATGGCTGCTCCTTACGTTGCTCCAGGGAACGGCTCCTCCTCGGCGTGTTGTCGTGTGGCCATCCGAGGCCGTACGCATTCCTTCTGACCCTCTCCCCAGCTGTTTCCTCCTGGAAATCACTGGGTATCTCCAGCTCACATATGACTGTAGCAAAATGCCCTACAGTTATTAACAGTTTAAGCTTGAATTATATTTTTGGGGAGCTGTTACTTTTAGGCCCACCTGTGTTCTTTAGTCCTTGAGCTTTGTCACGTGTTACAATTTGGGTAAGTTTTTCATTTCACAAATCAATTTTATTCTTTTGGCGTACAAGGAAAAGTGAGTTCTAAATATTAGTGATTGAAAACATTATCATGGATACTGTGTTTATTTTTATTTACATTCAGCCTCATCAGGAAACAATTATAATAGTATTCATTAAAAATTTTAAGTCAAATAACTACCTATTTAAAATACCTTCTAATAATAATGGTGTTTTGCTGAATGCTGGCTTCTCCTCCAGGCCAGTGGTAGGTGCTATAAGGAGATAGAGAAGTAATCTGAGTCCTTGCCTTGTAGAAATTTATAGTAGAGATGGGAGGAAAACAATTGGCAGGAGACGTTGAAGAGCAGAAATGGGAAACTGAGGCAGTGACTGCCGTCTGAGCTCCTGGGGGGCAGTCAGGTGGTACCTGAGTTGGGGCTCGAAAGGCAAAATTGTCTGGTAGAGGGAGGGAACTACTGTCAGCAAAGGTGTGGAGTTGGGGGGCGGCAGGACACATTCCGAGGAGGGGAGACAGCCGAGGCCAAGCAAAGGCTGCAGCCGCTGGATTTGAGGGAGGTCATTTCGGGGTTTGCAGCAGGGACCAACTCCCAGAAGTTGGGTCCCTGCATCTCCCTGGGATTCCTGTAGCTCAGGCCATTATGGGGTGAAATGGCTGTGGCCTCAGTAGTTGTATTTTATGCCACCTGCCCAAGTGGCTCAAACTCTCTGAGCCTCAGTTGCCACAATTACCTCCCACCCTGTCTCACAGCCGAGCTGTCAGGGAATAAAATGTGGTTTTAAAACGTAGCATTCTGTTAATGTAATTAACCAGAAGCTGGATTTGAGCACACTTCTGTGATGTCAGAAAGGAAAGTTCCAGTACTGGATGTGAAAGGCAGGAGGATGAAACAGAAAAGCCCATTCCCAGGAGCTGGGATGGAGGGTGCAGGAAGGAGGGAGGATGGGAGGGCACGAGGGCCTTCAGCAGGCTTTGGGGTTTCTGCCCTGCATGTCGTAGGGAGCCCTGGGCAGCAGAGGGATCAGGTTGGCCTGGGTTCGTTTGCTCGCTTAAAGATAACCTCGTGGCAGGGAGGCCAGAAGACCAGGTAGCCTGAGGAATTTGAGAAGTATCTGAAGGTTGGATTGACCGCATCTGCTGACAAACTGGATGAGAGGAGTTTGGGAGAGAGTTAGTTTAGGATGACCTTGAGGTTTCTGGAATAAACTGGTTTTAAGTTTACTATTCCCCCCTTATTCCTAAGCTGACTTTACCAGCCTTTCTCTATTTCTAACCTTTATGGTTTAGAAAGGAAACTTTTGATCCTAAATTTCTAGCTTATTCTAACTTGTTTGAATGCAAGGCACTGAAAGTAATCTTTGTGTCTGAGTTTTCAGTCCAGACAGGTTTATTTTGTACTTTGGAATAGATATTTCAAGCAGAAATCTTTTGTATGCAAAAGTCAAGCCTGGAGCAAATCTTTATTGTGAAATTATAAGCTCGTGAAGGTGAAGGTTTTAATGGAAGCGCTCACCCAACCTTAACCGTAGTGACACACGCACAATAGCACGTCTGAACGAAAAGCTGTCAGACGAGCAGTGTTCAATTTAAATATATTAGTGATTTCAAGACTGTCTCTAATGAGTTCTGAAATCTTTGTGTCAGCCTCATGTTTTTTCCTTAAATGCTGTGAAATCATTTAAAATTAATAAGCCAGATTTTATTTGGTGGCGTTTACATCAGAACTGCTACCATCAGCTTGGAGGTCCTTGCTCTTGTGTGGTCTTCTCATCAGTCTAGTGGCTGTGGTTTCTAGAAGCAGAAGGACAGCAGCTTCCTGTTAACAGGTCATTACGCTAACCAGAGGGACCTCCTAGATACAGCTGCTGGGTGTCAATGCTGGAACTTCGTCACCTGAACGTGGGCGGTGTAGTGACAAGGGCAGTGTTTCAGTTACTGGTAATGTAGATGTGAAATGAAGCTTCCTCGAGGGTGTGAAGCGTTGGACCAGGGTGTATGGAGGACTTAGGAGTATTATTCCCAAGCCGAGAAAGGTCTGTTGGCAGGGATCAGTTCTGTCCGTGTCACACACACACACACCCGCACGTCGCAGAATCACGCAGAAGTCCCGCTGCGCCTAGGCCTTTGCTCTCTGGCAGTCAGCCCCTGTCACCCAGCACCACTGATGTGTGCAGAGCACTGGTAGGTGCTGGGGCTGCAGACGTGGTTTGGCCTCAAGGAGCTCTCCGTCTAGCGGAAAACCAAATCTCGTCCCGTAAGAGAAGAGCGAGGGGTAGGGGGCGCTAGCCCAGAGGCGAGGGGAGAGCCGAGAGACTGGGGAGTCAGGAGAGGCTTCTCAGGCGGGTGAGGTAACTGACCCCGAGGAAGGTCCGGGCTTTACTGGGGGGAGTGGGCAAAGGGTACAGGCTGGCCACTCAGTGCAGCTGGAGTGTGGTGTGCACGGGGCAGAGGAAGTGAGGGTGGAGAGACAGGCTGCACGGGGGCGGGAAAGCAGGACCAGCGCTGCAGTAGCACTTCATTTGGTGCCCAGATACTCATTAAGCACACTGAGTCCTCACAACCACCCTCCCGGGTCTGGCTGTGATTCCTGTTTGACAAAACGGAGGACTATTTGCTGGTCTGTCTGTTCCAGGACTTGAACTCATACCCAGTTACTGGTACACAAGAACTTAGATTCCTACCTGAGTCTAATGTACCTTCCAGATCTCCAGTATCATGCTGACTTCACCCTGTAACCAAGGGAGCTGGTCGCTCACTCTGTAAGCATTTACGGGGTGCCCACGGCTCAGTAACTAATCTGGTTTGTATTTCAGCGTAAGCAGTTACAATGCTTTAAGTGGTGGACGTGTACTCACGAGTCCTGCTAACGCGGAAGCACCGCAGAGGCAGGGGTTGGCCTGCGTGGATCGGGCACCCAGCCCAGTGAGTGCTGGCGCGCAGCGAGAGCTTGGTAACCAGTTACCAAGAAATACAACTCCTGGGTGAGGCCGAGAGTAGGTGGTGACCGACCCACGGTGTCAACACTTTTGGACGCAATTCTGGATTTTCTTTCCAGTGTGTGGGTAGCAGTAGCTTCCTGGACAGGCTGCTCTAGGAATGAAAAGCACATAAGAACATAGCTGTGGACCAGATCAAACCTGCATTAAGAAAAAATCTTTCCAAGCCAGCTTCACCTACTGTTTTTCTTTTTTAATTTAAAGGAGGTGCTTAATTTCAGCAAGACACACATGCTGGTGCCTTAGTAGAGGAACAGGGAGTGACTCTCAGTGTGGTCGGAGAGATGGCAGGTGGTGTCAGGCTCTCTTCCTGGGCCTGTCCTGCCAAGCACTTTTGTCGGGATGGTGAAAAGACCTAGGAGGCATGCTGGTCAAATTTGTGGGTGGTGAAAAACCCAGGAGACTCCCTACGTAGGCCAAGCCGGTCTTGATTCACAAAGCTCTTGGCCGCACTAGAAGGATGCGACTGAGCAGGAATCACCGGGAAGGCAGTGGGCATAGCAGGAGGACTGGTGACTGGACCTCAGAGCCCTGGAGCCCTGTTCTCTGACAGTAGCTCATTTTGTGACCGTGGACCAGTCACTCACACTCTCTCAGCCTCACTTATTAAAAAAGGGAAACCTGCCCTGTGTCCCCTACAGGAGGGTGGGGCAGGTGAGAAATGAAGGGAAGCTGTTTTTAGGTAATAGAGAATTTTACGAATGCATGTTTTTTTAGGTAATAGAGAATTTTACAAATGCATGTTTTTAAAAAAGAAGCCACCTGTCACTCACTGCCCTTCGGGGGTCCTGAAGAGGCAAATCATGGATGAGGTGTGATGGGAGCTGGCTGGCCAGCCAGGGTTCCTCCCAGTTCAGAGAACCACGGTGTGGCTGCTACAGTCACGGCCCTGTCACGGCCCTGTGGGTGCAAAACTCAGGCCTGCTCTCCCCTCAGTCTAGTGGGGGAAAGCTAAATGGCAGTAAAGCATGCAAACAACAGTTTATGGCAATAGAAGGCTCTTGCTGGTTGGTACAGGGCCAGTTACCAAAATTCTAGGGGAAGCTGCTAAGAGGGCTTTAGAGGCAGGAAAGACACAAGCGATTTGAGTTTATCACAATAAAACAGAGCTACACTTTAAAGGCAGTAAAGGTCAAAAATCGCTTCCAAACATCAAACATTATAAACGGTTTTTTAATAAGATTTATCTTCAGTCTCTCCACATGGCAAGTAATGGAAAAAGGTAAACATAGTGTGTATCTATTGATGGATTATATCATATATAACAAATAAGTCTTTGCAACGCCAGTTATTTAGAATGGTCAATATTAATGGAATAAATATATGGTAGAAAAAAAAGGCAGGGCCATCTAGTAGCTCTCCGTAGTAGTACCTTCTGTGGCAAAGATGAACAGTTTGGGAAATGTTCTGTTGACTTTTTAAATGGAGGTTTAGTTTATACACTAGAGCACACATGCATTAAGTATAGATTAGTCTTTATACTAAGTAGCTAAATCAAAGTCAAGATATGGAACATTTTTACCATCCCAGGAAGCTCCCCAGTCTCCTTTCCCAGGCTGTGTCCACCCACCCTTTTCCAGAGGTGACCACTATTCCGATTCTGTCACCATGGGTCAGTCTTGCCTGCTCACGAGCCTCCTGTCATTAGGGTTGTACAGCGTGTACTCGCTTGCATCTGCCTTCCTTTGCTCAGTGTAATGTCTGTGAGATCCATCCAGGTTGCTGGGTGTAGCGGTAGTTTACTCCCTTATTGTTGCTGCATAGTTTTCCAGTGTTTGAATAACCACATTTATCCATTCTCTTATGGATGGACATTTTGGTGGTTCCCACTTTTTGGCTGTTGTAAACGAAGCTGCTGTAAGTAATCCTGTATATGTCTTCTTGTGGACCTATGCATTCCTTTCTTCTGGGTGTTCTTGGAAGAAGACTTGCTGGGGTATTGGGTGGTCATATATGTGACCACCCAACCTCAGTAGATATCGATGAACCATTTTCTGAGCGACTAAACCCATTTGGTGGCGGGAGAAGTGCTCGAACATTCTGGTTGCTCAGCTTCCTCCCAGCCTGGGCTGCAGGGCCGTCCTGTGGGCATGCGTGTAGTCCCGACTTCCATTCCCCAGCGACTAATGGTGCTGAGTGTGTTTTCACCTGCTTATTAATTACTTGGATATCTCCTTCAGGGAAGTGCCTGTTGGAATCTTTTACTCATTTAAAACAAAATTATAATAATATACTTTATTTAACCCAATAGAGCTGAAAGGTTATCCTTTCAAAATATAGTCAGTATAAAGTGATTTATGATATAGTTCACTTTTTTTTGCAGTAAATCTTTGAAGTCCAGTGTGTATTTTTGGGGAGAGTAGTATATTATGTTATTAAGTTTTTAAATTGAGGCAAGATATATGTAACATAAAATTTGCCATTTTGACCATTTTTAAGCGTACAGTTCAGTGGCGTTAATTACATTCATCGTGTTGTGCAACCATCACCTCTATCAAAACTTTTTCATCACCTTAAACAGAAACTCCGTAAATGTTAAGCCGTAGCTTCCCCCCACCTGCCCCGCCCCGTTGCCTGTTTGTGATTTGGCATTTTCTTCTGATTACGTGCCCTTTATAAGACATGTTTTGACTCTCTCCTCCCAGACTGTGACTTGCCTAGTGCTTTCTTAATGTATCATTTGATGAACAGAAGTTCTTAATTTTAATCAAGTCTGATCTATCAGTCTTATTTTTTAAAGATGGTGTGTTTTTGTGTCCTTTTAACGAATTCTTTGCCTAACCCAGGGGCTCTCAACCAAGAGCGGTCTGCGCCTTGGAGGATAGAGACATTTTTGACCCTCACAGCTGGGCCAGGGATGCCGCCAAGCCTGCCACGCCCAGGACATTCCCCACAACAAAGAGTCACCCGGCCCGAAATGTCAGGCGTGCTGAGGTGGGGCGGGCTTGGTCTGGCACAGGGTTGTGAAGATGTTCTTGTACGTTTGCTTCTGGAAGGTCTACTGCTTCACCTTTCACATTTAAGTCTATGAGCCGTCTCTCTTTAATGCATGTGTATGGGATGAGAAGAAATTGAGAAAAATCTTGATTCTTCCACATCTGTGCCCCTAGCCTTTTATTTGAAACAAAACTCAGTACATTAATTATCAGGAGCTTTCTGTGGAGCATTTTAACATCTAGAGCGAAAGTTTCAGTGTTTGGTGGTCTAAAGGCAATGTTTGAAGCATGAAGTAAATGGCCTGGCATGTGCAGAAACTGAAGATTTTTTTCCCCTTCCAACTTGTTTATTAAGGACTTGATTTAGAGTTTCTGTTCTTGTCGTTTTTTAACTTTCAGGTTACAACCATAATGAAAATGCCCACACGAAAGATGCAATTCATAAAATAAATTGACTCTGAAGTGTGCTGTTTTAATTAGACTGTAATCTGGTTCTTTGCATATAAGCGTCATGATTAGACATTTGCCAGAGAGAAGGGAATTTGGTAGTTTTTCCATTGTAGTTCAGTTGTATGCCTACTTGTCAGGTCTTCCACAAAACTGACCACTTAAATATTCAAATCCTAGTAAAATAGGTTGTGATGTTTTAGGATCGGTAGGAGGAGAGAATACCTTCAGAAGTGGGGCCCTTAAACCACGTGGACAGCTGTTCTTCAAGAGGGTGGCAAGGACAGAAGCGTTGTTATGAGAAATTGTCCCTGTGTTTAATGGTCATGTCCGGTACATTCATAGCATTCTTATATTAAAATCTAATTTTATATAAGAATTTATGGCTGTTGAGTGGTCAGATGGGGAAAATACCGCCTTGTTCAGCATTCAGCATGGGATGGTAATTGTTCTGCTGTTGAAACTGACCCTGACAAGGCGATCAGTGGTTCTAGGCTTAGATGCTTAGATCTTGCTTTAAAATCCGTAAAAACACATGTTGCTATTTTAAGGCCACACTAGTTCCCCTTTTTCGGCATTTGTGTGAATGGTGTGTGCCAGAAAGGTGCTAATTTGGAATCAACAGCTGGGTTTGAGTCACAGCCCTGCCTCCAAATAACCTAGAGATGGCAGGTCACCTAGCCTCAGTTTCCACATCTGACATCGGAGGCGCCAGTCACTGCCTCATGTTGGTCCTGGAGGATTGAATGAGAAGTGTAAGAGCATTTTGTGAAGTACAGATCTTCACAGAAACGTGGGGTGCCCACTTTGTGGGCCCACCCAATAATCTTTTTAAAAAATTTCTTACCATTATATGTGTTATATTTATATAGAGGCAGCACTTGAAGTTAGATGAATGGATTTGGAAACTCCTCCACTTCCTAGCTGGGTGACCTGGGGCACGTTTCTTCTGGGGCATAGTTTCTTTATCTGTAAAATGGGGGTGATGGTGGTACCTATCTCACAGGGTTCCTGCGAGGTTTAACTTGGTTAATACTGTAAAATGCCTAGGATATTTTACGTGCGTGCCATATAGTAGGTACTCAATAAATGTTAATTGTTATTTTATTGTTACTGTAGAGTTGATTTGGATGATAATGCCATTCAGCACCTGCCTCAGTCAGAACCTTTTCTGCACACAGTGACCAGTCCTCTGGAAGCGAGCTGATGAGTTCCTGACATAGAGACTGTGGCCCTCGGCACTAGGAAGTTAGGCAGGGGTGACGGGCACGGAGGTTCTGTCGTGGGGAGGAAAGTGATACGTGAGCCAGCGGCGCCGCATTTACCTGCATCTTCACTACTCAGCAGATTGAGAAGTTTAATTGTTCATTAATGAGTCACCTGCATAATCTCACTAATTTCTGTTTAATGGGGCCATTTTGAGCCCCTAAAGGGCTGAGAACAGACTTTCTTCAGTTTTGTCTCCCCAGCTCCTAGCCTGACGTTTGGCACATGATAAATATATGTTGAATAAATTTTAATTATCAGCTATTTGCAGGTCAGGTCCAAAACTGTGTTAGAGATCCTGAGAATCTAAGTAATATGGATGGAGTTGGAGACCTTTAGATTACTTTAGAGGAAAAAGTAATATGGCTGAGTCCTTGGCCTTGCTCTCAGCGGCCTTTTTGACTTTTTTCTTTTATTTTAAGTGAAATTATTTTAAAATTAGAAACCATACATATGTACAGTAGAAAATATTAGAAAATACAATAGCTTAAGGAGGAGAGTTTTAAAGTTTTATATATTCTGTTTGGCAGAGTTTCAATGACCCGGAACCTCAAGTGGGCAGATCTGGACAAAGATGGGGCCAGAAACCCTAGTGTGAAATTTAGCTTCTCCCAGACTGCATTTTGCCTCCATTCATCTGTGTGTGCATATGTACCTGCATGTGCATATGTACCTGCAAGGCATGGGGAGGGGTTTAATCAGATAGCAAAGATCTTCACTACCTCCTCCTTGGTGGCAGCTGGCAATATACCCAGTTCCTAGATTCAACTCAGGTGAGGATAAGTCACCTGCAAACTTGTTAAAAATGGCGCTTCCTGAGCTCCACTCTTGGTGTCCGTAGGTCTGGACTGAGGCCTGGATGCAGTGCACCCAGACAGCAGCGTCCTGGACTGTAGGACTTTGGAAGAGCAAAGAGCTTGCTGTTGGAGCCTGTCCAGAATGTCTTACAATTCCCTTTATGTATCACAGTTTTCATCTGTTTTACAGATCAAAAGCAGGTATATGGAATTGAAGAGACCAAAATAAATCCATAAGCGTATGAGGTGAGCCTTATGGAGGCCTTCACATTGCCTGATTTTCATAAGTAACTTTGGAAATTAAAGAGACTCAGATGGGCTTCTATATTGGATTTGATCCTCTTTGAGACTGCCAGTGTAGAAGCAACTGTTTATCACATCTTAACTAGCCAGTGTCTTTGTTCAGAGTACAAAGCATATGTTTCAAAGAACTTGGATGTCTCCAAAAGCTGTAAATTTAGGATTGAAATAAAGTATTAGTTTTCAGGTGACTGAGTGAATGCTGAGCACAAGTGGGGCCAAGGGGACAAGAGACTGTATCACCACACTAATGATCGTAAAGCAGACCAAATGCCCCTCATTCTAAGCAATCTCCTGCCTCCAATAGGAAGAGAATTGAGGTGTTTTGTCCACCTTTAGTTTCCATGCCTTTTCTCTGTCCTTCTCAGAATTTCCCCTTACCGTCACCATCCTCTTTTGTCTTCACCTTCCTCTCCTTGTCCAGGCCAACCCTTTACCTGTGCTCTTGGTAACATAATGCCCACGTGTCTTTGTCCTGTCACTTACTCCCTATCCTGTGCATCTTCTTCCTTTTTTTCCCAGTAAATATGTTCATTTCCCCTTTCCTAAAAGGCAGAAAGGTGCTAACATTTACTGAAGACACTTGTTACTACAGCAGCTCCTAGCCCATCCTGACCGATAAGGTATGTATGTGCTCGTGTGAACTTTCTTGAGAAGTACTCCCAGGCCCATAGTTGTCTGTTTTTTAGAGGCTTAAAACAGTGCACCCTTATTCTCGCATGGGTGGTATTGGGAATCCAGGAATCCAGGCATAGCCTCACCGGGTCCTGTGTTCCAGGGTGTTTCTCAGGCTGCAGTCAGTGTGTGCTCTCATCTGAGGGCTCGACTGGAGGAGGACCAGCGTCTGCACTCCATTTCCTGACTGGTGGCAGGATTCTGCTCCTTGGGGACTCAGTTCTCACTGGTGGTTGGCCGAGGCCTTGCCACCTTAGACCCAATGTTTTTATCAGGTTCACCAGCCCCCTCCCCACGCTCTCCACTTCCTCTGCTCTCTGTTTTGATCCATCCTTTGGTACATTACTTTCCCTAAAGAAGACCTTCTTCATCATTTCCATTAATTTACCAATGTCTGCTGAATTTAAGTCCCTTCCTCTGGAGGGCTACTAACTTACTGATGCCTCTCAGGTGCCAGCAGACCTCGGGGGTGGCCCGTCTTCCCTTCACGCGTGAGGCAGCTGACCAGTAGGCCCTCCAGAGCTGCTGCCCTGTGCACCGCGCCCTCTGCAGGGCCCTCGCGTGCCCACCAGCCTTTCCCTGCTGCTTCCCTACACGAGCTTTTCCACCCAGCACACCTCAGCCCCTCCTCCTCCTGCACCGATGTTCCTGGTACGGTCTGGGGCACTTTCTCCCTTCCCACCTGGAGACCTGACTCACGTGCCCGCTCCTCCCTGAGTCACTGCCTGATCGCTCTGTTGCCAACGTCTGCAGCCCCTTCTCTGTGATTCCAGCACACGGCATGTGTTCTGGTGCCAAAACACAGTCATGTTTTGCCCACCTGGATGCCCTGCGATGGTGTCATTACTCTTGTGCATAGGGAACCCGTCTTACTCATTG